>NC_139947.1:11302306-11394806 GCF_963454915.1 Gymnoscopelus microlampas | reverse complement strand
ACAGGAGCAAAGAAAAACCACATGGTCACTGGGTGGAGCCAGCCAGCCTCTCATACCAACGCAGCTGTCATAGCAACAGGCAGACGCGTCGCACTCCTTAAGAGCATTCTGGGCTTTCTGATGAAGTCTAAACGGTTTGAGCGGCTAAACCGGTAGAGAGGGAACCAGGAATGCTTGGTATGCAGTGCTGGGGTCACACTGTCATGCTTAGATCACCACTTCAATCGCCTGCTTGTTGACATTTTGACCAGGGAGCAAGCTCAGGAAAATAAATTTGGGAACTCATTGACTTTTTAGCCTAGACTTAGGTCAGCAAGTACAAGTCTGGGGTGATGATCTGGTGAGAAAACGGTTGATGCTAAAGAAATTACATATAAATAGTTGGAGGTATAGCCTACAGGCTGGATTTTACTAGTTAAATATGAAAATTATAGGATGGTGGTGTTATAGGACTACTTTAAAACGGGCTATTCAGGATCAGACATTTAGGGGAGCTCAGCCCCTAAGCCACTGCATAGTGTTGATGTCTTGTTTATTATTGTATGTCTTTAAAGGGATAGTTCACCCCCAAAATGTTTTTTTTTTCCTATCGATTAATCACCCCATGGAGACTTGAATTCATGGATATTTTTTAGTTTTTGTCGCATTCCTAAGCCAATAATTTGATGACCGGCAGCGGTTCCGGTAGGAGACACAAAGGAGATTCTTTGTGAGTCTCCAGAACCGCTGCCTACCGGTCCGCTGGCTATCAAATTATTGGCTTAGGAATGCGACAAAAACAAACAAATATCCACAAATTCAAGTCTCCACCATTCATGGGGTGACTAATCGATAGAAAAAACGTTTTTTTTTTGGGGTGAACTATCCCTTTAAATGTCTTAAAGAATTGAATACACGGGACCACAATGGAAACAAGCCCGTATGTGTTATCCCTTTAACAATCTTTGTAAACCAACCGTATATACCTCTGTACAATCTGCAAACTGTTAATAAAGTATTCAATCAACCAATTAATACATTACAACATCAATTATACAGCATACATCAAGACAATACCTTAGCCAACAACCTCAACATGTTTGGATATTATTGTGAAATGATCAATTCTGGAGAAAATTACAGGGACTTTTTATTATGAATATCAAAACGTAACCAAAGTTGCCTACTGATGGGAAATATATTCACTGGGGACAGACCACGCCTGTAACACAGATGTTAAGTTACGAAATCCAAACAGAAAACCATATCTTTGGACATGCCAAACTGTTAAAAAAATATTTATAGATATCTGGTCAGAATGAAAATGAAAGTAACATTTCCGTATGACTAAAGGGCTGTTCACATGAAATGCTTGAGCACCCATAAAAAGGCTCTAAAATGCCGCTGCTTTATAGTAGAGTATTTTATGATCAAGTGACAAGATGGAGTAAAATCTAAAGGTTTCAGTTTAGCTTTAACTTACGGCTGCTTAATAGCCTTCATTTAATTTTGAACCCATTTAGACCTGAGGCCGATTCTAAAAAACGCCCTCTACATCCCGTTCCAAGTTTTCTGTTTTTTTTAATTCAAAACATTTAAAACAATCAATATTGCAATATATTGTCTATAGCAACAACTACACACAGAGAGGTGTTCCCGGCTTGAAAGGTACAACAACGTATGTGTTCCTACAGTATAGCCTTCAGAAGGCAGTGCTTCTATTGCTCATCTTCTCCACTGAGACTGAAGGGATGCTTATGGTATTCATTTGGGTATAATTACACACTGCTAAGTGAAAGCTGTTAAATCATGTCTGAAGTTTGGTAAACTGAAAAAAAAGAGAAGAATAATATAAATCGACTGCTAAGTGAAAGCTTAGATATTAAATCATGTCTGAAGTTTGGATGGACTAAAAAAAAAAAGGAAATACGGCCTTAAAGTGGTTAAACTGTTCCTCATTTTGCTAGGGGACCCCCTCGACTCCTGAGGATGTACGTACTTGTCAATAGGCTCTATGCACAGCAGCCAATAGCCATATTGGAAAGAAATTGGGGTTGTGTTCCATATTCTGGTCAAAGAGAAGCAGGGTGCTGATATTGTGCATGTTGGCTATTAATTGGAAACACTGTGCTACTCTCATGGTTCCTTGAGGGGGTTCCAAATGGTCCCTTACGGGTGTGTAACTCTGAGTGTGTACAAATGGAACCAAATGGACCCATGAGGGTACATTTGGTTCCATTTGTACACTCTCAGAGTTATGGGGGTCCTTGAAATTAAGTTTTGAGAACCACTGTGCTACAATACATGGAACATAGCCTTCATTAGAATCATTGGTAACACCTGTGAAGGAAGTAAGGAAGAGGGCCAATTTCTTTCCAATATGGCTGCTGTGCATATAGAGCCTATTGAAATATTCAACTCAATTCAACTGGCGCGATGAGGTTCCGGGGGTTGAGGCTGGCCACCAGACACACATCGTAGCTGTCGTGCATGGCCGCTCGTCTCTCCACCACCGTCCAGACGCCGTCTGCAGGGTCCAGCTCCAGGACCTCCTTGGTGATGATCTCATGACGGTCTGTTGTCACACAGTGGTGGGAAAAAGTACTCACATTTGTTACTTAAGTAAGAGTATCAATACCCTATTGTAGAAATACTCTGTTAGAGCACGGTCCCACCGCACTTTTATTTTACCTCTGGGGCGGAATCTGCCAATGCTTTGTCAATGCAAATGACAGGATTCATGGTCTTGCGCATTTTTTTCAAGAATCTTGAAGTGCGGTGGGACCGCGCCCTTACAAGTACAAGTCCGGTATTCAAAACTTTACTTGAGTAAGAGTTAAAGTATATTGGCATCAAAATATACTTCCAAGTACCAAGAGTAAAAGTAGGCTACTCATTGTGCAGAATGTCCCATTTCACAAGTTCAAAATGAATACAAAACCTTTGAAAATAGCCAATATACATGCTCACAATGCGTTGTGTCGCGACGCATTGTGAGCTTGTAGATCTGCTATTTTCCAAAGATTGGAATTGGTTAATGTATGTTTTGTAATTATAATCAAAATCTACAAAGTAACTACTGTAGTTACTAAAGTTTTCAAATACTTGTAGTGGAGTAAAAAGTACAATATTTGCCTCTGGGATGTAATGGAGTAGAAGTAAAAGTATAGAAAATTGGAAATACTCCAATAAAGTAAAGTACCTAAAAAAGTACAGTGCTTGAGTAGGCCTACATGTACTTAGTCACTTTCCATCACTGGTTGTCACATAACGAGGAACAAAATGAAAGTAGCCCATTCACCAACAGCAAATTCTAATTTCCAACACACATGCTGCATAATCATTTCACTGGCATTCACTGACTCAGTTTCCCAGAGTGTGTTGTTGCGTTGTCACAACAACAGGATGCGTTTCATTTCATTCAGCATCTGTTTTTAGACCCACATTTGTGACGTGTGACACACAAGGCCACCTCTTTAGCGCGTGGAACTCATTCATGAAGCAGTACACACACACACACCCCCACAACTCACTGAAAGAAAAAGACAAAATGTCACTGAAACTGAAAAGATTTGTTGTCTTTTTCTGTTTTATACTTTGAACTTGTGACCTTTGTACTGTCTTTTTTTCATAGCTTCATTTTGAAAATCAATAAAGATATGTGAAGCTAGCTTTTGAAGCATTGTGAACTTGTAGATCTGCTATTTTTGGTGTGCAACACAGGCGGCACAACCAAGTATAAATCAGGCATAACCCTGTCCATAACCATAACCCAGCCACACGGGTTATGGTTATGGACAGGGTTATACTTGGTTGTGCCGCTGTGTTGCACACCAAAAATAGCAGATCTACAAGCTCACAACGCTTCACAGCACAACGTCCATTTATATGTTGGCTATTCAAAAATAGCAGACCTACAAGCTCACAGTGCGTCACTTTGTGCCACTCTGCAAGCTTGTACATCTGCAATTGTTTTGAAAATCTTTTGGAAAAAAAAAATGTCTTTAAACATAAATCTTCTCTTCTGGGGGCCCCTGGCAGAAAACCTTTTCAGATGGGGGGGTCCAAGGCCAAATTAATATAAATCTGGGGGTCCTTGACACGAAAAAAGTTTGAGAACCACTGCTTTATTGAAAGCTAAGAGTTAGGCCAAGAGAAAGCCTCTATGGAATCCAAATAACTGAAATCAGTTCTGACTGAGAAGAACTTTTCAAATTCCTGAGCACTGACCTGCTGACTTGAAGTATCCACAGAGGTAGAGCTTGCCGTCCACCACTCCTACGTTGGAGGCGTTGGTCCGGAGGGACAGGAAGGACATGGGCAGCGGCGGCCCCGCTCGCCACACGTCCGCCTCCGGGTTGTAGATCTCCACCGAGCTGAGGCAGCGACGAGACTGGCCACTGTCCTCCCCCTCACAACCTATGCCACCTGAACAACAACAACAACACAACCTATACCACCTGAACAACAACAACACATTAACTTGTTTCGATTGTGGTCCCTACTTCATCATACAACAAGTAGTACAGTGTCACACAAAGTAGCAAAAAATAGCCGATCTACCAGCTTAGCACTCATCTCTTCAGACTTCCACCTCACCTCCCAGCACTCACCTTTTCAGACTCCAGATTTTTAAACGTAATAATTGTATAATTGTAACAAGTTTGTGAGCTTGTAGATCTGCTATTTTCACAACTAACCCAGTGTTTGGGAAACAGTGATCTAGGCCCCATTAGCCTCCTAATTTCAAAGCACAGAGCAATGATTAAACTAACATTAGTCACGATGTCTGACCTAGGACGTATATCTCCCCGTTGAGGACGGCCGAGCCACAGCGATACCTGCAGTGCTTCATTGGGGCACACTGTGTCCATGAGTCTCTGCCCGGGTCAAACTGGAACACGCGGTTACTCAGTCTGTCTGGATCCTCATCGGGATCATCCTATGAGACACCATGATGAGACACATACAGGGAGGGAGGAATCACAATCGTAATCAGTGAATCCTTTCTTTGTCACTACACTAAGTACAAGAAGCAAAATCCAATTTTGTGCGGTCCACTAAGTACGCTGCTATAACAACAATTAAAAAAGAAAAAACTAAGATAGATTAGAATGATACAAAATAAATAAGTGTAGAAGTCTTCAGCAGTATCCACATCAGCAAAACCTAATAAGGGTAGGGGGAAAAAGGGTAAATATATACAGTATAAATGAGCAATGAGGCTGAGGGCATATATGCAATAAGCGGCTTATTGCATAATATGCCTCCAGCCTCATTGCTAATTTATACTGTATAGGCATACCCTTATATGCCTAGCATGTATACAGCTAGCTATGGCTTATTATAAGCCATAGCTAGCTGTATAAATGCTAGGTATGCTATGTGTATATGCTATAGCAGAAACCCTTATACTATAGCAACGATAGTAACAGACTAGTAGGTATTAGTTGTTTAGTAGTATTCATCCTATGGGACACCATGAGAGACACAGGGAGGGAGGAAGGAATGGCATGCACTGAGAACACTGCATCCTGTCTGCATTAAAGGGTGAACTGTGATGAACCCATGAGGAAATTAAGTTAAGTACAGTACAAAAAAGTATAGAAGATGGTCTGTCTGTCTGTCTGTCTGTCTGTCTGTCTGTTTCTGTCTCTTTACTTTGTCTGTATAAACTTTATTTCAGACACAGCACTGTGTACATTTCCGTAGCTAATAGTGTTTAGAGAAGTTGTCAAGAAAAACACATTTATATGGAATGGTTATTGTGAAGATTTTGGTTCTGAATGGCCCTCCTGACAGATGCAGTAGCGCAGCTCGGAATCTGTTCTTGAGAGATTAATGAAGCAGTAGTGGCTCAGAGCCTCTGCCTGATGACCTAAAGCCTAATATCTCCCAAACCTCAAAGGAAAATGACCTTTTAGGCTAGTGGTTAAGATGTTGGCTTTTCTCTTCCTGGGAAACCCGGGTTTGAATCCCGGGCGTTACACGTATGTACCTGTGGCGTCCAGCCCCCGAGCGCGTAGAGGTGGTCCCTCAGGCTGACCACACAGTGACAGGCCAGGCGGACAGGCAGCGGGGCGAAGCTGAGCCAGCTGCCTCCTCTCTTCGGCGAACATCTCTCCACGCTGTCCATGATGACGTACTGGTGCCGCACTTTCATCTGGCCGCCGATCACGTAGATGTTGTCGCCTAGCGACCCCAGTGCGTACATGTCTCTGTATCCTGCCGAGAGCAGCTGCACCCAGGCCCAGCCGTTGTCCTCTGACTGCTCGTATCTGGAGACACAGACGGGGGCCATTATGCAGCTTGGATCAAGGATTCCCAAACTTTTCAGGCTCTGACCCCCCACCAATAATTATATTTGAAATGGGGACCCCCCCATTATACCCCCCATTATACATTTTGTTTGACTCGGTTCCCCTGATAAATATTGTGAAAATAGCTGCTGAACTACAAGCTCACAATGCCTCGAGTAGATCAGCTATTTCCACAATTCTTGCCTCTTTCTTAGGTAATATTTGACAACTTGGCCAATGTTTGAATCTTTTTATAGTATAGTTTTTGGTTACTTTTTGACGTAGTAATGGTCTTGTCAATTTAATTATGGCAATGGTCATACCCTGGCTGGGACCCTAAATGATGCCCCCGCATGCACGCTTCCAAGACTGTATGGATGTTTGAGTTTTTGACTGGGTCCTACATTTAACCGACGAAAAAAGGGCGTTTCTCCAAAATGTGGTCGCTTTGAGAGACCTTTTTGATGATTGGTTCGCCATTGCTTCCCAATTTCCCATGCTTTGGAGGCGCGGTCAGCTCCTCAGAGTGTCCACAGGGGGCTTTCGCTGGCCGGTGCTTGTAGATCTATGCTTTTTGTCTTAAAACAGCGATAACGCCTGAACGATGGGGTACGGGAGCCAGTTGGTCGCTCGCTCCCTGGCTGGCCCGGGGGCGAAAAAACGCCTCCCACGGAGGTTGAGGTACCGTCCTGTTTTCACACTGTTATCACGGTCATAATTCACATTTATGTCATTTGCTCTTGTCATTTCCTGTGTGCAGCACACAGAACCCCCTCCCCCCACGTAAGCACACAAACCTGTAAATGTCCAGCCTCTTTGTCCTGTGCTGGTCCTCAGCCTCAACGGCCACCACTATGCTGTTATCTCGCGTCACCACTCCCGCCGTGACCTGACCCTTGCCCCCGGAGGAGCCCTTCAGCGGAGACGGTATGTAGTATGTGCGCCTGCCTCGGGGCGAGAAGCAAAAGCTGAGGTCGGCGCGCCCCCCGCGGCGGGCGGGCACCCCCGACTCGTCCACCCCTCCCAAGCAGAGGAGCAGGTTGGCTGTCTCCATGCCGTAACGAAGGGCTGGCCGCGGGGGAGCCGCCATCTCGGACAGGCCTGAGGTCTGGAGAGCGTCATCGATCATGCCAAAGCACTCGGCGTCACGCAGCAAAATCTGGGAGCAACACGGATTATATTATGAATGCGTGATAGCCAGTGGTGGAAAAAGTACTTGCATGTTTAATGAAGTAAAAGTATCAATACTGCAATGTAGAAGTACTCTGTTACAAGTAAAAGTCCGGAATTCAAAATGTACTTGAGTAAAAGTACAAAAGTATTGGTATCAAAATGTACTTAAAGTACTACAAGTAAATGCACAAAAATGTTTGAAAATAGCAGATCTACAAGCTCAAAACGCGACGCGTTGTGAGCTTGCAGATCGGCTATTTTCAAATAGCCTATGTATAAAATAGGGCGGAAGTGGTTAATGTATGTTTTATAACGTAATAATTCATATCTGCAAAGTAACTAGTAACTAAAGTTTTCAAATAATTGAAGTGGAGTAAAAGTACAATATTTGCCTCTGAGATGTAGTGGAGTAGAAGTAAAAGTATAGACAATTGGAAAAAGTACAGTACTTTAGTAAATGCACTTAGTTACTTTACACCACTGAGCAAGAGTGAATATGTAATTTGAACTCCCTTGCTCACTGTCCCTTCCTCACCGGGTTTCTCCTCCTGGCTTTGCGGAGGAATCCAGGTTCCACGAGTTCCAACCGCACCCGCTGGAGGAGCTCCACGGCCTGGGCTTCGCTCTGGGATTGGCCCTTCCGCCTCGCCACCCAGCGCAGCACCAGCTCAAGCACACTCTCCTCCTGGGAGATGTTGAGGTCGTCCGAGCTCAGCAGAGCGCCGAGACTGTGGCAATCCAGCTCGAGAACCTCCTCCTCCTCACACACCTGGAAACAAGGAGCAAGGGAGAAGCTGATGTAACAGAGCAGTAGAAGGAAGAATGAGAGCATAATGAATATTAATTGTAGGTGTTTTGAGGATGGAGGTGAGAGAGAGAGAGAGCAGGTGAGAGTGCACAAAATCTCAGCAAAGTCTGATCATGTTTGATGCTGAGTGAGTCCTGAGAATGAGTAGAGTACAAAAGGAGGCCAAGATCCGGCACAAACATGGGGATGAATTCTACTATTATGCCACAGCCATCAAAAAGTACGACTTCCTACCCTCCTTCAAAAACGCTTTTAAAAGCTGTCTGCAATTTGCAACTGGACCTAGACAAGTTGTCTAGCTTGCCAAAAGAAATGACCTGTACCTTTATGGAAATATACTTTTACTGCTCCTCCTAGTATTGATGATTTCTTGTACAGTATTGTATGATGCGAAGCCTGCGGAGCAAGTTCAGGCAGAGAACTCAAAGGAGCGCCAATTCATGTTCAGCTGATCAGTCACATGCTCGCTCCATCTGATTGGTGCGGGCTATTTAAACCTCATTCTTCTTGCTGCTGCTCTGCCATCTTGTTCTGCTGCTACTTTGTGCTCTGCTCTATGACGTTTTCTTTTGCTCCCACCACCACCCCAGCATCCACCTGTGGGCTCTGTTTCTATGATTCCCTTATGGGGGTCTATTTCATTCCCATTCCCTGTAAGATCTGTTTCTTTTTTATAATTACAGGGAATGAATGAATATTTATTCAATCCAAGAGTTGTCTGACTGAAATGTCTTTATATGTCTTGATTAATTGAATACATAGGACCACAATGGAAACAAGCCCTCGGGGCTTTTTGTGTTATCCTTTTAGCATTATTGTATAACTGTACCCCTGTATTATTTGCAAACTGTTAATAAAGTATTCAATCAATCAAAGACCAAATTGTTCTAAGAGAAGGAGAGGTCAGCGAGGTTGTATGGCAGAGATCCAAAAGGAGACCTAGATGTATCCAAGTGCAGTTATATTCACAATAATATAGCCATACTACAGTATGGCTATATTATGAATATAACTGCACTTGGATGGAAGCAATAGATTTTTTCGAGTGCAGAACTGACATACCCGCTTCGAGAGGTTGTGCAGGACCTGGCCTCACAGTGGTTTGCAGGATGATCTCAATTATGCTTCCTTCTGTATTTCATTTCATTTCAACGGCATTGCATGGACTGCTGTGGGTCTTATAACATCTTGTGTTGTCCGAGGCCCCGCAAATATTCATACAGCAGTTTGATTATTTAATATTTTGCATTATTCAACTTTGAACACCCGAAGCAAAATCGAGAACCTGAGAGAAATGCTGACACAGGTATTTCAGGGCACAATCAGCCAGGTCCGCGGTCCCCAGGGCCTTGGCCCAGTGGTACAGGCCTACGCAGTTGGACGGGTCCATACTGGCCTCCATGTATCGTTGACACAACCTGAAGCAGTGAGAATAAAGACATGAAGATGATAACACTACTTTGTGACACTTGGCTCAATGGCATTTTCTTTAAGAAGTGGTGGGACAAGGTCATTTGTTAATCCGCTCCACTAACAATAACTGGTAGTTTAAAGTCAAAGTATTATGCACTTTATGTGGTTGTTCACACAAAAGGTAGAAAGTGTTCTTTGACTGGAACAAATCACAAGATAAACGTCCCAAGGCAACTTGTGTTGTACAAAACAGATAGAAAGTCATTTTGGAACAATTAAAACCCACTGTGTGTTGTGTTCAAAGTGGCTAGTCTTGCTCTGATGAAGCCAAGGCCTGCCCTGGTCTGTGGCAAAAGCATCTCAGGTTGTTATAATAGGCTCTATCATGCACAGCAGCCATATTGGACAGAAATTGGGCCCCTTCCTTGCTTCCTTCACATGTGTTACCAATGATACTAATGAAGGATCTGTTCCATTTAGTCATTCTCAAACTTTTTAATTTCAAGGACCCCCATAACTCTGCGAGTGTACACATGGAACCAAATGGACCCGGGAGGATCCATTTGGTTCCATTTGTACACTCGCAGAGTTACACCCCCTCAAGGAACCATGAGGGTCCCTGGACCACACTTTTGAGACCCACTAGTGTTTCTAGTGAGCCAACATGCACAATATCAGCACCCTGACTCTGTTTGACCAGAATGGAACAGAGCCTTCATTAGTATCATTGGTAACACCTGTGAAGGAAGTAGTCCAAATGGCTGCTGTGCATAGAGCCTATATAACCCAAATCCTACCTGCTTGCTTCACCCACCTGAAGGCTCCATCTACGTGGAGCAGGAAGGCGGCTGCAGCCACTCCCTGGATGTTGTCATTGGAGATGGGCAGCTGGCCGCGGTACATGTAGCCCAGCAGGAGCTCCAGGCTGTGGGCAGGAGTGTCCCTGAGGGCCACCTCCCCACCCCGGGTCTCCCTCAGACCACATGTAAACATGGCCTGAGAGACAATAGACAAGATAGAATGCAATGCAGACACTATGACAATAGCATTACAAAAGCTTCACTTCTATGGATTTATAGACATAATTATATAATGTTTAGTTCTGAGATGTACAATTAATCAGATAATAATAATTGTTGCATGTATACCTTTCAGGGTTAATATAACTAAAACTAAGGGAAAAAAATAAAAGGGGGAAAATAATGCAAAACTAACTAAAACATGAAATATCATCTTTGTTCTAGTTTTTCTTTCATCCTACCCTTTTCAGTTTCAATAAATCAAACATTACCCCATAATAGGCCTACCTGAAAACCCACAAATATGACTATAAAAACAAACTAAAACTAATCAATTCCTAAAAGTACTAATACACACAGCATACAACAGACTAAACTGAAATCACACACCAAACCGAAAAACTAAAACGAATTAATTTCCCTGATGTACCTTCTGTTTACTTCTTGACATTGAACCATGCAGCAGCACAGCAGCTACAACCAGTGGTGTAAAGTAACTAAGTACATTTACTTAGTCTTGTGTTATATATTCAAATTGATTTGAAGAGCTATGACTGAACCTGCTTTTTCCACCACTGGCTACAACTAAAGAGGAAAGGACTTATCTGTCATGTAATGGCAACGCAAACGTTACCTGGAAGTAAGGACTGAAGGCAGACAGCACCACCCTGTGGCAAGGAAAGGCAGCGCCCTCTGCCAGGAGAACCACATCAGTGAGCTCTTCAGTGGATCTCATTCTGTCCAGCTGCTTCAGGAGAGTCAGGCCATGCTCAGCCTGAGAACTCTCCAACACTGGAGCATCCATGGATTAGCCTTCTGCTCCACAACCTCCTGTCAGCCAGGAGAACACATGTTAGATCACTAGTAGTGGAAAAAGTACTCTTTTTGTTTTACTTAGGTATCGATACTGCAATGTAGAAATACTCTGTTACAAGTAAAAGTCCGGAATTCAAAATTGATTAAAAGTACAAAAGTATTGGAATCAAAATGTACTTAAAGTACCAAAAGTAGAAAGTACTCGTTCTGCAGAATGTCCCATTTCACAAGTTTTCAAATGTATTACAATCTTTTGAAAATAGCAGATCTACAAGCTCACAATGTGTTGCATCGCATTGTTACATTACTTGTTAATTGTTACATTGTTACTTTACACCACTGTTAGATAAAAGTATATAGCATAGGCCAATATAGAAATACAGTATTGTTATATATTCAAATTGATTTGAAGAGCTATGACTGAACCTGCTGTTATCAAAACACAACTTTCCCCAGATCTGAACAGTATTTATTTACGGACACTGGTTCTCAATGTTGGATCCAAGGACCCCCAGGGGTCCTTGAGAGGGTTCCAGGCGTTCCCCAGCTAAGTGATTGATAATTACAAACCAAATGGACCCTTACAGGTCTTTTACCTCTGACAGTGTACAAATGGAACCTTATGGACCTTTACGGGTGCATTTGGTTCCATTTGTATACTGTCAGAGTTCAATTAAACCAAGGACTTTACAATTGTGGGGTCCCATTGATAAAAATGGGGGTCTGTGGCCTACTAACTGGGGCAGAGATTTGGTGAAGAGTGAAAAAATGAGGGGGCCTAGTATAGACCCCTGAAGTAGGCCTATATAGTGTTTAAATGGTAAAAGAAAATCCAAATTGATTTCCTTTCATTAAAAACAAAACAAAACAAAACACATTTAAAATAGCCCTGGGACAAGTAGACACTAAAATGTTCAGTTCAGGTCATCAATGCGGCAAGGCTTTTTCTTTTTTTAATATTTAGAGTAGCCAATAATCTTTTAACCCCTTTTTCTCCCCAATTTAGTCGTTGCCAATTGATTCCTCCCCGCACACATTTCTGTGTTGTCACTGCTGTCGTATCTTACTGACTCACCTGCCAGTGAGGAGCCCCCACCGGGAGGACGTAGAGCCTTTGTCCTACTCCTCCCACCCAACACTACCCGCTGACAGGTGCAATGCGGCAAGGCTAGGCCTACAGTATAATGACACTGGTAGAGAGCAATGGTAGCAGGGCGGCCAGTGACTGTTGAAGTCACGTGCAGCACTCTCACTATCTGAATGGTTGCCCCCATAAAAACAATACAGTTATGGAGAAGGTAATGGCACTGAGGCACTCTCAGCGTGCTAAACATAGCCTGCTAACTGTGTAAAGGTATAACCTTTCACCAGGCAGACATGCAGAGGCAGTTCCCAGCATTATGGATGAATGAAAGCAATAGATTTTTTTTCGAGTGCACTCAGAGCAGAACTGACATACCCGTTTGGAGAGGTTGTTCAGGACCCTGGCCTCACAGTGGTTTGCAGGAGGATTTCAATTATGCTTCCTTCTGTATTTCATTTCATTTCATTTCAACGGCATTGCATGGACTGCTGTGTGTTATTGGTTCTGGTCGAGTGTGCCATGCTATTTTCTGCCAGTGACTTTTGACACATGCTCACTAGTAAAGAGGTTTTAAATAGACCAGTGACCAATAGATCAGGATGTTTGTCTGTTGCCTTAAAGTCACAACCAACTACTGCAACAACTTAACATGCATCTACATATAATAACAGTATTCTAAGGTTGGCAAGGAATATCACTTCAAACACAAGCCATGTTTTGAAAAGGGAACATAATACATAGGTTGCTGCCTTCATGAAGGAGATACAGTGTTCCAACATACAGTAAGCTCAGACTAAAGAAGTCCTTTGTTCATCGGTCGATTTTGAGGCTTAATTTAGAGTCTTGCCTGGGGTAGGCTGAGTGGTGGACATAGCTCTTGTCTTCAAATTGTTTTGCTTTGTTTCTCTGTCAAATGTGTGTATTATGTGTTGCATTCATGGCTGCTGACCGAGTCGCAAGACAAATTTCAGTGAGAGCTGATAATAAAGTAAAATCGTATGTGTGGTTGTGGTGGGGTGTCTTCGTGGGGGCACCCTTCTTTCAGGGGACCCCAACAGTGCATTATGCAAGTTCTAGAAGCGCCTCTGATGCTGATGCAAATCATGCCATACCAACATTTACATGATGTCACACTTGATGGTTACATCACCGTTTATGGTTCCATAATTCTTTTCAGTTTATCATCATAGCTCACCTGCTTTGTAAACCTTTGTGCACATCAGCAATCAAATCTACCTTAGACAACTGAAAAAACCCTGCCCTGTGAGGCAATAACAACTTTATTGTCACCTTTGATAAAGGATAATCCCTTGTTCAGGACACTTAGGCCAAGTCACACCAGAAGTACATAAATCGTACATAAATCGCAGGCGCACACACACACACACACACACACACACACACACACACACACACACACACACACACACACACACACACACACACACACACACACACACACACACACACACACACACACACACACACACACACACACACACACACACACACACACACACACACACACACACACACACACTCTCTCTCTCTCTGGTGCTCATTTACAGGCTGAAGAGATGGAGGCGCGTCTTGTCTTTTGGAATGCTCATTGGTTGTGACGCAAATGTTAGTAAAGTGCTGCGTCAGTCCTGCTTTCTAACAGAGGCTTTTTGGGTCAATGGTGTGTTCATATAGCACCTTTATCCAAAGCGCTTTACAATGTGCATTACATTCATTTCACCCAATCTCACACACACACACACACACACACACACACACACACACACACACACACACACACACACACACACACACACACACACACACAGCAGAGAAAACCATGCAAGGCACCAACCTGCACTTTGGAAGCAGTTAGGGGTTCAGTGTCTTGCTCAAGGACACTTAAGACACTTTAGGTTATCTCGATCATCGTCAACAGTATCCATAACAAAACATTACATACTATAACATAATTGAAGCATAACATAGTTTAAGGACATTTCGACCCAAACCAGGGGAGCCAGGGGGCCCTTAGAGTTACTACAGGGGGGCCGCCAAATCTTTGTGTGATAGTTTTTTACATGAACCACTTGAACCCTAGCATCTCTATTCTGATGAGAATCTTTGCCAAAAATAGCCAATCTACAAGCGCTGAGATTGTAGATCGGCTATTTTTGGCAAAGAGGTTTGGGGTCGAGGAAAAAAAGAAAGGTCAAGTATTGACGGTTTACACTGATGCTTGTGCTGTCAAACAAGTCTATGAAAGAGTTGAATCTGCAACACAATTTTATACAATATGTAATGGGGGGTCCCTGCTTTAACTCTCTTGCAGCTAAGGGGTCTTTGGCCTGAAAAACGTTGAAGACCCCTGGTTTAAGTGGTTAAAGATAAGCAGGCCTCTGTGAACAAGTGCTTTACCTCTACACCACACACTACACCAAACATAGGCTATACAAAATGTTTTGCAATTTCTATTCCGTATTCACTGGGTGCACATGGTACAAAATAACGCCCCCTACTCCCCTGATGAAATTATTTACCAATCTTTTAACCTTTTGACAATGTTTATGACATAAAAAAGGAAGGCAGCGACATTCAACATTTCTTTGACAGTTATGACAACCTAATTTAGATTTCATGACAATCACTGTATAGAGAACACCAGACGGCAATAAGAATATGTGATGAATTACCTTTTTTATCTCCCTTTATCTGTTTTCCTGTGCCATCCATCTTGTGTTTGCTTTGACTTGTGTTTATAAATCTAGATTACATCCATTGTGCAAGATCTCAAACCATCACTTACAGTATATCTCTTTGATCTCCCCCTGCATAATCCAGTCTTCAGGGGTGGCTTATGAGTGCGTAAGTATGACAGAGTTTGTATTTGACATTTGTACCACCTGCTGCAAGCAAATAACATAGGCTACATTTTAGGACATCTTTTTAAGACCACTTTTGAGGAAGAACAAAAAATGTCCTTGCTTTGCTTATAGTCCTTGCAGTGTGTTTGCAAGACAATCACATTTTTCTTTTGATCTTATTGTACGCACTTCTGCCAGTCAAATACACATAAAAGAAATATATGGCTCCATGTTTACTCATTCCTAGACCTAATTAATTTATATTTTTGAGATTTCTATTCTCTCAGGACCAAAAACTACAACACCAGTCAGCCATTGGTGAAAGGTAAAGGACTCCTCAAAGCTCCCTGTGAAGCATAAAGGATACCAAAAAAAAAAGCTTTCCAATATACAGCCAGTGTGAGTCTTCCTGAGGTTATTGGCAGTGTTGCCAGATTTTGCAAGAGAAACAAGCGGCTAGGCCAATGAAAACAAGCCCAAAAGAAGCGACTGGGCTAAGGCTGAATATATTTGAATATAGCAGATCTACAAGCTTGTAGATCTACTATTTTAAAAAGAATATTGGACAAAATAAAGTGACACATGTTTTATATTTTCTTGAGGGTCCCTGGCACAAAATTTCAGATGGGGTTCCGCGGAAAAATACATATTAATCTGAAGGTCCTTGAGATGAAAAAACAACATTATGAAGCAAGCCCAAGTAAGCAACACAGACAAACAAGCCCAAAGTCGCTTATAACAGAGTATAATGAGCAGACATGGCAACAGTGGTCATTGGCCTCACATTCCCAAGTGAGTAACTGAAGTTAATGTGTGCCAGTAGGGGGAGAGATGACACTTCCCGTTACACCCACTGGTGATCTATTAAAGTTAAAGAGAAAACATGCACACCAGCACGTGTATTATGTGTGCTGGGCCTTCCCCCCAACAAGAAAACATGCCACAGCTCATTTCTGCGTTTAATGTTTCGGTCATATGAGGGAAACTGTATCGCTGTTAGCCCCAGCTCATTTAATCAATTTAGCATCAGAATCACTTTAACCCTAAAAAAAACTGAAGAAAGTTGAATATTGTTCAGCCTAAAGCATTTTCACAACACAAATCTTGTATGGGGGTCCCGTGGCCCAAATCTTTTCAGATGGGGTCCAACGCAACCAGCCCGCCAAATACATATTCATTTGGGGGGTCCTTGACATGAACAAGTTTGAGGACCACTGCTTTAGAATGCTGTAGGACAATGCAAGTACTCCAGGTGCTGAGCAAACGTATAGCTAACAAACGTAGGCAAAACAGCGTGGCTCTGTGGAGTGTACACTACTACAACAACACCTCATATGATGAAATGCAGGGGAAATGGAGCGAGGAGGAGGCCATGTGTCTGGCTGTTGATCCCATTGACAAACCCAATGCGGTTCTCAAACTTTTACATTTCAAGGTCTCCCCTTAACTCTGACAGTATACAAATGGAACGGGTCCATTTGGTTCCATTTGAATACTGTCAGAGTTACAGACTTAAGGGTCCATTTAGAGCCCCATAAACTTTGAGAATTAGACTAACCAATACATATGTGGCTTTTGATGTGGCAGAGGCAGAGAAAACAATAAATTAATACATCATCATCATCAGTACAAAGCATCGATTCACAAGATAAATCAAACAAAACAGACAATGAAGATATACACAGAAGTCTCTGGTCAATTGGCCTTAAGCTGATTAAGAGACGGGAGAGAGTCCAATTTTATTTTAAGGTGCATGGCAGGCAGCAAGTTCCAGGAATGTGGAGCAGCAAATGAAAAGGCGTTCTTGCCAAGCTCTGATCGAATACAAGGGGCATCAAGAACAAACCAATCATTAAATGAATGAGTAGGATAATTATTAACATAATAGGCTTACTGATTTAGCATCACGGTAAGATGGCAATTTCCCAAGAATTATGTCTCAAATATAAACAAACACCAGTAATGATTTTGCCTAATTTCAAGAGCTGACCAACCAACTATGTCATAGAAGATACAGTGAGTCAAGTGGTTAATGTTGAGGACACAGCATGTCAATAAATAACATCACCATAATGCAAAACAGACAAGAAAGTGGCTTCCACCGTTATTTTTCTGTAGAACATGGGAAAGAAGGATTTGATTCTGTACAGGAAGCCAACCTTCTGACGTAACTCACTGGCATTGGCAAGTGTATCAATCTGATATTTGAAATTGAATTTGTCATTCCATATACCAAGATATTTGTACTCTTTAAGACGCTGTCAGTCATTTTCAAATGCCATATATTTAGTCTTACTGCCTTTAGAACGAATTTAAGATTGAAGAGTGCTTCTTGCAGAGCAGTAAACAATATCTGCAGTCTTTCAGAAGCCAGTTGCACAGAATCTGCTACATAACGAGCAATCGTATTATTGTCAGCTTAAAATGGTCTTTGGAAGTTCTTTTGTTTTAGTTTTTGTAGATCAGAGGCAATATCATACTGTAGCCTCCTTTATGTAATGGAGTTACATGGGCAGTCTTCCAGGCCCTGGGAAAACTACCAGAGGCAAGGCAAATATGAAATATATGAGTTAAATATCGTCTCTGTCGGGTGGAACCCTTGAATGTCCAAAACTGTTACTTTTCAGGATTCAAATTTAAAAAATAGCAAAAGTAGCATATCTCAGCTCACATATCTTCTACTTTTGATACTTTTGTGCAACGCTGTAGTATGATCAAGTAGTACATTCATTTAAAAAAAAAATCACACAAAGTTGGAGATAAGAGGTTTCTGTCCGGCAACGATATATAAGTTAATTGTTCAATGATGGATGGAGCTGCCAATTTTATCAAGTAGGAATCCAGATTATCCTCTCCGTCTGAAAAATGTGGCATTTATGGCTTGGATGGCTTCCTGAACACCAGCAGGTGAGAGGGGTCAGAAGTACAATTCCTCATACTCACATTAGGTGAAATATGGTCCCACGTTTATAACCACATTTTCCTTGGAATCAAAATCTGTAGCTGAATAGGCTAGGTGAACCCAAGTGCAGACACACAGAGGCAGGAGTAATCCCAAATACAAGTTTAATTGCCAGCCAAGCAAACAACAAAAAAATGGCAAAAGTCAACTCTATCCACCTGTTTCCTAGGCTTGTGTTTTCCACTTCCTGTCGGATTTCATTGGATATCATTAGTCATCTGACCGGTTTCATTGGATTTCATTGGATCAAAAGACAGGAAGTGGAACACAGTGAAAAGCCTAGGAAACAGAGAGGCTAGATTGCTGAAGATTTGCAGCTGATGAGTCTCCAAACCAGTCTCCAAACCAGTCTCCACACACACACGCACACGCACGCACACGCACGCACGCACACACACACACACACACACACACACACACACACACACACACACACACACACACACACACACACACACACACACACACACACACACACACACACACACACACACACACACACACACACACACACACACACACACACACACACACACACACACACACACACACACCTGTCTCTTGTAAGACAATCACAGACACATAAATAAATTAATGAAGAGGTAGATGGCATGAGAAGACGTAACAAAAGATCGAATATACAATATATCTCTACTACAACAAACTTTCAAACAAGGTAACATAAAGCTATCAATCCCTATTTTGTGCAAATATTCCACAAATGTCCAAAATGTCATAATACTTTATGTTATTCCAACTCCATTTCACACATGATTAAATAAGATAGGCCTATAATAGATCCATAATAATTGGCATGATGCCAAATACCCTATTTAGGCCGTGTGGTGACCCACCAAAAAGTGCCTAGAAAATGAATTTCGTTCCCACGACTTGGATCTACTTTTTCAATGCATTTTTGCATAGACAATACCCTTCTGGACTTTGGGTTAAAATACCTCCGCACAAAATCCTGCAGTATTTTTTTACCAGCCAGAAATGTATATAATAGTGAATAACCAAAAAACGAAAATCTTGTGCTGCTGTTTTTGCTTGTAAAATGTGTTATAATGTTTTTGGCAACACAATTTTTTTCTCAAATGTCATAAATACATGTACCTAACACCTGAAACAAGTATTGGTGCATTAGTATACTCATATTTGAATTTAGATCACTTAATGTAGCAAAGTTAAAGAAAACGCTTCTACTGAAGTGATTGGAACCCAGCACAAGGGAGCACACACATAGTACATTTAGCTAAAAGCTTGTGTTTTACACACAAGACATGTCCCAACCTACTGTGTAATGAAAGGTAGAAAAAGAAGCAGCACACCTTGGCCCAAAATGGCTGAAAATCAATCAAAATGCTACCATGACCCCTTAAATTGGAAGAATACCATAAATGGACAAGACTAAAATAAATGCACTAAAGGTCAGAATTATTACAACATATGGTATAAAACATTTATTAAAGTAGCACAGTGTGTGTTAGCATGTGTCATATATCAACTCCCCCCTCCCCCTCCAAAAACACAAAATATGAGAATACCAAAACAAATGCATACAAATGCATCACAATAAAACAATTTCACTTCAGTGCAAAAAAGTATTTTTTTTTGGCAGTGCAAGTAATTGTTTTGGCAGTGCAAGTAAATTTAAGGCTGTGCTGTGAAAAGAATAAAATACAGACATTTTAAAGTTGTTTTTCAACATGTATGCATTGCATTTAAATGGGTTAAAATGGCAGTGTAGCAAGTCTTGAACATGTTGTTGATAATGAAATAAAAAAAATAAGGAGCACATTGTGCATATCTTAATCATCCCTATCACTGTCATCAGAGTCATCATCTGATAGAGCTCTTTCTTCTGTTTCCTTTGAAACATTCTCACAGTTCTGGCACCGACACAAATCAGTACAAGATAGTCTTGCAGACTTACAGGAACATCTTTCAGTGTCACATTTGGTTGTCTTGCAACTACAGTGGACTACCTGCAACACGCTATCAGGGGCAGGATTTCTAGTCATCCATGTGACTGTTAACTCCCCATCGTCAATGTGCCATCCATATGTCCAGATGTTGTACTAGCCATGTGTTCACTGTGACTTTCATCTTGGCTTACCTCAGTGGACTGTGACTCGGTTGTTGTTTCTGTACCTGATGCCTGAGGTAGCCTGTCTATCAGTTTATCTGCTGCCAAAGTCTCAACATAAACCAGTTCTGTGACGTTGCGCTTGGCAGGTTTGTGAAAAACAAGCTGGGGGAAATCACAGGTCAACCTCCTCTTCAATTTGTCCTGCCTGCAACATAAAAACACAAGTATACAAATGAACCAATTTTGTTTAAACATACTCTCATAGCCTATTTTGTTAGATAAATAAATAAAACAAACAAAAACATAAAAAAATGAAACTTTTCAGCGTGAAGATTTTGGTTTTGTTACCAAGAATGTCAAACATACACATAGTATTTGAGTGACTGTACCTGTACTCTGAAGCATCAAGACCCTCATGCTCCTTCACAGTGTTGACAAACATCTTTCGCAGCTGGTTCATCTTCAGCACGTCCTGGTTAACTATCAGCCTCTGTCGGATGACCCTCTCACAGAAGATCTTGTAGCTGTCAGTAAAGGGTGGTTGATTTCTGAAAACAAACACACACACACACACACACACACACACACACACACACACACACACACACACACACACACACACACACACACACACACACACACACACACACACACACATACTTAACATGTGCAAAGAGTTGTGCTGTCAAGATTGTATCTACAGACAGACAAAAAGCAGACTATATGTTGTTGTTCAATGCCTTACTAGAATACTAAAATGTGCAATGTGAGCAAATTGATAATGCAATGTAATAACTCACACTTCGTCTGTGGTTGCAGTACTTGTTGCTGTAGACCTCGTCAAGAACCTGCAGTAGTCTCTGTAACAGATCCTGTGGTAACGCACCTCAAGGGCCACACAGTCTTTGTCCTTAATATGCCGAAGGGAAGGATGGTAAAGTCTTCCTTCATCTCAGCAGCCTTCATCAACCGGCCTTTAAACAAAAAAAGTACACGTTAATGATCTCTGTGTGTGTGTGTGTGTGTGTGTTG
The DNA here is from genome assembly GCF_963454915.1 of Gymnoscopelus microlampas. Classification (NCBI taxonomy): domain Eukaryota; kingdom Metazoa; phylum Chordata; class Actinopteri; order Myctophiformes; family Myctophidae; genus Gymnoscopelus; species Gymnoscopelus microlampas. The sequence goes on along the minus strand of NC_139947.1, from coordinate 11,373,265 downwards.
GGGGGGGGGGCTGTAAATAACACAGTGATGGAATAAATGTAAATGTGTCTTTTACAGATTTGTATTGCCATCATTACAAAAGACTATGTGTGGTGTTAATGTATGTATGTATTATATTTTTTTTCCATGGGAAGGTAAATACATGTTAGTGCTACTGCTAAAATCTCTCCCCTAAAGAGCCATAAAACAAAAGGGCCACTGACTGCTAGCAGCTGTGACCTGCCGACCTGAACCCCTTGCATTCCAGCCTTATCAGCAGCTATTGTTTTAGTAGGTCCTGCTCTTATCTCTCACAAGCTATAACAACACAGAGTCACAGACTAAGCAATGCTAAGCAGTATAATATAACAGTGATTTTCATCCCCTTACAAATGTGCTAGTTTGATTAAAAATCAAAAACATACATTAACCACGTAAGCACTATTTAAACTTTGGCCTTTTGAAAATATCTGATCTACAAGCTCACAACGTTGTGAGCTTGTAGATCTGCTATTTTCAAAATATTTGTATACATTATCTACCTTTTAAACCAGTGAAATGGGACATTCTGCTTATTGAGTACTTTCTACTTTTGGTACGTTAAGTACATTTTCATAGCAATACTCATATCCATGCATTGCAGTATTGATACTTTTACTTACAGTAACAAATGTGAGTACTTTTTCCACCACTGCTTTTGTCTCTCTATCTGCACATATCCTTCCCAAAAAATACCACTGCATGTTACATAGTCAACAGTTCCTGCCCAGTCAGGAATTCACACATAAATGTCAACATCTTTGATCTGAACAAAAGAACCAACACATTGTGTCTTTAACAAAAGGTGTGAATTACTCCCCCCAGCCTTGGACTCAAACACAGCCCATCAAATAAAAGAAGACCTCAGATATTATAATGATAGGCCTACATATAGTCCTAAAATATATAATGTACCCATGTAATCATAAAATGACAAATCAATATTTGACAGTCCAAAATTGACATGCATGTTTTGTTTAAAATCTCTTACATGCCCATATTGCGAATTATTTCAGTCTCTCATGTCTGTGTGTGTGCCCCCACCCCCTCGCGCATGTGTTTGGGGGGGGGGGGGGGGGGGGGGCAACGGACCAAGGACCACCAAGGGGTCCGGAGAGTCCCGCGAAATCATTGTTATCCACGTTATAAACATTAAACAACAGTTCTGCGTGTGTGTGTGTGTGTGTGTGTGTGTGTGTGTGTGTGTGTGTGTGTGTGTCTGTGTGTCTCTTACCTGCAGACAACGTTTCTGCTTTTGAGAGTTGATCCGTCGTGCGTTTGCCTGCCACAGTGATGTACTTGTCCACTTTTTTACAAATGATGCATAATGCTGGAAGAACAGGGCCAGCAGAAGCCACAGGCAAACCTGTCCTGGACCTAAGTTTCTTTCGGGGGGTTTCAGATGTGGCTCCGTCGGCACTGGTGCTGGCCGAAGGGACTGACTGACCCGCGTCTGCATCGGGAACTTCCAACGTCTGTGTGGCGCTTTTTTCGGCCGCTACAAAACGCTTTTTGTCATTAAAACGATTGTAGCACGCTATGTGAAACCCAGCGTCCTCGGGATGCTGGTCGAAAGGCACATCCACACAATGTTTATAACTTTCTGCAACTTCTTTACTCTCACCCTGCAGAGGAAGCCAACGCTTGATGCTGTTTCTGTAGGTATCCCACCGTATCATTGTAAAATCCCGGACGACATCTTCCCTCTGGACAGACATAGAATGCATATAGCATCGTTTAGAGTCCTTTTTACGTGATTTTGAATGATATTTTCTTTGTTTTGGTTTGTTTTCCTCGGAGTCCTCGCTGCTCGTGCTCGATGTAACCGTTGCCATGGTAGTTGTTGTGGGAAATGCTGAGGCGGAAGAGGCGCCTCCATTGGTTGTAACGGGAATCACGTGTCAAAAACCGCACCACCTCTTTGAAAGTATTACTGCGCTGCTAAGAAAATAGTACCGACTTTTAAACTCTAATTATATAAATACTGCGCCGAGTCAGATGTCGTTACTTTTTTTTCTTACTTACTACCAATAAATCTTTTTTAAGAAGCAGAGATTATTCAGATCCACTTGATGGGAACGAAACTGAACGATAATGGGGTAGACAATACGGCCTAATTGAAGAGTAACCAAACGTATTACCACCACCTGCACGGTTACATGGCGGCTTTCCGACATGTCGCCTTTCCGACGTTAACGAACCCTATACCTAACCCTCACCCTAACCCTAACCGCACGCGGAAGCCACTAGTCGGAGTGGCGAGATGTCGGCGTGGAAGACTGTTACCCACCTGCACACATCTTATTTACGCCTCTCCTGCCCGCCCAAAGAATAAAGTGTCGGTGTCAGCCATGCAACCATTACAATCAGTGCAATGCAAAAGAAAAGTGACAGTGTCCACAGTGCAATCAGTGCAATAGTGTCATTAGAGGTCAGAGTCCTTGGTTCATTTTTTATTCCAAGTTATGAGACAGTTGACCTGGCAGAGCGATCAACGTGTGTCTCGTTGTAAATCCTCATAGCTACAGGCACAAAGGACATGCCAAGTCTCATACAGTTCCACCCGGGGAGGGGAAGGTGAATCTGTTGTTTCCTCTTCTGCTCAGATGCCCCACTATCCAGGTAACGATGCAAGTCAGGAACGATGCAAATTGTACATGCATGCCCCGGACGGTTTTGTTATAGGCCTACCCGTTGTACCAGTCTGTCTGTCTGTGTGTGCTTGATGCCCATATATGGAGATCCCATCAGTATATGCCCATATATGGGCATATCGATCGGATTGGCAGTTCTTGACACTGGATCTCCATATTCTTATATCCACAAGTTTCCTAGGGCATTGTGGGCATCACTTCTTGTCGATTTGATCAGGTATCAGGGATAAAATCAGCAGGAAGTGAAGCCCACAATGCCCTAGGAAACTTGTGGATAAGGGCATATGGATCGGATCGGCGGTTCTGGACAACCGGATCTCCATATACGTGTATGCCTATATGTGGGTACATACAGTACGACCTGGAGCAGTCGAGACTCCCGCACAACATCAGGTGGGAACTGGTCAGGCTCCTAGCGGTGCCTCCAGTCTCCTCCTGTACTTCCCTACTTGTCCTCCAGATGTCCCCAGTGTCCCCTCGTCTGTGTCATCTGCTGCTCCCATGTGTTGATTATCCATGTGTGTGTGTGTGTGTGTGTGTGTGTGTGTGTGTGTGTGTGTGTGTGTGTGTGTGTGTGTGTGTGTGTGTGTGTGTGTGTCTGCGCGTGCGTGTGCGTGCCATGCGTGAAAAGTCAACCAAAGAACAAGTTTTCTATTCAGGATCTCGTCGGTGGTCAGTAGGAACACACTGAGGACACTATAGCAAGAACACTCATGGTACGTTAGCACCTCAAAGCCATTAAAAACAAAACTGCAGACCTCTCAAAAGAAACTGGTCAGGTTACTACTAGGCCTTACACCCAGAACTCACCTAACCCCTGCTCATTATGCTAGGGTGGGATGGCTCAGGGTAGAGGACAGAGTAAAGCAACTTGCATTGGACCTGTCACCTGGTCTTCAAGATACGCGAGAAAACAGGGATACCCATGTACCTGTTAGACTACTTCAATAGCGTAAAAGACACACACAGGCACAACACCAGAAGGAGCCCCACTGATCTCACCTAATCCAGTTTCGGCCCAAAAATGGGGTCAAATCCGTTCTACTGCTATGCCACCAGAGTGTGGAATGCTCTACCAACAGGCATAAAAAAGTGTGACTCCTTACCCTCCTTCAAAACCGCTCTAAAAGAGCACCTACAGGTGGCCCCTGTAAGAAGTAAAAAGTCTATGCTCATCACCGGAAATGACCCCAGACCTTTGGGCCATCGCAATAATAGGCCGTCGAACTAATGGGCAGCCCCCTTTGTGAACGGTGCAGGGTTGGCAGAAGCAGACATCGCGCTACTCTGCATAACCACTCGCTCGACTACCGGCTCGCTCTCGGGTGCCTCACAGGGCTCAAGTCTGCTTCTGATGGTATGCCTGCCCTCGTTTTAAACGTTTGTTTTGCAGACGGGACGCGTCAACTACTGTATTCCGAGTGAGAGCAGCATTTCCACAAAATGATGTGATAGGGGATCCCATGGTGTCAAACGAGTGCACAATGGTCAGTTATTGCACCAACTCGTCACTATAGTATGACTGAGTGAGAATATGTTAATACATTTGTTGTTGTTTTTGGGGCTTTGTTTTGTTATTACTTACTTTTAACATGTTCAAAATAAAGAATTTCATTTGTTTTCATTCATTCATAAATCAGGACTCTATACTCTGCAATCCTGTTCTTCCTTCACCTCAACCATGCCTCATGTGGCTGTCTGTGTGTTCTGTGATTGGGAGATCCTCTCCAACCCCCCTATGCTGCAACCCTGACCAAGACGTGCCATAAAGATAAGCTCTAATCACAAGACCCTTCCCAGAACTGGGTCAGGTTTTGTTTTATCTGGGGAAACTGGAGAAAAAAGTCCCAGACCTATTCTGGATCAAAAACAAGTGTTCGCCATGTAACGCCACATGACCCCCGTTTGCAGATATTTATTTAGTGATAACATTTCAAGACGTCTGAGGAAGTCTGAGAAGTCTGCATGAAGAAACTGAGTGCTGGAAACAATACTTAATATATCGGGAAATATGTGGTGTGTGGAGTTATATATTTTCTTAACTTGCATGTGGTAAACGTGCTGTTTGTTTCACAGTGAAACTAGTGTTTACATGTTTACAACAGGCTATCCAGCAGCTGTAGTTTTCCCACAGTTAATCATAACACACACACACTCACGCACACGCACGCACGCACGCGCGCACACACACACACACACACACACACACACACACACACACACACACACACACACACGCACACACACACACACACACACAGACACACACACACAGACACACACACACACACACACACACACACACACACACACACACACACACACACACACACACTGTTTCCCCAGGTGTGTGAGCTGTGAATGGATGCATGGGGACATGGCAGGGGTGGAGGTGTGGCCGTTCTTCATAAGAGCAGGACAGTGACAGTCACTCCCTCAGTTCAAAAGGTAAGGCCATAACAGCTCAGCCAGTCTTCATGGCAGCCTAGAGTATAACTTTCACTCTATATTTTACTCTTGGTGGTATTTATAAAAGCAGGTGTTTTGTTTTTGAACAAGTATTAGTCCGTTTTTTCCAGGAACTTGGACTGACTCAAGCAGAAAAGGAACTTTTTTAGGGAAATGTTTAATTAGCTTAACCCATTAGAGATCATCTGTTCATGCAAACAGCCATGGAGTTGAGGGAACGTTCAGCAGGGGAGTTCTTTGTGCAGAGGGATGTCCTGGATGAGTTGGACTTGGACAAACTGGCCCAAAAAAAGACACATTCCACCAAACAGCCCGTGGCTGAACGGGTCAAAGATTATCTCAGGTGAGCAGATAGGAAACGAGCAGAATCACGACTGTGGTCTTAACCTCTGTTAATAGCCTATAGACCTGAAAGGATTTGTTTTGTTGGTCTGACTGGCTATAATCGGACAATGTACAAAGGATTTAAATAATAGGCATCGGCCTATTCATAATGTGCTCTGATTAGATTACCTCCTATATATGATGCGTTTGGTGCGTAATGAGCGCGTGCCAAATGGATCAAAGAACGGTGCACATGCACAACCAAAACTAAAACAGAAAGAAGAGCTCTAGTCTGTACTATTAGCTCATTTAACTCTCTCCAACTCCCGTTCCTGCCATGGTTCCTGAGTCCTAGCCATGGATACACGACGGTCGTGGATTAACTTCAATATAGTGTTTGCATTTTCGTACATTTCCCGTACATCTACATAAAACGTTCAGATTTCAAATATAAAGTGCTTACCCCATAGCCACGGATGTTACAAGTATGTACGGGTCCTCAAAAGTACCCTTGTGTTCCGTATTGTTGAATAAAACATATTTTAATCCGATTTGTGGCCATTTTCTCATAGAATTATAATGTATCAGAGTGCAATACACCTCCCAACCGATAGGACCACGTAGTTGAAAGCACATGGCGAAAATACGAAGAAAATGGCCACCAATCGGATTAAAATGCTTTTTATTGAACAATACGGAAGACACGGGTATTTTTGAGAGGCCGTATATAATTGTAACATCCGTGGCCATGGGGTAAGAAGAAGAATTTGAAATATGAACGTTTATGTAGATGTACGGGCCAAAAAGAAAGAAAAGTGCAAACACTATGTTGAAGTTCATCCATGTCATGTTTCAGGGCTATGGTCTCTCCGTGTGGAGCACCTCTGTGCTGCAGACCGAATTAAGCGAGGAGGCTGACTGACTGAGTTAACAACAGGTAGTTTGGATGGAAGATGGTGATTACATTCTGAAACGCGCTTCATGTCTACAGTGAATACACATGAGCATGAAATAATAATAGCTAAACAAAGTGATATGCGTTATGCTTTTAAAATGATCATCTATTTTACACCGTGGGTCACATTATTGCAACATAAACCTGGTGCTGTAGCCTACTGGTGGTGGTGGACACGAGTTGTGGGATCTAGTCTACTGAGGGGTTCATCTAACTGCCAAACCATTGTCTTCTGGGGCGGAATTGGAATATAAATATAGAATGCGAAAAAAGGAGTGAATATTCGTTTGCGTGCGGAAAATTCACGCATTCCATATTCGCATCGCGCTAGCGTGAAACCGCTTTGAAGAAGGTTCACTGGAACTATCACTGACAGTGAGATGCTGATTGATTGTTTATTTAGGCCTATACTACTAATTGATCGATATTTCTTTTAACAAAATGCATAGGCCTATCATAGCGTAGATCAGAAGCGTGCGTGTGACTGTGTGTGTGTGTGTGTGTGTGTGTGTGTGTGTGTGTGTGTGTGTGTGTGTGCGTGCGTGCGTGCGTGTGTGTGTGTTTGCGCGCGCGCGCGTGTGCGTGCGTGTGTGCGTGCGTGTGTATGTGCGCGCGCGCGCGCCGAGAGAGAGAGAGAGAGAGAGAGAGAGAGAGAGAGAAATTACAGAAAAATAAAATCAAGAATTAACTCATTCATACATACAACATTCATACAACATGAACAAGACAACTAAACTATACATTGGGTTATAGCAGGTTCCATAAACCCATGTTGTATTTGTTACTAACAAATACAAGATGGGTTTATGGAATCTGCTATAACCCAATTTATTTATGGTTATAATTAGGTCCAGCTGTAGACATTTCACCTAACCTAACCTAACCTAACCTAACCTAACCTAACCTAACCTAACCTAACCTAACCTAACATAACATTACATAATGAGAGAGTCAGTCCCTAAGATGCTTGCAGCATGTAAATGAGTGGTGTTTGTATGTTTTTATTTGGCTCTAAGGAGAGACCGTCCATTACGCAACTGTATCAACCAAAGGCAGAGCTGTCTGGAGGTTAAAAAGTGCTGATGGATGGACTGTTTGTTTCACATGAGCAAGCTCAGCCAGACAGGGACATGAGCAAAGTTCACACAGGGCTCTTTGGGTAGGAGCCCTCATAACACCTTGTGATGTATTCATTGTACGACATCTTTCACAAAATATTAACTAATGATGAGAATGATCCAGGAGTCAGGACACAGTTTGAAGACCAGACAGAACGGTCACCACTCCAATTAATAGGTGGAATGCACACAGTTTGGCGAGGACAAAAGCGGTTCAGGCTCTGATTTAAACATCAGAAAAGACGAATCACGCAATGGCTACAAATGAACTTTGTTTCATTTTATAATTTTGTGCCCAATTTAGTTGTTTCCAATATAGGCTCTGTGCATAATTGCATAGCCTACCCATTTCCTGTTCTGGTTAATTTTCCCATAGCTTTGTTTAATTGGCATGGTAGCAATCAATCAAATGAGTCAGTCAAATCAGCCAATCGACTGAAGCTTTGGGAACATTAAGGAACAGTAAATGTTGTTGAAACCTGACAATACAGTAATGCACCGAGCCTAGATAGATAATGTAGTCGCCGGAGGTGGCACAGCAGTTAAAGTACAGATACAGGGTAATAGAAGTACCGTAAGATACAGCAAGGGTAGCGACACATAAGTCAACCTCATGCCTGCCCTGATCCACAATAAGTGGCCAGCCACTTATTGTCACCTGACAGCAAGGAGTTTCACCAGGAGACTTAACGCGAGTGGACGTTTAGTTATCCCAAGTAACCAACTAGTACTGTAGGTGTCGCTGGTGCTGCGACGTGGACAAGGTCCCTTGCCGGCTTCCCACTTGGCTAAGCCGGAAGCTTTACAGTGTTCCCTATGGTTGGTGGAGAGGAGCACTTGGTTTTGTTACGTCAGCATCCACTGTCACTGCTGGTGTAGGTCTAGGAGGCATGCAGATAGGATACTGGCAGCACTGGGCAGCAGTACCTACTGTAGCCATTACATTACATTACATTACAGTCATTTAGCAGACGCTTTTATCCAAAGCGACTTACAATAAGTGCAATCAACAAAGGTAGGGAACGAAAGCTACTAATCACCAGAGGTTATAAGTGCATTTTCTGCAATAACAAGCAACCAAGAGCATACCTAGCGCTAAGGTAAAAGTGCAATATATCAGCTACCTATTTCCTTAAACAGATGAGACAAAATAGCTAAGTCAAATGAGCAGGAGCTAAAAACAAATAATTGTATTGACTAAACAAGATCCAATAAACAATGCTGTGTTGCTTGTATACCGTGTATGTGAGGAGTGAGGACACATTTGCACACCCACCTGTAAACCTGTCATGCAAAGTAGCCATTTCGGTACTTGGCATTCAAGCATGCACGCACGTGCACATCTGCCCATGAGCGTGTGCGTGATCCTTCCAAAAGAACTGCTGGTGTTGCGTGGAGCGACCAGTGCGACCAGTGCACCCCTGCACTGGTCAATCATAGGCAGTGGGCCCGGAGGCACCAGTGCTGGGAATGGAGGCTGGGAGTGTTTTAGTTCTTTAAGTTTTTGTTTTGTCCTTAACTTTGTTACATTGTGATATGCATGTGACATGGAGCAAACTGCATAGCAGTAGCAGTATGTTAGATGTGTCCTAGCACGTGAGAAGAGGCACTATAGGTTATCTTGTGGTAGCCTGGTGGAACAGCCAGTGCGTCACCCTTCTACAAGGCCAGCTGATAAATGTGTTTATCAGTATGCTGCAGCTGTCCCAACGCTCAAACCACAGACACTATTCCACCATCCCCCAGAAAACCACCATCCATAAACATCTTCAGACCTATGCAACTACAAGCCACTTCAGACAAATATAAGCAAAAGCATTGAACAACCACATGGACCCCTTAAAGGAGATGTTCACCCAAAATGTCATGGCCGGCGGAGACTCAAAGAGTCTCCTAGTGAGTCTCTGATTGACCGATAATTGAAATTATTGGCTTAGAAACAAAAAATCTCCATGAATTCAAGGCTTCATGGGGTGTGTAATTGATAGAAAATAAGTAATTGTTTTGGGTGAACTACTCCTTTAAACACCCTATATACTTAGTTGACAGAGGTCTCCCAGGGCTCTATACTTGGTCTACTGCTTTTTGCCTTTCTAGTATCTTTGCAAGTTTGTGATGTGTGATGTATTCTGAGCTTGTAGATTGAGAATGTTCGTCCCCAGAGGGTAAAATGTCAATAAAAAACAACAACACAGAGACACATTTATATTCAAAAGAAAATGTAGGCTACTTTGTAATTTGTACTTTTGAATACTATAGACCAGGAGTATCTACTTTGACTTAAGTACTGGGGTTGAGTACTTTGTCCAACACCACTGCTGATCGTCTGTCTACAGCTACTGCACATCATTGGTTCTCAGAGTGGGGTCCGGGGACCCCCAGGGGTACATGGGGGGTGTACCAGCGGGTCCCCAGCAAAAGCAGTTAATGTAGCATCAGAATCGTTTTAACAACTTCATCCATTTATATGTTGGCTATTCAAAAATAGCCGCGCTGCGAGCTTGTACATCTGCTATTTTTTTACATTTTTCAAACAATATATTCCCCCCCCCCTTTTTTTTTACATAAATCTTCTCATCTGGGGGTCCCTGGCACAAAACATATATATCAACGTAGGGGTCCTTGACATGAAACAATTTGAGAACCACTGGTCTTCCTCCTCTCACCCATCCATGTCTCTGTCCTTCCTCCTCCTCCTCCTCCTCCTCCTCGGTGGTCCTATAGATGTTCTGGTCCCAGGCTGAAGCGGACGGTACTGGGCTGTGTGCCCGTCCTCTCCTGGCTGCCCCACTACAACATCAGAGAGAACGGCGTGGGGGACCTCATCTCTGGCATCAGCGTGGGCATCATGCATCTGCCACAGGGTGCGTATCATTCAACATACTGCATGTCGACTCTGTCGGGTGGAAACCTCATCCAAAAATGAAGCATATAGCGTTAGTTCATGCAGGACACGGAAGTCTTGCACGCCTCAGCTGTAAAAGGCTCTATGCACAGCAGCCATATTGTGAAGAAATTCACAGGTGTTGCCAATGATGCTAAAGAAGGCTCTGTTCCATGTAAGGGTCCATTTGGTTCCATTTGTACACTCTCAGAGTTATGGGGGTTGTGGAAACCACTGTGCTACACTAAATGGAACAGAGCCTTCATTAGTATCATTGGTAACACCTGTGAAGGAAGTGATAATATGGCTGCTGTGCATAGAGCCTATTGGCTGTCAGGGGCGGCCATAGCTGAATGGTTAGTGAGCCCGCCTAGGGAGCCAGAGGCCCTGGTTGCCCCAGGCACGATTCCAGGCCAGGTCAGCATATGTGTCGATGAAATGAAATTTGTCCCTGAGCAAGACTCTTAACCCCTAATTGCTCACAGGTTCTCATTGGAAACAAGACCGCAAGGACTTTCATGAACGACCTGTTAAAAGGAATTAAAGGAATAGTCAGCTGAGGTGAACATCAGCTGACGCTCTGCTGGTCATTACATCACACATTCATACTCCAATCACAGCTCACGTCTTAACAAGGAGGTCCCTTTAAGTACGGCTTTGCATGCACTAGGTCTCTGCTTGTCTTGCTGCCTGCTTCACTGCTGCTTAGCTGCCTCCTCCACCCCAGCCTCCACCTTTTGGTCAGAGTCTGGCATAGGCTCAAATACTTGTGATATTATTTCTGCTAATTCACACTAATATGTCAATGTATTTCTTATTGTTTGATATTCTATCCCTATGGGGGTTTTGCTCAACATTCCCTGATTTTGCTTAGCATGCTGCTTGGACAAAATTCAAGGAATATCTCCAAGAGCGGAGCCTTTAACGCCAAGCTTAACTGTATTCCATTTGTTGCAATAAATGGTTAAATCTACTTTGACGTGAGTGTTCCTGACTGAACTGTTACAGTACCTTTCAGGATTCAAATTCTAAAATGGCAAAAGTAGCAGATCGGCAAGCTCAAAACGCGCCGCGCTTCGAGCCGCGTTTCGAGCTTGTCAGTCTGCTACTTTTGATGCTTCTGTGTGACGCTCTGGTATGATCAAGTAGGGCGTTAATTTAAGAGAAAACACAAAAAGTTTAAATATGGAGATAAGACGTTTCTGCCCGACAGCAACGATGTACAATGATGAGACGAACACAGCGCTTCATGCCTCTTAACCACTTGAACCCCAGCATCCCTATTCTGGAGGCGAACATTTGGCAAGATCTACACGCTCACAACAATCCCGATGAGTTGTTAGCTTGTAGATTTTCGGCGAAGAGATTTCGTTTTGTAGAGGAGGCCTGAGAACAAACTAAAGTATAGGGTTTAAGTGGTAAATTGATATTTTGAATTGCGTTTAAGAAGGGATGTCCGCGCACACTGTCATTAGAAGTTCCCAGGTTATACTTTATTCAGTACTTACTATGAGAACATTTCAACCATTGTCAAACATTGTCATAGCAGTGATAGCACGTCCTGAATAAAGTATAACCTGGGAGCTTCTAATAACAGTGTTCTGGACATTTTTGTCCAGCACCTGTTGAACAGAACAGTGAAGTAAACCACCACTCATCTGTTACATTAACTAAAAACTTAGAGGAGGTGCTGGAGCTGAATAAAAATAGCTTGAAACAAGAACAAACACTCAAAACACAAACACTCAAAACACACGCATATATCTGAGTTTTAATGCAAGCTTTCGGTCGTGTAACCTCCGTCTTCAGGCAAACAAGGACAAGTGAATGCAGTAGTACATACAGTAATAAGCAGTGGTGGAACAAGTACTGAAATGTTTTACTTAAGTAAAAGTATCAATGCTGCAATATAGGAGTACTCTGTTACAAATAAAAGTCTGGAATTCAAAATGTACTTGAGAAAAAGTACAAAAGTATTGGTATAAAAATGTACTTAAAGTTTTCAAATGTATACAATGTATAAAAAATATTTTGAAAATAGCAGATCTACAAGCTCACAATGCGTCGCGACGCATTGTGAACTTGTAGATTGGCTATTTTCAAATGGCCGAAATGTAATCTACTAAGTAACTAGTAACTAAAGTTTTCAAATAATTGTAGTGGAGTAAAAGTACAATATGTGCCTCTGAGATGTACTGGAGTAGAAGTAAAAATACAGAAAAAGGAAATACTCCAGTGAAGTAAAACATACCTCAACATTGTAAATGTACTTAGTTACTTAACACCACTGGTAATGGAGCAGCATCGTCACGTGATAGCCAATACAAGACACCTGTGTCCAACATTCCAGTGACTAGATGGACATCAATGGAATTGTAGTCCCAAATGTAGTGTGCTACAGACGCCATACTCAACATCAAAGGAATTGCAGACCATCCTGGCCTCATTCATATTTCCGTATCTGGCACTATTCAGATGTTTTATTTAAACGTTTTATTGACACAGAGTTAAATGAACAATTTAATGTGATTAATCAACTGGTACCATTCAGTTAAGATGTTTTGATTGGTGTATGGCTACATAATGTAATCGAAATGCCAGTTCGATGATACAAACAGACAACTGCTGTCTCTGAAAATCCTTTCCTCATTTTAAGGGGAACGTGCCCAAGCACGTGCCCATTGACTGCCAAGTAAAACAAAATCACCTTTTTTTTGTGTGTTAGAGTGGTTAACGTACATCATACCCCTTGTTTCTATATTGTGTGTGGTATTCTCACAACGCTCATCAGGGCTTTCGCTCTGGTTAGAGATCATTTCACAGAACACAGCCCATCTTGCTCAGGTGTCTTGCCAACATCCCTGTAGCTGTTGCTTAGTGTAGGTTACAGATGGTTCAGTTTAGATATGCCTGTATGGGCAGAAAAAAACCTATGTTCATTAGACCTTGTGGTGTAGTGTGGGAGCATTACATCACAGGGCAATTAGAGTGTCAATTCAATGGTCTGTTTCCCACAAGGGGATTTTTTTTGCTTTAAATACACAAATGGTTACATCATGTAAGGTTAAAATGATGGTGTTTAGGCATTAGAGGTTACGTTTAGGCAATGGTGTGGGGGTTTAATTAACAGATTTTAGTTTAGATATTGTAGGCTACTGTAAGTAATGTTTTATAGTTAATTTGATAGTGTAATTGTAAAATGGTGTCTCCCATGAGGGTTGGGCACTTTGTGTGCAGGAAACGAAAATAAAATAATCAATCAATATAATTTCATTGTGTTTTGTGTCTCTTATCAATTTCTGTATGTTTTATAGTCAATTTTATACTTTTATTGTGTCTTGCGTGTCTTATTAATTGCTGTATGCTCTTTGGTATGTCTATAAATAAAGTTGACGATTGATTAGATATGACTAAGGTTAATAATAGGCACAGTTATTTTGCTTAACAACCTTTAGGGACATCGTTCCCATAATCAAGTGGACGGGTTCACTGTAATAATGCTATTTATAGGCCATAATAAATATCATTATCAGGCCATAAGTAATAATGCCATTAAATGCAGAGGTTGTGGGGTTTAAACATGCTGTTTCCTTTATGTTCTGTTCTTCCAGGGATGGCATATGCCCTCCTGGCATCCTTACCACCAGTGTTTGGCCTGTACACCTCCCTCTACCCTGTACTGGTCTACTTCATCTTCGGCACCTCCAGACACATCTCTGTGGGTGAGAGAGAACACCTTTATCTGAGCAGCGGTGGACAGTAACAAAGTATATTTACTTGAGTATTGTACTTAAGTAAAATTTTCCAGTATCTGTACTTTACTTGAGTATTTTTTTAAGATTCTTTTTTACTTTAATGACATTTTATTAAGGCAATGTTTCGCATACCTCACACATGCCTGAGGAAGGTCGTGTGTGACCGAAAGGTTGCCTTAATAAATCAACCTGTGTACCTTGCAGGTGGTAGTGTGCAAGTTATCTTTTATTGTTGAGTCGGACTCCACAACCTTTCAAAGACACATTTTGTACTTTTAACTCCACCACATTTCTAGGAAGAGACGCCCCCCGGGACCCACACTTAAAAAATAAAGTCATGAATGAACAAATTAAGCCCTATTTCAGAAATAGTGAAAAGCGACACATGGAGCCTGTTGAGGATGTTGTCAATCTCGGCATCGTTCTGGTCAAAACAGTCTCTGTGCTTCCTTTTGACGAAGCCAAGAGTATCAGCAGCAGCAGTATAGACACTTTCCTTGAAGATCGTCCACTGTTCTTCCATTTCTCCATTCTTTGGATTAAAGCAGTGCTTCCTGGATCTTTTCCTTCTAATCTATTGTTGTCACATACCAAGCGTTCCAAAACTGAGCTTACACATGGGCTTGTCTCAGGGCTGTCTTCCTCTTCTGAGCAAGTCGGATGTTTATCTGACCAGCATTCTGCTCCTCTCATGCAGCGTGTGATGTGCTCTGCGCATCACCTCTTGTCTCTCTTACGGGCTATGACGTAGTCTAGCACAGTGATATTGCAAGTGGTCCTCCAAATAACTGGCAAAACTCTGCGATTTTAATGATGAACATAACATTAACACGCAATGCATTTGTTCATGCTTTCGGATTGGTTAGGTGAACATGTTAACATGAAAAGAACATGATAGACGTCTATGCAACCACTGTAAGCAACTATCATCATTTAAATTCTGGTGAAAATCGGGACAATGTTTTTGCGAATGTTGAAAACCGGGACATTATAGTATGAGTGTTTTAGAGATATTTGTCGGGACAGGCAGCTTGAAATCGGGACTATTATGGCCAAACCAGGACGTCTGCTCACCCGAGGCTAACCTTAGTGAGGAGGCTGCTGAGTTTTTCATTGAAGACTCCTTTGGCATCCTCAGGATCGGTCATGGTGGGAGCATCGGCACCTATCCTGACGCTGACTCGCAACGTCATGAGACGATCACCCATGCCTCGAGGTTGTCAGGTTGTCTTGCTTAGTTTGTATTAACTCCAGAGGTTCTGGAGTGTCATCTCCAATAAAAGGTGTGGCCTCCTCCTCCTCCTCCTCCTCCTCCTCCGACTTCCTCGCCCGCGGCTCTGGTCTCGCTCAGGCAGCTATCTTTCACTCTCACTTAGTAGTTGAGTCTTATTTGACCAGGAGTGTATAATTAGACTAAGTAGTGCTGGGGTTGTTGAGTGCTTTGTCCATCACCACTGCACCTGAGAGAGGGAATCAGGGGAAATAGTATAGATTCTGTATGAAATCACTCATCTCTCGTGTGTGTGTGTGTGTGTGTGTGTGTGTGTGTGTGTGTGTGTGTGTGTGTGTGTGTGTGTGTGTGTGTGTGTGTGTGTACATCCAGGTACATTTGCTGTGATCAGCATCATGATTGGCAGTGTGACAGAGAGACTGGCACCGGACAGTGCATTTCAGAACCTGACTGCCAATGGGACGACGGGGGGTCTGAACGTTGAGGACAGAGACGTCGCCAGAGTACAGATAGCTGTGGCCATGACTGTACTCACAGGACTGTTTCAGGTTAGTGACTCGGACTCGCACGCACGCACGCACGCACGCACGCACGCACACAGTCCACAAAGCACTGATCTATGAAAAACTGCCATATCTAAAAATGAATAAAATATATCAATGAGCAAAAATAAGGAGCAGATAGCAATTCAGGGGTCTGGAACTAGACCTGTCTGTCTGTCACTATTGTCAAAGTCTATTGGGCCATCTAATACCGTATCAATCTACTGTAGTCAGTGGTGTAAAGTGACTAAGTACATGTACTCAAGTACTGTACTTAAGTACAATTTCTAGGTATTTTTACTTTCTTCAGAATTTACAATTTTCAATACTTTTACTTCTATCCCATTACATCTCAGAGGAAAATATTGTGCTTTTACTCCACTAAACATAACATACAGTACATTAACCCCTTAGCCCTATATATATTTCGGCCATTTGAAAATAGCAGATCTACAATCTCACAATGTGTCGCATCGCGACATCAGCTGTTTTCCAAAACATTTTTATACATTTTCAACTTGTGAAATGGGACGTTCTGCACAATGAGTACATTTACTTTTGGTACTTTAAGTATATTTTGATGTCGATAATTTTGTACTTTTACTCAAGTACACTTTGAATACATGACTTCTACTTGTAACAGAGTATATCTACATTGCGGTATTGATACTCCTACTTAAGTAAAACATGTGAGTACATGTGAGTAACTGACTGTAGTTGACTCTGTGTCTCTTTGCACTCTTCTTCATTCTCCCCAGATCCTGTTGGGTCTGGTAAGGTTCGGGTTCGTGGTCACGTACCTGTCCGAGCCTCTGATCCGAGGCTACACTACAGGAGCTGCGTGCCACGTGACCATCTCCCAAGTCAAGTATCTGTTTGGAATCAAGCCCGATCGCTTCGCCGGACCTCTCTCTCAAGTTTGGGTGAGTGCATATTGATGCAACGACCCAACACAACGCTGTGTTCCGACTCCCATGTTAATAGAATAATGAACATATCAGTGTATCAGCATTTGTACATGTGTCCCTTTAGTTTGTTTTACAGTGCACTGTTCAGTAGAGTTAATTCAAAACAGAAGAATCACCAGCACTCACAAAAATGTCCTTTAGGTACCTTTTATTTCATTAAGCCACTGCTCTGAGGAAGGCTCTGTCGAAACGCGTTCACATGCTGTTTGTGCCTAATTAAAGCTGCATTATGTAACTTTCCTCTTCTACCCCGGATTTGAACCCAAATGCTGCAAGTGCTGACATTTTTACCATTGAGCTTGCTCAGGGGATAAATGGAATCTTGACCATCAGGTCAAAATTCGTGTCACATCCTTGACCTCCGTGTCTAGGTGAGACTTGACCTTTGACACGATCGAAGTTATATTGTATTAACAAACTCTACCATACAGGTTGGACAAAATTACATTTTATTCATAAAAAAAAAAATATTTTTTTGTAATAAAAGGAACCCAAAGGACCTTTCAGTGAGTGACACTTCTGTTTAGAAAGATCCATTTATTGTATTTTTTTTATGTTTAATCTATCTCTGTAACTCCACTCCTCTCACCATAGACCCTGCTGGAGATCTTTTCGCTGCTAGGGGAGACTAAAGTGGCAGAGCTGTGTGTCAGCCTGGTGTCGCTGGTTGTTCTCATTGTGGTCAAAGAGCTCAACGCCTGCTATAGCAAGAAGCTGCCTCTTCCCATCCCTATAGAACTCATAGTTGTAAGTCCTTGGTGTCTTATTTTCATTAGTTCCTTTCATTCATTCCTTCACTTGTTTGTTCCACACCTTTCTCTCATACGTTGTATATCGTTGCTGTCGGGCAGAAACCTCTTATCTCCATATTTTTTAACTTTTTGTGTTTTTTCGTAAATTAACGCCCTACTTGATCATACTACAGCGTCACACAAAAGCATCAAAAGTTTCAGATCCGCAAGCTCGTTTTTAGATCTGCTACTTTTGCTATTGTACCATTTGAATCCTGAAAAGTAACAGTTTTGGACATGTGAGGTTTCCACCCGACAGAGACCATATATGCATTGACTTAATTTACCAGCAGAGGGCGCTTGGTCACTACCCTCTGCTGGACAGGAAAGGACTCAATTATTGATGATGATCCTCAACATTGTCAAAGTGAAAGTGACACAATGGTTTATTTCCAGTTTGGGCGTTCCCAACAATGCCACCATATTATGCTTAGAGTAACAATATATATATCCCACACACCACACCAACGTCCCTTGTGACTTTCTGACAGATCATAGGAGCAACAATCATCTCCTACTATGCTAACCTTCCTGCCGATTATGCCATTGATGTGGTTGGACAGATTCCCAGCGGGTACGTTTTCACACACACACACGCACACGCACACGCACACGCACGCACGCACGCGCACACACACACACACACACACACACACACACACACACACACACACACACACACACACACACACACACACACACCGGTCCAATGAATCCCCTCTTCTGACAAGATGGTTTATTATTTCAGATATGATCATCTGTTGATTTAACTGCAATAGATTTTTATAACTATTACGGTAATTTGACTTCCTATTACTATTAGGCCACTAAATCAGTCCAACACAGCAATGTTCTCATAGAGCTTGTTGAATCATACTTATTTTTTATCATATTTTATTATGTACAATAAATATCTACATAGTATAAATCGTTGATATATAAATAAGTTGATTTATCCATTTGTAACTCCGAGTGTAATCTATCATATCGTCTCTGTCGGATGGAAACCGCATATGTCCAACACTGTTACTTTTCAGGATTCAAATTCAAATTCAAAAACAGCAAAAGTAGAAGATCTACAAGCTCAAAATGCGTCGCTTGCAGATCTGCTACTTTTGATGCTTTTGTGTGACACTGTAGTGTGATCAAGTATGGCCGTTAATTAACGAAGAAACACAAAAAGTTTAAAATATGGAGATTAGAGGTTTCTGCCCGATAGCAACAACAATCATATCCAAATGAACATTCAGGAGGATTTTGTGCATTCTGCTCTCTCTCTCTCTCTCTCTCTCTCCTCTCAGGCTGGTGGCCCCGCGTGTCCCAGATGTGTCATTGTTCTCAGAGGTGATAGGCGATGCGTTCGCGGTGGCCATCGTGGCCTACGCCATCAGCATCTCTCTGGGCAAAACCTTTGCCCTCAAACATGGCTACAAGGTGGATAGCAACCAGGTGAGACTGGGTCACACAGACATAAATAAATGAACTTGACACGCATTCTAGGGCACATGCACGCACCCACACACACGTGCTAACACAGAGACGCAAGTATATACGCACACGCACATTATGCAAACATATTTATTTAACATTGCTTACTCTACCCAATTAAGGCTAAGAACAGCTAGGTCTTGCCTGTCTATTATTTCTTGTATCAAAGATTATATGCTCCCTTATTTTTAATTGTCTATTTTATTCTCTATCTCTTTTTAAAGTGCACTGTTGCACTCTTGTTTTTATTCTGTAAAGCACTTTGAGCTGCCTTGACGTATGAAAGGAGGCGTATAAATAAAGTTGCCTTGCCTTGTCTATGCGTGCACACATAGCCATTAGCAGACACATTGCACAAAGCTCGGTTTATTCATAAACGGCCGTGAGAAATGGCTGAGGCCTTCACTGTGATCCAAGGCAAACAGTTTACAGCCAAGCCTTGACCTAATATGAAAGCGTGTAATCTTCTCTGTGCACATTAGGGCTTGTCATGCTGTCACCTTGGTGGAAAAAAATATTCTTCTATTCCAGGAATTAGACACAAATAGATTCACAGGCCTACATTCACTGACTCTCTAAATAGCCTAAAGGCCTATTCACTGACTGTCTGCTGTATTTGTTCTCTTGGCTTTACCATCCTATATTAAAATTGGCTAATGGGAGGGTGGCCGGCGGGCCAGCCGGCAGGTGGGCAGACCACGGTCACGTCACTCTGACGCAGACATAACCATAAACAAACCCGATACGCCCATAGAAAGGCATGTCACTATGGCTCAGACTTAACCACAAACAAATCCGATATGCCCAGATATAGGCATGTCACTATGACTCAGACATAACCATAAACAAACCCCATACACCCATATACAGTATAGGAATGTCACTATGACTCAGACATAACCATAAACAAACCCCACATGCCCATATATAGGCATGTCACTATGACTCAGACATAACCATAAACAAATCCCATACGCCCATATATAGGCATGTCACTATGACGCAGACATAACCATAAACAAACCCCATATGCCCATATATAGGCATGGCACTATGACTCAGACATAACCATAAACAAACCTGATACGCCCATATATAGGCATATATGGAGATCTGGCTGTCTTGAGCCATAGATCCGACCCGCCCATATATGGTCATGTGCATATATGGGACTGACCGACTTCAAACTCTGCGTGCATCGGCAAGGACTCGAGGGAGTGTGGTGCCCGCCGCCGAGTTGTTGGGATATGCGGTTGTCCAGAACCGCCGATCTGAGATCTCCATATATGGGCATAAAAGGGACACAGGTAGACAGACAGAAACAGATAACTCCATTATGGTCACAAAAGGGACAGACAGACGGGTACAACGGGTACTCTGACGAAGCTCCCAACACTATGACTCAGACATACTGTATTGGTCGGATCGGCAGTGCGAATTTCATGGATATTTCTCTGCCCATAAAAGTTAAACACAGACAGACAGACACACGCACACAAACACACACACAGGCAGGTGAGGCTGACGAGGGAACTGTAAGCAGGTGTGTGCCAAGCTGGAAGCTGGCGCCATGCCTATGCCCGCCCAGACACACACACACACACACACACACACACACACACACACACACACACACACACACACACACACACACACACACACACACACACACACACACACACGAACACACACACACACACACACACACACACACACACACACACACACACGAACACACACACACACACACACACACACACACACACACACACACACACACACACACACACACACACACACACACACACACACACACACACACACACACACACACACTGGTGTACACAGAGGCATGTGACTGTGCTGGTTTTGCTCTGAGGGAGGGAAACAGTGCAGGAACATCCAGAGCTGACCTGCTAAATGTTTAATGTCCAACACGCTTTGTTCAAAAAACTGTGCATGAAGTGTGCTTGTCTGCCTGCTACGTCTCTCATTACACTGCATGACACTGAGGCGTTGGACCAGCACTGGGGTCCCCAAACCTTTCCATGCCAAGGACCCCCAAACAGCCATAGCCTCCGGCTGTGCCCCCCCCTGTTGCAAGATGGATTGAAAAAAAGAGAAAGAAAACTAAGAGCCCATCTACAAGCTCACAACGTGGCACATTGAGCATGTAGATCTGCGATCTTTTATATTAAAAAAAAAAAAAAAAAGACCCCCTCGTCTGCCTCACCTGCCTATGGCTGTGTCACGATTATGACATTTTGCAGTTGAAAGTGGTCAAACTGACACAATATCTTGAAAATCTTTGAATTTTTTTTTATACCTATATCAAATGTGAACACTAAATGGTTGCATTACTGTAAGCAGAGTGGCAAGGAAAGGCAATTTTATTTGTATGGCACATTTCAACAACAAGGCAATTCAATGTGCTTCAAAAGTGCCACATGAACACGTGCTATCTATGGAATCCATAGAACCACCATTAGTGTTAAAAGGATTATGTAGCCTGTACCACTATATTAAGCTGCTATCTAATCTAATCAACTGCTCGGCTATAATAGGCAAAGGCTAAAATTAGATATTGTCCTTGTAGGGCAGAAACCTTGTATCTCCATATTTCATATCTATAAATAAATAAGTAACAAATAAATTGTATACTTATATAGCCAATCTACAAGCTCACAACGTGTTGCTATGTAACATGTTGTGAGCTTGTAGATCTGCATTTTTTTTGTGCTGATTTTGAAAAAGTTGTGGTGCTTGGTCACACAACTGCAGTAGAAAAGATGGAAAACTTTCACCTAGAATGACATGTCCCAAAATATGGACGTCATGAGGTTGAAAGTAGTTAAGTGGTTCTGCGGTTTTATAAATGTTTAACCAATGAAAAGTATTAACAAGAGCTTCTGTGACTAAATAATAACTACACTGAATCCATTGGAACACAGAGTTCTTTTTTTTCCTCTTCCATTTCCTGAAAAGTAATTGTTTTGGACTTTGAGGACAGTTCTAAATCAGTGGTTCTCATAGTGGAGTCTGTGGTCCGCCCCAGGAGTCCTTTGATTAATAGTTATGGACCTTTATAGGCTTGTAACTCTGAGAGCGTTCAAATGGAACCATTTGTACACTCTCAGAGTTATGGGGGTCCGTAGCCTAATGCAGTGGATCCCAAACTGGGGGTCGGGGGTCCCCAGATGATTAGCTTAGTGTGCAACCTTGTTTTCTCACTCAACGGTAAACAAACCAACATAAAGTATACAGGGTATCTACACATTTCTAAAGTGACAATTTAATGACTTTTAAGACCTTTTTAATACCAAATTGGCAAATATTACGTAAGAAAGAGGCAAACATTGAAAATAGCCGATCTACAAGATCAGAGGCGCTGTGAGCTTGAGTCAAACTAAATGTAATGCCTACAATTCCAAGAGCTTGTGAGGGTGGGGGCGGGGGGGTCCCCAATTCAAATTTGATTATTTTGGGGGGTCGCGGCCTGAAAAGTTTGGGAACCCATGGCCCTATGCACAAATTGGGATCCTTGAAATGAAAAAGTTTGAGAATCATTGTCCTAAATAACTAACACCTGGACCTGGTGTGTTTCCTGTGTTCAGGAGCTGGTGGCGCTGGGCCTCAGTAACACCATCGGAGGGTTCTTCCAGTGTTACTGTGTGACTTCCTCTCTGTCACGCAGCCTCATCCAGGAGAGCACCGGGGGAAAAACACAGGTAATACGCACGCACGCACGCACGCACGCACGCACGCACGCACGCACGCACGCACGCACGCACGCACGCACGCACGCACGCACGCACGCACGCACCCACACACACACACACTTCTTAGGCTGTACTTGTGGTGTTCATTGTGTGTGTGTGTGTGTGTGTGTGTGTGTGTGTGTGTGTGTGTGTGTGTGTGTGTGTGTGTGTGTGTGTGTGTGTGCGCGTGTGTGTGTGTGTGTGTGTGCGTGTGTGTGCGCGTGTGCGTGTGTGTGTGTGTCTGTAGATTGCAGGAGTGGTTTCATCCATCATTGTTCTGATCACCGTGCTGAAGCTAGGCTCCCTGTTTGAAGATCTCCCCAAGGTACCGGTCCTCCTCTAAATCAGTGCTTCAGTGCCATATTTTGCCATAAGCGTCACAATAATTTCCATGTTAAAAATTGGTGGAAATAGCAGATCTACAAGCTCAAAATGTGTCGTGATGCGTTTTGAGCTTGTAGATCAGCTATTTCCATTATGAATGTTTTTGGGAATGTATGAAGTTATCAAATATGTACAGTATGTTATTTGTCATATCTGCACCTGCAAAATGTCATAATTGTGACACAGCCATAGGCAGGTGAGGCTGACGAGGGAACTGTAAGCAGGTGTGTGCCAAGCTGGAAGCTGGCGCCATGCCTATGCCCGCCCACACACACACACACACACACACACACACACACACACACACACACACACACACACACACACACACACACACACTTATTTATTTATTTATTTATTGTGTGTGTGTGTGTGTGTGTTTGTGTACTTGGTCCCCAGGCTGTCCTAGCCACGATAGTGTTTGTGAATTTGAAAGGCATGTTTAGGCAGTTCCTGGATGTCCCTGCACTGTGGAAGAGTAACAAAGTTGATCTGGTATGGCTGTATATTAATCCCTATTGTTATATATTATACATCAAATACTGCTACTGTTATTAAGGTCTAAATACTGACTATAGTGTGTTGTTTACACTGCCACCTATAGGTTGTGTGGCTAGTGACATTCTCAGCCACCCTCCTGTTGAACTTGGACATAGGTCTGGCAGTGGCCATCGCCTTCTGCATCCTCACCGTTATCTTCAAAACACAGCTGTAAGTACAGTCCACACAAACAACGTTAAACACATCTAGATTGCGGCTGTACGGAAGGCTTGGGTTATCCTCTTTGTATCTGTCAAGTCTTTGTTTCATAAAAATCCACCGTAGACATGTCATGACTTACTTTCTGTCAATAAATTCCGTGCAGGTAATTATTCGAGTTTGGAAGCACTCGTTGGAAATCACTCAACGGTCCTGCGTATCACCTATTTCGAAATTGCACATTGCGTGCAAAAAAGAAAACGAGTACTTTCATCGAACACAAATAATCACCCGCACGGAATTTATTGACAGAAAGTATAGGTCATAACATGTCTATGTAAAAACTTGAGAGATACAAACAGGATAACCCAGGCTTTCCGTACAACTGCAATCTTGGTGAGTTTAACGTTGTTTAATACAATCATATAGGACTTTTCGGTTTCAATGAATGGGCTGTCAAGGGTTGGTATTACAACTTGGATGCAGATAGCATTTATAGCATCTAAGTTGCTTGCAGCAAAGTCCAGGCTCTAGGGCTGCAACTACCATTATCTTCTCAGCTATTATTCTATTGATTACCATTTGCAAATAATCGAGAAGTACGTTTTTCTGTTTGTTTGTTTTTCCATATATCAACACATTTTTCTAGATTTGACCAAAACAATTTATCTGATTAACCACTTAAGCCCGCAGCACAATCTCACAACGCGTCCCATCGCGACACGTTGTTGTGAGATTGTAGATCTGCTATATTCTATATTTTTGTTCATCAATTATATCAATTAGTACCATTAACTGTTGCACCCATAAGTAAAGACATGCAGTTAGCAAAGTAGAGGACATGGCAATTTTGACATAACTGCAAAAGAGTTCTTCCTTCCTGTCATGATTGAGCTCTCTCTCTCTCTCTCTCTCTCTCATTTCCAGGCCACATTACTCTATACTGGGCCAGCTGCCGGGCACTGAGCTGTACCTGGACACAGACACATATGAGGAGGTGAGACGTTTCTTCAGAATAACTCGTCCAGTGATTCTCAACCGTTTTCATTTCACAGACAACTAGTTTGATATGCATTAGGCCAGTAGTTATAAACATTTGTATTGCAAAGGACCCCCAAATTAATATTGGCCACAGACCCACATTGCGAAAATATTTTGTGCCAGGGATCTCCAGTAGCTATGAGCTTGTGTATCTGCTATTTTTGAATAACCAAAGTATAAAATGTGGTTAAAGTGGTTACAATGATTGTGACACTATATTAACACATTTTGCTGGGGATTAGCTTCCATCTAAACTATGTGCACACTTGAGACTGCAACTGGCACTATAGGTCCCATAGCCTCTATCTAGCCTGTGGCAAAGATGCTGATTAAACAGTTTAAATTTGGTAAAAGTTAACCTTCAGCTTCAGTCAATTTAAGACTGAAGCTTTTTAAGAGAATAGGGCACAAGAACAGCCATGTTTGCTGTATAAATGTCACTGTCCTCCTTGGTTTGTATGTAGCATAGCATACTGTGGTTGTTGTTGCAGACACAAATGATAATACTGTTTTGTAATGAAAGCTTGTTCTGCGCTTCATTGATCACACTCACATGCACATATTGGCGTGCATGCGTGCTTGCGTGTGAGTGTAAAACAAAGCCCTTAATAACTTGGAACCATTAAGCCAGCACGCTCTCTCTCTGCTGGGTGTGTGTAGCTCCCATCCAGCTCTATCATAAAGAGGAGAGCACTATTATTAGACAATTGGAAACATCTGCTGATCAATTGACCCTGACACTGTGTAACGCCCGGTATTTGAACCCGGGGCTCCTGCATGGAATGCCAACATCTTATCCACTAGCCTAAAGGGGAATTGCCCTGGGGGAAATATTAGGCTTTTTCTCATCAGGCAGAGGCTCTGAGCCATTATTGCTACAACTGCTCCAGCGAGTCTTGGCAAAATAGTGAAGAATCTGCTTTCTCACTCCCTTCATATTCCAGTGGTCACTGGTCAATGTCCATGAGCAAGTCCACATGGCTTGGTCAACCCACTGATGATAAAAACTGATAGACAGAGACAGACAGTTCATGGTAGGATAGTAGGATAAAAGAGACCAAGTCAATATCCTAGTTAACAGTCTGCCTTTTAGTATTTTGTCTTACGACCGTGTTGTGCCGGGAAAATCTGCACGCTAACAACGCGGTGCAATGGGATGCATTGCTGTGATCTTGAATCTCAACAAGAGTAATTGGTAGTGTCTAAAAATCATATTGTTGTTGTTGGGCAGCAACCTCTTCATATTCTAACCTTTTGTGTTTTTTCATAAATGAACAACCTACTTGATCATACTACAGCGTCCCACAAAAGTACAGAAAAAGATTTGCTATTTTTGCTTTTTTTTTATTTGAATCCTGAAAAGTAACAGTTTTGGACATATGAGGTTTTCACCCGACAGAGACGATATTGACTTGAAAGAGGCCACTGTAACCTCAATGCGTATCATTTTTTGAAGGGCAAAAGGCCGAACCAAGTTGGCACGCCCCCTTCAGTTCATGCCTCTGTGAAATTCCTGCTCTGCAACCAGCGGTTAACTAATAGATTAGATTTAGAATACATCCAGCTACAGAAAACCACACCAATATTGTCCAAACAACACAGACCCAGGCATACTATTAGTGAATTAACATGAACCATGTTGACTCGCATGATATCGTCTCTGTAGGGTGGAAACCTCATAATGTCAAATTCAAAAACAGCAAAAGTAGCAGCTCCGTAAGCTCAAAACGTGCCACTTCACACCGTGTTTCGAGATTGCAGATCTTCTGCTTTTGATGCTTTTGTGTGACGCTGTAGTATGCTCCAGTAGGGTGTTAATTTACGAAAAAACACAAAAAGTTAAAATATGGAGATAAGAGGTCCATACCGACAGCAACGATATGACATAACAGCTTTTTGATGTCTTCAGGCACCAGTAGCTTGATTTAAAGCCTACATCATGGGACAGAGTTCTGCTATTATCTCTGTATGTATCCAGTTTACAATGTCATGGGACTTACTATTATGGTGTTTATTACACAAATTGCCTGGTTCTTTGTAAACACAAGATTAGTTCCATGCATCTCCATGCATTTATGGAAGTGCCTGCCTTATCTTGCGAAAAACAATTATGCAAATTAAAGGATTCATTCAACTATTAACATACACATGAAGACTATTTAGATCTTGAAACAGTATGATGTCAGGTTGGTAAAATATCTATTGGAAAAGCATTGTCGTTGGCAGACAACTTCTCTCAAATTAACATGTGTTTATTAATATAATTCCTATGTAGATGTTAATAGAAACAACCACTGAAATGAGGGAAAATAATAATGTCATAAATAAACAGATTATGAAACTGGGTAAAATTGCTCAAACCAGTTTCAACATGTGTCTTATGTCATAGGGATACAATACAGTATGTAGGAGATTTAAATCACACATTTAAAACCTTGCAGTGACAATAACTCTAGGAAATGGCCATGTTCTAATCTAGTCTACTAAAACAGGGAAAATAGAGAATAAAACCATAAAGAAAAAAATATTAAATTATTAATATTTGCCATGATAAGTAGCATTATTGCTACAGTCTGCCCGGACTTGGTGGTTATTTTTCTCCTCCTGAGTCAGAAGTTTTAGGGGTTTTTAAACCGTGAAATCACTGTTTTATTAGCCACTTAAACGTTATATATTTCCTGAACTGGAGAGTCCCCCAGGACTCTTTACAACCCCCCCCCCCCCCTATATTTATACTAAATATCTTCGTCGCTGCGACACGTTGTGAGCTTGTAGAGCTGCTATTTTTGCCAAATGTTCTCCCTCAGAATAGGGAAGCTAGGGTTCAAGTGGTTAGACATGAATACCTTGCTGCTGCTATATCTTATCGTCTCTGAAATTCAAAATTATCAAAAGTAGCAAATGCACAAGCTCAAAATGTGGCGCTTCGTGCCGCGTTTCGAGCTTGTGGATCTGCTACTTTTGTGACGCTGTAGTATGATCAAGTAGGGCGTTAATAAAAAAAAAACACACACAAAAGTTAGAATATGGAGGCGGTTTCTGCCCGACAGCGACGACATACAGTAGCATACAACGAGGAGACTCAGCAAGACGGCTACTTTATAAACACACTGTTTCCCAAACACTGGGTCAGGACCAACTTCGGTCGCTGACCCATTTTTATGGGTCAGAAGTAAAAACAAAATATTTTCAAAATGATAGAGTAGAAACCTCTTATCTCCATATGTCAACTTTTTGTGTTTCTTCATGAATGCCCTACTTCAAAAGTAGCAGATCTGCAAGCTCAATCTTGCAAGCTGTAGATCTGTTGAAATTTAAATCCTCCAAAACAGTTTTGGTTTCCACTCGACAGAGACGATATGGTTAGCAAGTTTGGCAGCTGCCAACTATGTTTATTTTGTCCCCCCCAGTAATTATATAATACATACATAAAACATTTTATTGTGTGCAATAGAGCTACACTTCGTGCCGCGCTATGAGCTTGTCCCTGGCACAAAATATTTTTGCAACTGGGGTCGGCGGCCAAATACATATTGTAATTTTGGGGGTCCTTGACATGAAAAAGTTTGAGAACCACTGCAATAGAGAGTGAGTGTGGGTGTAACACTTTAAAACCACAACAAATAGTCCTGTATTACTCAACCCTGTTACTCAACCCTGTGACTCACTCTCCCCGCAGGCAAAGCCGATTCCTGGCATCACCATCTTCCGTTCATCCACTACTGTCTACTACACCAATGCAGAGATGTACCTGGAAGCCCTACAGGAGAAGGTGTGTGTGTGTGTGTGTGTGTGTGTGTGTGTGTGTGTGTGTGTGTGTGTGCGTGTGTGTGCGTGTGCGTGTGTGTTACTGCAATCCTTAAAGATACTTGCTTAATTTATATTTATGAAAGTGGGTGGTAATGAGACTCAGAGAGACATGGATTTCAACACTCTTTGTTGACAAAAAATCCCTCCATTCAATCTCTATACCGGAACTGGTGTAACCTCTCAACAAATCTGTCTACAGACCCCAGACCAAAGTACATATTCCTCCCTATCCCTGTACATTATTAAAACAAATCTCAAACGAAAATAAATCCCATTACATTACTGTACTTGTTAGGGCCAAATGTCCCCACAAGAATAGTAGAAAATAGACGATCTATAAGCTCACAACGCATTGCAGCTTGACAGCTTGTAGATTGGCTATTTTCGGTGCATGACAGCGGCGAGCAACTATGTAGGCTATAACTCAATTTTAGGATTATGTTTAAAATGGCAAAAAAGTGCTGACCTAATATGTTGCCAAGTATAGTAATATACCTGTGCGTGCGTGCCCTCACACGTGCAGGTAATGATTACTACATGCATTCACGCATTTTCTTACAAAACACACAAGCATTTTCTGGCTGTAACTCCCTTGTTTTGCTCTCATCATCTTTATCGTTATTCCTCTCGTTGCGTGCACAGAGTGGCATCGACCTCGGGAAGCTGCTGGAGCAGAAGAAGAAGCGCGCCGCAAAGCTGAAGCGTCAGGGGGGGAAAGAGAAGAAGAAAGCCAAAGAGGAGGCCAAGAAAAAAGTATGATCTCCTGCACTGCGCGTTCACTAACACCTAGTATCGCGAGCCAGACTGTTGCTTCCCAAAATGTTCAAATGCTTCCATCAGAAATGGACGTTCTAAAATAAAATGTAAAGATATTTTAAAATATATTTTTGTGAACGGAAATGACGAACAGATGACAGCTTCCGTTCTCGGCTTTCGGAATATGTATTTCCAGACTGCATTCTGAGAATGTGGAATAGTTGTCTGGCTACGCGAGACTAACTAATGCCTAAACTTGGGTACTAATGTTTTACATGTCATCAGACTCATTTAGCATATTCATAAAGCGGCCATTTCGCTTTTCCAGGGTGGCGGGAACATCCAACTGAACAAAGACAAATTCTCTTCAGAGGAGTCAGAAAGGAACCAGTGGAAGCCGGTGAATGGTGGTATGTAGATACTTAACCAGTGTTGTCTTTACTGTACAGATGTACAGAAAGTGTACTTGATGTATATATGCATATCGTTGTTGTCGGACAGAAACCTCTTATCTCCATATTTTTACTTTTTGTGTTTTTTGAGCGGTGTAGCCGCTCCTATAAGTGGGGTTGGGACACCTCATTAGTACACCCTTCGCTGTACTGTGATTGGCTCATAATAGCACACCCCTCTACATTAGTACACCCCTAGCTGTACTGTGATTGGCTGACTCTATTCAGCACTGTGATTGGCTAGCGAGACACGTGAGGAAATTAATAACCTATAAATAGGACTATGCACTTAAAAAAAACAACACTTTTTTTTAAAGTGAGCTTCCATCACTGTGATGACCACACCGCTCACTTCACACTGGGTGTGATTTTTTTTGGTAAATAAACGCCCTACTGGATCATACTACAGCGTCACACAAAAGCATCAAAAGTAGCAGATCTACAAGCTCGAAACGTGGCGCGGCGGTTTCGAGTTTGTCGATCTGCTACTTTTGCTCTTTTTTAATTCAAATCCTGAAAAGTAACAGTTTTGGACATATGACTGTTCCTCCCAGACATGAAGAAGGCCGAGAGCCAGACGGGTGACGTCGACCTGACGGAGACGCCTGCAAACGGCCACACGAACCTGGCCTTCCATCACGACGAAAACGCGCCAGAGTCCGACAGCCACGGAGCTGATGGAGACAGGGAGAAAGACGGGGCTGCTGCTGGGTCTGTCAGACACAGCGTCATCCTGGACCTCTCCACCACCAGCTTTGTGGACACTGTCACCGTGAAGACCTTAAAGAATGTACGTGTTGCACTCTTAGAATCAGAATTTATTGTCACATCACAGGTTTACAGGTGTAAAACCGTGGGTGGAATTAGTTTTTGTGCAAGCTCCATCATTTTGGTAATTTCCAAAAATAGCAGATCTACAAGCTCAGCTTGTAGATCTGCTATTTTTGAAAAATCGTGAAAAAATATTTTTTATATTTTTTTCAAAAAACTGTTAGGATTTAGATTTTTTTTTAAGAATCGCCTCAGGTCTTAATGGGTTAAGGTGAGAAAAAAGAAAAAGTACAAAGTGTCAGCCCGTGTCAACCGCATAGTCCACATAAGTTAACTGACACTGGTATAATCCGCAGGTAGGTCCATAATACACTGTATGTGTGTGGCACATACAGTCAGTGAATTTATTTTTAGTACAGATGCGAAAACAGTGTCTGTGTCTGTGATGATTGATCCATTTGTGACTCAGACTCTGGGCCCTATTTTGCACGGCGTCTTATCCTACTATAATTCTAGTAACCTCACGGACGGTGGTAGGTAGCTGTCTTCTGTCTTGGGTGGACTCTTGATCAAACTGCGCATGCGTCGTTGCCAGGTTTCGCGAGAGAAACAAGCAGCAAGGTCTATGAATACAAGGCCAAACGAAACGAACCCTACAAGCAACGAGGTCTATGAAAAGAAGGCCAAACGAAGAGCCTTCACACATATACCTTGCCTCTTGGCAAACAGCCGATCTACAAGCTCACAACGCGTCCCCACACCCACCTGCACTTTCACAACCAACGCCAAAACACAATACCACCAATATTGCCACTGAAGCGCTTACAATATGCCTACATGGCAACTAGACTCCTTCCACACCATAGACCCCGCCTACTCTCTGACTGCATTCTGTGGAAACACAGCAGACTTTTCTCGCACACACCATGCACATACGCACACGCGCACTTTTAGATCCAGTCCTATTTTAAAAGTCTGTGTGTGTGTGTTTGTGCGCGCTCGCGACGTCCGACGGGTGTTTGTGTGTGTTCTGTGCCTCCACGACGGGACACGACTACAGACTACACAGTACAAACTCACTTTCGATCCCTGATAAACTGTCTGTTCTCAGCGCATAGGCCAAACTGCACACTTTGGGTGCTCATATTCCCCTACGGGTATGGTCTAGTATGACTAATCTTATTAGGCATTTTAAAAACGTTTGAAAAACATTTTTAAATTGTGAAAATAGTCGATCTACAGCGACGCGCTGTGAGCTTGTAGATCAGCTATTTTCAATATTTTAAAATGTTTTTCAAAGTAATAAGAAATGTCTTGATAAGATTAGTCATGGGGCATTAGATGCCGCACAAAATAGGGCCCAGAGCGTACAAATGTGGTTACATTTGTACAGAAATACACACAGATTAAAAGGGAGTTTGTGTCACGGACAATAAATGCCAGGCCTGCATAGCGTGCCATGGCATCTTGATTGTCTAATATATTCCGATTGTCAGAACATAATCATAAAGCCAAGGGTAATCAATTGTAATCATGGTTGCGTGGGTTTTGAGCCTTCAGCTATAGTGGCAGCCCCAGTTACTGTCACTTGAGACCGGTTTAGACCGGTTTCTGGCAACAATGGGCGAGTGCATCCAGGGACGGAGACCACGCTTTCTTATAAAACACAGATTTGTATAATTGCATTATTTTCAGCCTGCTTTTTATATTCTTTATGTAACATTTGTGTGTGGGTTACTAATAATAAGTGACCTTGTGATGCAGGGCGAACAATGGCTCTCTGTTCACAGACCAAATGTGATTTAGAACGGAGGGTTAGGGGGCATACAGTACAGTACAACATGATGGAGAGTGTATTACAGGATATCGTCGCTGTCGGGGCAGAAACCTCTTATCTCCATATGTCACACAAACGCTTGTCGATCTGCTATTTTGATTCTTTTTGATTTGAATCCTGAAAAGTAACAGTTTTGTACATAATATGAGGTCGACAGAGACGACACACACACACACACACACACACACACACACACACACACACACACACACACACACGCAATTAAACACTAATTATGATTATGTTTTCTTTTTTATTATCCACAGATATTCAGAGACTTTGGGGAAATTGACGTGGACATTTATTTAGCAGCCTGCCAAGGTGAGTGACAGCCCGCTCTGCAGACATGGTAGGCCAGGTAGTACCCAGGGTTCCATGGGATTTGCTTTTGTTGCCTGTTTTCCCTATTTGTTGTACGACAGAGTATGTAAAGTAAGTAGCCTTGGGAACCAGCAGATGCCGAGCCATGTGGCTCATATAGGTCAAGAGGTCAGCCTGTCTCCTCCTAGCGTGAGGAAGCTTGATGTACAAGTCCGTACACCCCCTGGACATTACTCTAGTATATGTCGCAACCCTTGTTGCTAAGTGCCAAGCAGAGAGGGACTGGATACCATTTACTATATGGTCTCTGTCGGGTGGAAACCTCATACTATGTCCAAAACTGTTACATTTCAGGATTCAAATTCCAAAATAGCAAAAGTACTACTTTTGATGCTTTTGTGTGACACTGTAGTATCAAGTAGGGCGTTCCTTTAAGAACAAAAGGTTAGAATAAGGAGATTGGGAGGTTTCGGCCCCGACAGCAACGAAATGGAATTATGATAGTACCCAGAAGCCATCAGGGATGATAAGGCAGTCAAGGCTGTCTAGTCGCATCAACTGAAGCTTTGATAATAACGGGCACCATGTTGTTCCCTGAGGGGCAAATCCTGACCTTGTATTAAACCCAAAACATAAATATTTATTGCTAAAATCATAGTACAGTCTGCCTCCCAACCATGCATTCATAAGTTATAAGCCTCTCTCTCTTTCTCTCTGTCTGTCTCTCTCCATCTCTCTCTCTAACTGCTCGTACGTGCATGTCATGAAATCTCTTTTGTACATATGGTGTTTGTATTTGTTGATGACATGTATTATTGTGTTAATGTTTTGTTGATGAATTGAATACGTAGGACCATAATGGAACTTTTTTGTGTTATCCTTTTAGCTTTAATGTCTTACTGTACCACGTGCTGTTTACATTTCGGACTAATAAAGCATTCAATCAATCGATCCATTTCGCAGCCTGTGTGGTGGAGCAGCTGGACAGGGCGTCGTTCTTCTCGGAGTCCGTCCCTAAGAGCAGGCTCTTCGCCACCGTCCACGACGCCGTGCTCCACGTCGCCCGGAGGACGAGGAGGAGGAGGAGCCTGGCGGACGAGGTGACCGCCTACCACGGTGGCGAGGACGACTGCGCGGTGGTGAGTCCAGTCGATGGCTCCTCATAAATAATAATAATACCACCCTGAGTCCAAGCCCCTCAGGCGTTGGTTTGAGAGCCTCTTCAGTCTTTCTGTCTTTTTTTGTCAAAGACCCCCAAATTTATATATATTTTGCCGCAGACCCCCCCTCCCCCATCTGAGAATGTTTTGTGGCAGAGACCCCCAGAAGAGAAGATTTGTGTTAAAAAAAATCAAAAGATTATTCAAAATCCAAACATTTTGGAGATCAAAAAATTTTAAAATAGCAGATAATTGCGAGCTTGTAAATTTGCTATTTTTGAATAGCCAACATATAAATGGATGAATTGGCTGAAGTGATTGTGATGCTGTACTATCTCATTTTGCTGATGGCCCCCTGGAACCCAACCCTCCCCAAGGAGGACCCCTGGGGGGTTCCCTGGACCCCACTAATTGCACTAATTGTTCCCATTCTCCTCTTCATTCATAGGACATTTCCTGCATCACCAAGCTGTGACCAACAGGGGTCAGTCAGACTGCCGGTCCTCCTCTCGCCCATCTTCCTCCTCCTCCCTCCTCTCCTCTTTTAGAAATGCCGCCTGCCTGCCTGATCCGTTAAGAGCTCCCGCCATCCCTTCTTCTCCTCCCTCCCCCGGTCACTGAGGAGGGAGGAGAACGCCCCCCCACCACCACCACCATGACATGGCGGACGCCGGTTGCCATAGAGACGCGGCCGTTGCTTTGGCAACAGGGTTTTTTTTATTTTTATGATATCGCTTAATGAAATACACCGGCGAGGCGTCACTGCTGCTGCAGCTCTCTCTCTCCCTGCCGGAGAGAGAGAGAGAGAGGGTGGTGGGGGGGAATGATGAGGCCAGGCCAGGGGGGGGTGTGTGGGTGGTTGGGCAGTGTCACACTGGACTAATAGGAGTCTGTATTTATAGCGTGTGGGAACAGAATAGAGAGTAAGTGTGAGGTTGACTGTAAGGGGAGAGAGACTTGAGGCTGTGTCCGAAATCGCTTCACTCATTCACTACTCCTGCTCCCTGCTCATTTAGTGAGTTCTGTGTAGGAGACTATATCGTTGTTGACGGGCAAGAAACCGCCTATCTCCATATTCTAACATTTAGTTTTTTTCATAAATGAATGCCCTACTTGATCATACTAGTGTCACACAAAAGCATCAAAAGTAGCAGATCTGCAAGCTTGAAACGCGTCTCGAAAAGCGTCGCGATGCGTTTCGAGCTTCTCCATCTGCTACCTTTGCAATTTTTTTTATTTGAATCCTGAAAAGTAACAGTTTTGGACACGTTCTCCTTCCGTCAGAGACGATATAGCGAACTCATTGGCAAAATATGGGGGAAAAACACATTTAAGACACTACTCGGGTCGCCCATTATGGCGTCATGATGTCGCACAATTAAAATGTGTGCTGATCAACGCATGATGGGTAGGTAGGTTTTGCAATAGTGACCATCGGTTGTTGTACCCTACTTTTCACGATGCATTGTGAGATTAAAGAAGTCCACAATATATGGTATCATGATCACTATACATTTGTAAACCACTACGAAGTGGCGTAATCACTATATAGTGCACTATATATAGTCAGTAGGGAGTGAATTCGCACACAGCCTTGAGACTAATATTGGGGAGGAGGTGCTGTTGTGATGATGGGCCAAGAGATACAGTATGTCTATGAAACAATACTCTCTGTTGTGTTCTTTAGAGAATGTAGTTTGCCAACCTGTTACTTTTACTGCGGTTACTGGGGTTCAAGTGGTTAATAATTTACTTCCAGTATAAAATCAGCATTGTCACAGTCGGGCAGAAACCTCTCCATATTTCAACTTTTTATAGTTTTTTTTAGAAATACAAAATAATTAATGCCCTGCTTCATCATACAGTTGTCGACAAAAGAAGTGAAGCTTGTAGACTATTTTCACTATTTTATTTTTAAAATAGCCACAAAAAACGGTTTTGCAGGTTTCCACCCGACAGGGACATACAGTATATTATAATGGAGGTAATTTTTCAAACGCTCACTGTAGCGTGAGCATATTTATAGGCGTTATTCACACATACCTGATGCTCCAGACATCTTGCTAGCTAGGCTGCCTTCTATTTCAGCCAGGGATCCTGGTCCAATGGGAAATAATCATCTGTTGTCATCACTTATCTGTCAGCTGACTGAAACTGTGAACACTTGCAGTAGGTTTTGAATATTGTGTTTGTTTGTTTGTTTTTTGCACTGCTAAAAGTATGTACGTGTAAAAAAAAAAGAAAAAAAGAAAGCATGAATGAATTGTATTAAACTTGGCATGTGATTTTGGCTGCTATGCTTTGAGACTGTATGCTGTGTGTGGAACTAGCACATTTCCTTGACTGCACTCTATCACAGTGGTTCTCAACCTATGGGTCTGGACCCCCAGGGGGGTCCCCCACATGATTTTGGATGGGGGCCCCAGATGACAGTGAAGTGACAATTTAAGGGCTTTTAAGACTTTTTTAATACCAAAGAAATCAATTCCTGCATCAAAAGTAATCAACAAAAATACTATAAAAACGAAATGGTCAAATAATATAAGAAAGAGGCAAAAATCTTGAAAATAACCGATCTACATGCTCACAGCGACTCACATTGTGAGCTTGTAGATCTGCTATTTTCACAATATTTATCTGTGGAAACGAGTCAAACTGAATGCCTCAACTCCTACATTTCAAGTGCTTATCAGGGTAATCAAATTATGATTATTTTGGGGGTCACGGTCTGTAAAGGTTGAGAACCACTGCTCTATCACAGATTACTGAAATAAAAAAATGTGTCTACAGGTATAAGAGTATAAGTAAAAACGATGATTACATTTCTTTAACCGAAATATCCTTGATTTTGTGTCTTTTTGTTTTTTTACATGTATTGATTGATTGATGTTTGTATTGACAAAAATGCATATACATGAACATACAGTATTTGTACATATCACAACACACACAAAAACTGGAGAGCTTATTTTCATTGTGTAGGTTTAACATTTCCATCCATTCCATAATAGTTTGTTGTCTGTAAGAGTTGACAGCTTTCTGAATTGAGTCTGCGTTCATGTAAATAAAAGAGCCAAAATAAAAAAGTACAATGTTTTCCATCTTGTCTTTTATTGCGTCTTTCTTGACATCTTGGCATCATGTCTCTATCCCCTCCCATCCCTCTCTTCTCTCCTTTTTCCTCTCATTGACCTTCCATTATGAAACTTCTCTCCATAAAACAAAATGACACTTTGATGGAGGTTTGGGTTGTGCAGTTACCTTTGCAACGATGTAACTCTAAGTATTGGAGCAAAAATAACATCTCATTAAATGAGATGTTATTTTTGATATTTTTTGATTTTTTTTTTGTTGTTATTTTTTAGCATGTCGTGCATAAAACATAAAATAAAACGATATTTTCCGATGTTACATTTTTATGCTATTATCTACCGATAATATCGGACATCCCTAGTATGTAACATTACAAAAAAACATTTTTTCTTGTTGATTTTACATTTTCAATTAGGAAGTCAAGTATCAAAGTCATATGATACCTTGCCAATATTCGAAGTTACGTCATGACAAGGTAAGTACACAACCCAAACCTCTACCAAAGTATAACTTTGCTTTAAGGTGGAAATACTGATTATCATCCCCTCCCCAATTAGTGTTGACACTGATTCACAAACCCATATGATACACTGGACACATAAGTTAGTTCATAATAATACACACACCTGGAAGTGTTTGATGTGTTTGTGGGTATTTTCTAGCTTGTTTGCACATGTTTACAAATGGAAGTTAGTTTTGTACAGTTAATACAATGGGTAGTATACAGTTGGTAGAAAACAGTGGCCGTTATGACTCAGGGGTCTTCAACGTTTTTCAGTCCAAGGACCCCGTTCATAGACTTGTTTGACAACACTATCATCAGTGTTGTGTTGTGATTCATGTTAATGTGTATTTTAAGGCATTTAACCACTTAAACCATCAATACTTAGTAAACGTGACCTTTGACTCTGTACTTGGTCTGCTCTCCCCCCCCCCCCCCTCTAAACCAAAAATAGCCCATCTACAAGCTCACAATCTAGCTTGTGAGCTTGTAGATCTGCTATTTTTGGCTAAAGTTCTCCTCAGAACAGGAATGCTTAGTGGTTAAAGTAAAAAATAAATAATCCTATCAAACAAAGATTTGGCGCACCCGCCCCCCCCCCCCACTCTGAGGACCCCCTAGGAATCCCGGACTCCCCTGTTGAAGACCCCTGTGTTATGTTAATGGGAAAATGAACCCAATAAGGTACGTAAGACACTTGCTACCGTGCTCTCCAAGCAAACGCAAACCCATCCTGTAAACACAGGTACACTCGCTCTCACACACTATTGTCTCACATACACACACACACACACACACACACACACACGCACACGCACACGCTGAAAAACCCTGGCACGTCCATAACAGAAACGAGGTCTTTGCATTCATACGATCCCAAAGATCTGTCAGTTTATCATTCATTCAGCACCAAATGGCGTGTGGGTGGGGTTGGTTTGAGATGGACGAGGCTGGCTGATAAAGACACTCAGACGGAGTGGGAGTGGAGGGAGAGTAGAGCCCGACCGATGCTCCATATTTGGGAATCCCGATTTTGGAGAGTCCGGAGAGTCCTAATAGACCACTGATTGCCGACGTTTTTGTCCGACATTTTGTAAAGAAAAAAATTGGAAAATTTGTGAGCTTATAGACCTTTTTTTTTTTTTTTTTTACAAATTTTGCCTGGAATGACCAGATTTAAACCCATTAAAACCGGTAAGGCATCTGTGTCATTTTAGATTTTAACGTTGGCTATTAAAAAATAGCAGATGTGTACAAGCTCACTACTGATTTGGAAGGCATTTGTAGAATCGGCTGCATAATTGCACATAACCCATGTGTAAAATAAATAATGGCCCAAAAGTCAAATAATGGCCGATTATTATATTTGGGTCTGGCTCTAGTGGTGTGGGGGGGGGGGGGGGGGGGTGATACTGCAGCTACACTGTACGTCACCTCACACTCACGGGACAAGACGAGACAGGACAGCACTGAGGCAGGAAGCGGGGGGGGGGGGGGGGTGGGGGGGGGGACAGAGCCCAGAAAGCAGAGCGGTAGGGAGGGGACATGTGTTGTGTTCAGTTGTTTTGTGTTGTGTGTGTAGTGCTGTCACCATTATGTGTGTTGTGACTGTTTGTGGTTGGTGGGAGTTATTTTTGAGTCTCATCTTTGGTCCATTACGTCCAGGGATTTTCATATCGATTTTTTCAAATTTCTTTTGTTTCTCCTACCAGGCTAGTGCAAAGCTATATGTATTTTACATGTGTGTGTGTGTGTGTGTGTGTGTGTGTGTGTGTGTGTGTGTGTGTGTGTGTGTGTGTGTGTGTGTGTGTGTGTGTGTGTGTGTGTAAGGGATGCATGATATTGACATTTTTGTCGATAATGATAATTCCCATGGTTATATTGAGCGATAGCGATAGCGATACCTAGTATATCGATATTGCAATGCCAGTTTACACCAGTAGGGTTTACTGTACAGCTGGCATACTGTAACTATGATGCTGGGTGCAGATGAAGAGTTCTGGATAATTTCACTTATCCACCATTTTTTTTTCTTCTTATAAATGGTTCGAAACACTCCCACATTAATCCGTTACCCTATACCCTAAAATACCCTATATACCCTATATACTATCCAAGCCTACGTTCATCTTAATGTAGGTCAAATGTCATAGAGAATGGCTGAGAAAACCATGAAAAATAAGTATGACATAACAGGTTGTTATTATTTGGCTGGTGTAGTATTTCAAAAACTAAGAAATAGGAGTGGGAGAAATTGGCGCATGCAGTAAATACTGTATTTCGATGATACGGAGAGGTACACACCTTTCCTTCTCATACAGACCGGCCTTTGACCGTAGAGTTTTGCTTAGCATCATTCAAGTCAAGTCAAAAACTGTGTTTTTCCCCCACCAATCCATCAACGTGGTTGGCATGTAATTAATGTGTCATTGTGACGCCACATATTGGGAATAATTTAGATATCTGTACAATACTGAAATGATGATGGATATATCATGCATCCCCAGTGTGTCTGCGTGTGTGTGTGTGTGTGTGTGTGTGTGTGTGTGTGTGTGTGTGTGTGTGTGTGTGTGTGTGTGTGTGTGTGTGTGTGTGTGTGTGTGCGTGTGCGTACGTGCGTGTGTGTGTGTGTAAAGATAAAGAAGGGGGCCCTTGGCTCTGTGTTCTGGGGCTCAGCTCGTTCTCGCTCAGATGACACTCTCAAAGAGCAGTGTGCTCTTGCCTCCTGCAGGGGGCAGCAGTTTGGCTTCGGACTCAGGCGCCAGGTACTCCAGGTGGTGTCTGCCCCACACCGGGGCCGTCAGGTGCTGCCACCGCTGGAGAGACAGACAGAGAGATAGACAGACAGACAGAGAAAGAGGGAGACAGATACGTGGTTTAACCCATTAAGGCCTGATGTTCCGATTCTCCAAAATTCTAAATAAAATAACATGACTGAAACATTTTGTCAAGCCTAGTCCTAATCTGTCCTATAGTCCTAAACAGTGTGAAAGGACCCCCCCCCCCCCCCCACACACACACACACACACACACACACACACACACACACACACACACACACACACACACACACACACACACACAC
This sequence comes from Gymnoscopelus microlampas, assembly GCF_963454915.1. Taxonomy (NCBI): domain Eukaryota; kingdom Metazoa; phylum Chordata; class Actinopteri; order Myctophiformes; family Myctophidae; genus Gymnoscopelus; species Gymnoscopelus microlampas. Next base: position 11,332,399 of record NC_139947.1, on the reverse strand, counting down.
ACACACACACACACACACACACACACACACACACACACACACAGCACAGCCAGCTGAAGAAATCACAGATTGAGGCTTTAACCTTTTGCTTTTACGAAATATCTGAGAGAGACCAAATATCTGAGAGAGACCAAATATCGGAGAATGAAAAGACGAAAATAGCAGATCTACAAGCGAGCTTGTAGATCGGCTATTTTCGGTGCGCGACATGTTTCCAAATGACTGCAGTCAGTCGTGGCGCCTGAGAACTTTAATCCATGCAGATAGACAGACAGAGACAGAGGACTGTAAAGCTGTCCTTCTGGACCGGAGAGTACAGCACCCCATTCTAGTCTCTTCTAATGAGTAATGATACGATCATGTGAAAACATGGCCAACGCCTGCGCTGAATTCCTCAGTATTAATTTCACGCTGGAAATGGACCCAAACATGGATCCGTACGGGTTCCAATGTTAATGTTTACATTCTCACAGTTAAATTAACACTGTCCAGGGGGTCGTAACCCACGGAGACGGATTCCTCCTGACTATCAACAGCTGCAAACAGAAACACACGCACACGCACGCGCATCGCGCACGCGCATCGAGCACGCGCACGCGCACACGCACACGCACACGCACACGCACACGCACACGCACACACACACACACGCCAGAACTCATACGCGCACGCACGCACACATAGGTTTGTATTACTATACTTGCGAGGGCATCACCCTGCTAGGCATTTTATGAATGCCATTTTTAAGCCTAACCCAATGCCCATATTTTATGTCTAACTCCATCTAATTGTAATTATCTAATTCTACTGGGACGTTTGGCCTTCAGAAGTATAGCTGGTAATACATTTACACACACACACACACACACACACACACACACACACACACACACACACACACACACACACACACACACACACACGCGTGGACTGACCTCCCGCAGAGAGCCTTTGCAGCGCAGCATTTTGTAGAGGACGGTAACAGGGATGCAGAGCATGGAGGACAGGGCCAGAGCCCAGCCCAGCATCTCCCCCCACCAGGGGTACGTGTAGGTCGTGTTGTAGGTCAGGGGCTTGTAGTTCATCACATGGAACAGGAACACTCCCTGTGCAAACCACCAAGGTCAAAGGGTCAACTCGTTTTGAAGCTTCACACCTACCTAACTACACAAAGACACAAAGAACTCCACAACCAAAGAATAGATACTCCTGGTCAAATATATTACTCAATTATACAAGCGAAGGCTTCTTAGGAGAGTTTTGTACATGAGTTAAAGTACTGGAGTACTTGCTTTTAAGTATTCAAAAGTACAAGCTTTAAAAAAAATATATATATACTCAAGTATACAAACTCAAATAATTGACTTTACTTAAAGGATGACTTCACCCATTTTCAACCTATGTTCATATAATTGGTCCTCACTAATGCTGCTACTAATTTGCTACTCTACTGTCTGTGTATCAGAGGAGGACTGTGTGGACAGTTCAGACACCCGCCTATCCGTGACATCATCATTAGGCAGGTTTTTGGTTTAAAAAAACACTGCAATTTTAAATGTAGCTCACAGCGCAAGTTCAATAAAGAAGATCACTGAGTTGTTATGTCCTGCAGCCTGGCAGATTGGCAATCTGCAGCCAGTCCGGCAATCTGCAGCCAATCTGCCAACCTGCAGTCAATCTGCCAATCGGCAGTCAGCCAATCAGGCGGTTGGACTCCGCCTTTAAATATCACTGCCTCTCTCACTGGTTATTCTCGTCCCAGCATGCAGCAAGCAAAGCATGCTCTCTCTGTGGCTCTCTCACACAGAGCTTACAAACAAAGTGTGCGCTCTCCATGCTCTGCGGCTTACACACACAGAGCTGCAAGCGGCAGCTCATCAGCTTTTTCTCTCAAATAATATTTTCAGGGTTACTTCAGATCTGATGTTTCGCGATGAAGTTTTTACCTCACTCCTTCCATGACTAGGGTTTCTCTCATCAATCACCAGCTGGTGCTACAGCCTTATCCAACAAGCTGGCCACACTCCTTCCAGGTGCAACGGCTGCCTTCATTCCATCCCTGCTTTCAACAGTTTGTGAGGCTATCACGAATGCTATAATGATTCAGCTAATGCTGACTGCTCTTGCTACTGCTACTGCTACTGCTGCTGCTGCTACAGCTAATGCTAACTCATGTCTGCAATGATCACTGCTAATGCTAACTCCATTCAAACTGCTGCTAACATAACTGCTAATCATCACAGCTAATGGTACCTTTACTCAGGCTACTGCTAATCATGTCAACTACGCAATGTCAACTGCTGCAGTCATGAGCCAGCAAATTCTGCTAAACTGCCTTGCTACTACAGCTTCAGCTAATGCTGCTATTATGACAGTAATCATTATAGCTATGCTACGTCAAACTGCTACTGGCATGAGGTCAGTCATGAGTCTGCTAACACTGCTGACTGCATTGCTACTACAGTTTCAGCTAATGCTAATGCATTGCTACTACAGCTTCAGCTAATGCTACTTTCATTCAGTCTGCTGCTATCATGACTGTAAACATTACAAGTATACTACTTCAACTGCTATCATGAGGCTAGTATTGAGTGTGCTTATGCTGCGTCTGCATTGACACCAGGCATCTTTAGGAAGGATGGAGAAGAGTGAACCATCTCATTGTATTATGAAAAAAAAAGAAAAAAAAAAGCCGTGTTTATGCTTCAATTGCTTTGCTATTACTGCTAAAGTCAGCTAATGCTATTTGCACTGCTATTTGAACTACTGCTGCAAACATGAGGTTAGTCATGAATCGTTTTTGCTGCTGACTGCATCTACAGCTTCAGTTAATGCTACTTTTACTAAAGCTGCTGCTATTATGTCCTAAACATTTCAACTATTCTACATCAACTGTTGCTACCATGAGGTTAGTAATGGGTCTGCTCATGCTGCGACCGCATTGCTACTTCAGCCTTAGGTTGGATAGATAAGAGGGGTCCATCTCCGCGTGTCTTGGAAAATTAAGCTGTCATGTCCATGCTTCCAAATTGCTTGCTATTACTACAGTCAGCTAATAATATTTGTTACATTACTGCAAGCTCAAGGTTGGTCATGCGTCCGCTAATGCTGCCGACTGCAAAGCATCTGAAGCTAAACATACTCAAACTGTTGCTATCATAAATCATTTCAGCTAAATGCTACTCATTCTCAAACTGCACTATCATGTCTGCTAAGCATTAGAGCTATGCTACGTCAACAGCTGCTGCTACGAGCTAACGCAACTTTTATGCTAATGCTACTTTCATCTGCTGCCTGCATGATCAAGTTAATGTTAAAGTTGCTGTTCTAAAATTGCTGCATCGTCTTAATCTTCACATTAATGCTAAAGTTGCGCATTCTCCTAGCTCCCCTCTTATCCTTCTCTCTGCCGGCCCAGCTGGCCCTATACGAGCACGCCCCGGCTCCCGCCCCTAGCCTGAGCCTCCTCTGCCGGCTACTGCTGTCCATCACTGCGTGGTCGCCTCCCTGCTCTCTAAGAGCTCTAGCCTCAATGCTGGCTATACTTCTCCTCCCGACCATCAATGCTTGGTCGTTCCGCTCTTAGGAGCTTAGCCTCAATGCTGGCTAGATTTCTGCGTCCGTATTAGAGTCGGACATCTATGCTATTTCTAGTAGCTTCTCCCTCAATGCTGGCGGAATTTCGCTGTACGTCCAGCCCCTTCTATGCCATTTCTAGTGGCTTAGCCTCAATGCTGGCTAAATTTCCGACCGTCGCTGCACGGTCTCGCTGTGCTCCCTAGTAGCTTTAGCCTCAATGCTGGCTTAATTTCTGCGTCCGTGGATATTCCGGACATCCTATGCTATTTCTAGTAGCTTCCCCCTCAATGCTGGCGGAATTTCACATGACCGAAAAGGGTCAGTCTACGAGCGCCCCACCGGCCACTCGCCTCACCGGCCAACTCGCCTCACGGCCAACTCGCCTACTCGGCCAACCGCCTACCCGGCCTCGCATCTCCTAGCCAGAAACTGGCTACTTTAGTGGCCAGAGGCCATCCTATGCTATCCACTCTCTCCCCTTTTGTTTTTCCCGCTAGTTGCCATTCCATTGCTCGCACATCTCGGTTGCCGTTTAAAGCTTTCTCTTTCCTCATCTATCAAATCGTCACGGTGCTTCTCTCAACCTGACTCTCTTTTATTTTGGGGCTCTCTCCTAATCCTGCTCGATTAAATGCAAACTGAGTCTAATCGCCGATTCTTGTACACTTCTATAATAATTGTTCCCTTGTTCCAAAGTGGCGTGATCTCTATTCTATTGAAATGTACTGTAGCTCCATGTGCAAAACAGGCTTCGCAGTTCCATGCTCACGGCGGTGGTCCGTGGCCGCGTGCAACTTCAGACCAGTTGCCCCAGCCACTGAGGAGAACTGGGCAGGTCCTATACGAGCATGCCCCGGCTCCCGCATCTAGCCTCCTCTGCCGGCTACTGCTGTCCATCACTGCGTGGTCGCCTCCCTGCTCTCTAAGAGCTTTAGCCTCAATGCTGGCTATACTTCTCCTGACCATCAATGCTTGGTCGTTTCTGCTCTTAGGAGCTTAGCCTCAATGCTGGCTAGATTTCTGCGTCCGTACGCGGACATCCATGCTATTTTAGTAGCTTTAGCCTCAATGCTGGCTAAATTTCCCTGGCAGGTCCAAACTCGGCCTTGCCTCGCTCTACTTAGCTTTGCAGAATTTAGTAGGATGTGTTAAAAATATTTATATTCATGTATTGTCGGATAAAGGTCATGTCAACAGGTAAAGGCTGTTGCAGTGGCGCTAAGGACTCGCTAATCCCGTGACGGAGCCTGGGTAAAGCTTTGCGCAATGCTCGTACCTTCCTCTGCGTGACATGGACTTTAGAAAACTGCATATAGGAGATTAGAAAAATAGCGAAGGATCCAATACTCAAATCCTCAAATTCACTGCATCTAACCTGTCATTTCTCAGTCCGCAGCATCTCAGGAATTACTCTACGTTATCAGTAAGCTACACGTTCAAAATATCTCTGCTTCTAACCTCTCATTCTCCTTTCAGTCGGCGAACAAGCAACCCACCCCCGACGGGTATCTGCCAGTAGGCGTCAGGAATTACTCCAACTTAACGTTAAACTACATAGCGGATCATCCCATATCTCCAGTTAATTCTGGCCATCCCTTTTCAGGAATACTTCAGCGTTGTAAAGAATTTCACCTCTCCTCCTCATGGATTGGTGGTCTTCTGTCCCTATGCCATTGCCTTGTTTATCTATCCTGATTCCGTTATCAGCTTAAACACTTTGACATGCTTAATAACAGTTTCAGCTTCATATAGCTGGTGGTGGTGGTTTCTCACGTCATTAAGACGCCTTGAAGGCCTCTAGCCTTTCATTGCCGTCTCAATATCTGTCGTCACTCTCTGCTTAACACTCAATCACGGCTCGAGAACATAGGCAGTTCTTCATATCCTGTAGCTGGTCATCCTGATCCGTCCTCGATCCTAGTAGCGGTGCGGCACTGCTCAGCAGTGGACATTCGCTCAGGATTCCCGAAGTTCAGGTCTCCCGAAGTTCAGGAATCAACAGGTTATTCTGTTTCATTTCAGGTCTCACCTGCCACGGTAAGACGTTTTGGGGGGTTGTCCCTATTAAGCATATTCCATACTATGTATGTTGCATATGTATGATAAATGTTAATAAGGTCTAACCGCCAACATGCTTACGTCAAAGTGCCTACTCAATAAATTCCCTTTTACAACAACTCGATCTCTCTCTTGTTGAAATGTAGCTCACAGCGCAAGTTCAATAAAGAAGATCACTGAGTTGTTATGTCCTGCAGCCTGGCAGATTGGCAATCTGCAGCCAGTCCGGCAATCTGCAGCCAATCTGCCAACCTGCAGTCAATCTGCCAATCGGCAGTCAGCCAATCAGGCGGTTGGACTCCGCCTTTAAATATCACTGCCTCTCTCACTGGTCATTCTCTTCCCAGCATGCAGCAAGCAACCCACCTCCAACCCCAAACTCCACCACGTCTCAAGCGCCTAGAGTTAAGAAGGAAGGAGGGTCTCCGCACTGCCACCACCAGCGTCTAGACTCCTGGGATTCTCCCCATCATTCATTTCTCATACTTATGTATAGGGGGGTTGTCCCTATTAAGCATATTCCATACTATGTATGTTGCATATGTATGATAAATGTTAATGGAGTCTAACCGCCAAAATGCTTACGTCAAAGTGCCTACTCAATAAATTCCCTTTTACAACAACTCGATCTCTCTCTTGTTGAATTGTATTTTATTAACGCGAGAACGATGGCTTCCATTATAGCATGCAAACGTTCCAGGAATAGAAAGCCTGCAGTTTTTATTAGCTTGGATTGAGTGATGTCACTGGTAGGCGGGTTTCTGAACTGCCCACAGACCTCCTCTGAGCGACAGAGTGAGTAGTCAAAAATGGTACCATATTACAATGAGCATTCATGAGGACCAATTCTATTTATAGACACACACACACAAAGCGTGTAAACATACCGCACAAACAAGGGGCGTGATGTAGGACCAGCACCACTTCATGTAGGGTAAGGGCCGATAGCCAATCATACGAGCCACGTCATCCATGAAGCGATCAGCGCCTGGCAGAGGGAGACAATGTGTGATTTGATGACAACACGCTGTGAACCGTCAGAGTCCTGTTCCCCTCTCAGTGACCGGAGGATGAGCCGCAACAAGTGTGTGCCTCATAATTTACAATTTAGGCATTAAGCAGACGCTCTTAAAGGGATAGTTCACCCAAAAATATACACCCCATGAAGACTTGAATTCATGGATATTTTTTTTGTTTTTGTCGCATTCCTAAGCCAATAATTTGATAACCAGCGGCCCGGTAGGCAGCGGTTACTGTAGGAGACACAAAGGAGACTCTTTGTGTCTCCTACCGGAACCGCTGCCGGTCATCAAATTATTGGCTTAGGAATGCTACAAAAACTACAAAAGTCTCCATGGGGTGATTAATCGATAGAAAAAAAGTCATTTTGGGGGTGAACTATCCCTTTAATCGAGAGTGACTTACAGTAAGCAAGGTAAACACAAGGTAAACCAAGAACCTATCATCAGTCTAAAAAAAATCAAATATAATATAAAAAAATATATAATCAGTACATTGAAACAACAGTATACAAAACTATATATGTCAGGTCAACAAATGAACCTGGCATCCGTCTACATAACATGCTATCTATATTAAATTTTAACCTTTGCATAAGACCGCAAGGTCGTCGAGGCTAGGGCTAAGTGCTACGGTAAGTGCTACGGGCTGAGGTGGAGTCTGAAGAGGCGAGTCCTCAGATGACTCACCATAAACCCAGGCTATCACCACGCACTCCCAGAAGGCCTGCCACAGCAGAGTGATGCCACTGGCAGAGTAGTAGTCAAACAGATGGAACACATACATCCCTCCCTGGAAATGAATGACACGACCAACACAAAGAGGATGCAGGTTGGATGCTGGAAGTTGGTTACACAGGTCCACTTTTACATAATCATCTCTGGAGGGGTGGAAACCTCATACTGTATGTCCAAAACTATTACATAAAAAATTAGAATATGGCTAATATATTTGTATTTACTATCTGCGGAATCAGAGTTAGACTCAATTCAAACCTGTTTTCTCAGGGGCAAAATATCATTTAAAACAAAACAAAAAAAAACACATTATGTCCAGTAACTATACTGAACCCGAGATGTTCCTTTTTACTGAGGCTAAGTTTAACATAAGAATTGAACGTAACCATTGTTTGCTGTTGCTACGTTGGACAAACATCTTTTCTCTCCATCCACTACCACTGAAGAAAACGTTTTTCAGTTGCCTCGTATTAATATTTAATGTATTCAATTCTTATTTTAAAACGGGTCTTTACTAAAAAGGAGCATCTTGGGTGCAGTATTAGTAGCAAACTCAGCATAAACACAACCGCTGTTATGTGTAAAGAGCCTCAGAAGGCTGACATTGGGAGCCAGGACCCACATTCATATTTTGTTGCTGTCGGGGCAGAAACCTCTTATCTCCTGCATATTCTAACCTTTTGTGTTTTTTTTCCGTAAATTAACGCCCTACTTGATCATACTACAGCATCACACAAAAGCATCAAAAGTAACTGAGTAACTTGAGCTTGTAGATCTGCTACTTTTGATGTTTTTGAATTTGAATGCTGAAAAGTAACAGCTTTGGACGTATGAGGTTTCCAACCGAACAGAGACGATTTGCTAATTGCGTTATGCATTTCATGTCCTAGTACAGTATGTGCAGTCAAACATATAATGTCCTGCTGCTGGTGATAACAAATCATTTGGATTGTTCACTCAAATCCAAAAATAAAAATCCAATTCCTTAACTGCATACTGAATAATCAGACTATACAGCACAGTGTATTAAAATTCATAATGCAAAGTGAGAAGGGGTAGGCTGCAGACGTGGCAGTTTTCACGACCCTGCTGCCCCTGACTTTATCAGAAAATTGATTTATGATAACATTTTAGACGAGAAATAAGCCATGCAGTTGCCCAATTTCATTTCACATTTACAATGGCTTACGGTAGTTTGAAAGTTTTCGTTAACAATGCTCAGGAGGAGCAGAAATACATTTCATCTAAACATTTCAATATGTGGATGCTGCGGTCGACTCTGTCTCCTAATAAGTACTATGTGCAAATTTGGAAGTAGATTAATAACGGATTCCCACCGTATCGGAATGAATGGCGCTGAGTTGGACCAGTGCAGCCATCACACCGTTGGGTAATGGGCACTCGCTCAGCTAGCGCCTGGCTCGGACGGGCCCCATGAGGGCCTCAAGCCTGCTTCTGTCAGCACGATCTGCATTGTTTTCAAGTGATGTGAAAAGTGATCAAAATGCGAAATAAGAGATTGATAGAGATTGGTTACGTACGCTCTTCCTGTTTTGACTTTGCGCTAAGCTGCTCCACCCCTTTCTACAAAAGTAGTTTTAATACAGTTATTTTGGTCCGGGTCGTGAAAAGTGCCTGTGCTCCAGGCCTGCAGCCAGCGCCCCCTATAGTTAAAGCTGGATTATTAATTCTTGTCTGGCACAGCAACATCAAATAGCACAACAGATGATATAACAATCATATTTGAACTGAGGACCCCACCCTGACAAGCACTTGGAATGGAATTGTAGGAGTCAAGGCATTCAATTTAGTTTGACTCGGTTCCACAGATAATATTGTGAAAATAGCATTTTAAAAATAGCTGATCTACAAGCTCACAACTCCTCGCGTTGCGAGGCGTTGTGAGCTTGTAGATCTGCTATTTTTAAAATGTTTGCCTCTTTCTTATATTATTTGACAATTTACTTTTGATGCAGTAATGGTCTATTTCATTTCACATCATTCCTTCTTTTTTTGTTGTTGAGGTATTTAATCAATCGCTTCACTGTCATCTGGGGACCCCCCCATAATCATGATATCATGATCATGATAATCACAGATTGAGGACCACTGGTATAGAGGAGTGGAGTATTGGTGAGCAGCTGTAAGATAGGTTAATCATCAGAAATCATAACAATAACTTGTTTCGAGTGAGATTATAATTTCAGTGTTGCACTGGCTCGCCCGTACCTCAGTGACCATGGACAGGTCGATGAAGAAGCAGGTGACGCAACAGATGGCCACTACCACCTCGCGTCGCAGTTTGCCCAGCCTGGATTTGGGAGGAAGCATGTCCAGGATCCCTGTTATTAAGCCCTCAACCCCAACAAACTGACAGAGGGAGAAGGAGCGAGAGAGAGAATACATTGCTGCGGTGAAGGTTTTATACCAGGTGAATGCAAAGCATTGAAATACTGGTGTCAACTGTTTCAAAGGTTTATACCAAGCTAACCTTTCCTAAATGGATGTGTAACTATTTCTGCTACATTCTGCAACATTTTTATAGTTGGTATAGTTATATAGTTTTATAGTAATAGTTATAGAAAGAATGTAACACAGCTCTGTTTACACATTTCTTTATTACCATTTAATTGTACATACTGTACATTGTTTTGTTTTGATTGTGTTCCACTTTTGCTTTGGCAATGTAAACGTATGTTTTCTCATGCCAATAAAGCTCCTTTGAATTGAATTGAAAATTGAGAGAGGAGATCTGAGTCAGAGAGGTCAGAAGGAGTTGATGATGATGATAATTATAGCTAAGATCATTTCTGTGGACATGGCATTGCGCAGACTGTGGCCAATGTGATTAAGAGAGAGAGAGAGAGACACAGAGACACAGAGAGAGAGAGAGATTGAGGGAGGGAGTGAATGAATGAACGGAGCAGACAGTTGGTCTCTATGTGAATCAGACAGAGCCTCATTGATGAGTCTCTTGAGTTATAATACAATGGGCAGAAAATACTGGCCGAGTCATAAACACACAAAACACAGGCTGCAACCACTGCAACTGTTGAAAGGTCTGGAATGTTTGCGTAGCTGTGGTGCATGTGTGTGTGTGTGTGTGTGTGTGTGTGTGTGTGTGTGTGTGTGTGTGTATGTGTGTGTGTGTGTGTGTGTGTGTGTGTGTGTGTGTGTGTGTGTGTGTGTGTGTGTGTGTGTGTGTGTGTGTGTGTGTGTGTGTGTGTGTGTGTGTGTGTGTGTGTGTGTGTGTGTGTGTGTGTGCGTGTGTGCGCGTGTGCGTCAGAGAGAGAGAGCGTGAGGGAGGGAGTGGGAAAGAGAGAGAGTCATCGATTACGTGTGAATGGAAAAACAAAGGAAGAGATACTCTCTCTGCCAGGGAGGGAGTGTTTGCATGTGTGCAAGAATCCAAATTCAACAGAATATGGCACAAAGAGATAATAGACAAAGAGCAGAGTAAGAAGTACTCAAATTCTTTACTTAAGTAAAAGTATCAATAACACAATGTAAAAATAGTCTGTTAGGGAACGGTCACACCGCACTTTTGTTCTACCTATGGGGCGGAATCTGCCAATGCTTTTCAATGGGAATGGCGTGGTGTGATGGTCTTGCGCATCTTTCCGCGCGTCACGCACACCTTGCGTTTATGAGGTTATGAGGTTTATGATAAATGCTCGAGACAGATGCTGCTTTTCCCCCTCTGTCCAATCGGGTGAGTCGAAGGCGAACCGTCCCAAGACTCAGGAAGCGACATGGTGCTCGCCATAGATATAGAAACCTAGATACCTCATTGGCCTCTGCAGTTCGTTGGAGCGACCTGTTTGGTATGGTGGCCGCCATATTTCCGGGGGGAACGGGCACTGGCCAATCACAGCGTGTTGACTACTGGCCAACCACAGCACATGATGCTAATTAAGGCTCTGTTCCATTCTGGTCAAACAGAGTCAGGGTGCTGATATTGTGCAGGTTGGCTCACTGGAAACACTCTGCTACACCAGTGGGTCTCAAAAAGGCCTTGAGGAGGTTCCAAATGGCCTCTTACAAGACTACTAGACCATACCCGGTGAAGGGCGCAGGTGAAAGTAGTTGCAAAGTTGGGGTTAATGCACGTCCTGTCGCGCGGTTTCTCCCCCGCGCGCGCCCCGTCGTGGCGCCCCCCTATTTTGGGGTACCAAAAAATGTAGGGCCAATGTTGGTGGTATAGGGTTCGTTTGGTTTGGCCTCGTTTTCATAGACCTCGTTGCTTGTTTCTCTCGCGAAACCTGGCAACGACACGCACGCGCGCACACACACACACACACACACACACACACACACACACACACACACACACACACACACACACACACACACACACACACACACACACACACACACACACACACACACACACACACACAGCAGGGAGCTGCAGAGACGCTGCAGGAACACACAGGCGCGGGTGCGAAGCGGACACACACACACACACACACACATGCAGGCGCGAAGCGACGCATGCGCAGTTTGATCGGAGACCCAGGACTCCATCCACCAACCCACCGTCAGGTTACTAGAATTATAGTAGGATAACTCTGAGAGTGTACAAATGCCACTCTGCTACACTAAATGGAACAGAGCCTTCATTAGAATCATTGGTAAGACCTGTGAAGGAAGTAAGGAAGGGCCCCAATTTCTTTCCAATATGGCTGCTGTGCATAGAGCCTATTCGGTTCTTAAGTCTGACGTAATTTTGTAGTCCGATGTCACGTCCGGGTCCAAAAGGCACCAGCGCCGTCCACTCTTCATTGTAAACAACATGTTGGAACCCGTAAATCTTTTTACAATAACCTCCTTTTTCAGAAATGAACCATTGAGGGTTAATAAGGGTCTTAATGCTAATATCATAGAAGTACAAAGTATTTATTTATTATTATGATTTAACATTATTATTATTAACATTAAAACACTTGGACCCGGAAGTTATTCTAGCGGGGCGCAACGTCACGTCTTAACAATCGAATTGATCAACTGCGGGCTACGGGTAGGCCGTGTGGTGACCCACCAAAAAGTGCCTAGAAAATGAATTTCGTTCCCACGACTTGGATCTACTTTTTCAATGCATTTTTGCATAGACAATACCCTTCTGGACTTTGGGTTAAAATACCTCCGCACAAAATCCTGCAGTATTTTTTTACCAGCCAGAAATGTATATAATAGTGAATAACCAAAAAACGAAAATCTTGTGCTGCTGTTTTTGCTTGTAAAATGTGTTATAATGTTTTTGGCAACACAATTTTTTTCTCAAATGTCATAAATACATGTACCTAACACCTGAAACAAGTATTGGTGCATTAGTATACTCATATTTGAATTTAGATCACTTAATGTAGCAAAGTTAAAGAAAACGCTTCTACTGAAGTGATTGGAACCCAGCACAAGGGAGCACACACATAGTACATTTAGCTAAAAGCTTGTGTTTTACACACAAGACATGTCCCAACCTACTGTGTAATGAAAGGTAGAAAAAGAAGCAGCACACCTTGGCCCAAAATGGCTGAAAATCAATCAAAATGCTACCATGACCCCTTAAATTGGAAGAATACCATAAATGGACAAGACTAAAATAAATGCACTAAAGGTCAGAATTATTACAACATATGGTATAAAACATTTATTAAAGTAGCACAGTGTGTGTTAGCATGTGTCATATATCAACTCCCCCCTCCCCCTCCAAAAACACAAAATATGAGAATACCAAAACAAATGCATACAAATGCATCACAATAAAACAATTTCACTTCAGTGCAAAAAAGTATTTTTTTTTGGCAGTGCAAGTAATTGTTTTGGCAGTGCAAGTAAATTTAAGGCTGTGCTGTGAAAAGAATAAAATACAGACATTTTAAAGTTGTTTTTCAACATGTATGCATTGCATTTAAATGGGTTAAAATGGCAGTGTAGCAAGTCTTGAACATGTTGTTGATAATGAAATAAAAAAAATAAGGAGCACATTGTGCATATCTTAATCATCCCTATCACTGTCATCAGAGTCATCATCTGATAGAGCTCTTTCTTCTGTTTCCTTTGAAACATTCTCACAGTTCTGGCACCGACACAAATCAGTACAAGATAGTCTTGCAGACTTACAGGAACATCTTTCAGTGTCACATTTGGTTGTCTTGCAACTACAGTGGACTACCTGCAACACGCTATCAGGGGCAGGATTTCTAGTCATCCATGTGACTGTTAACTCCCCATCGTCAATGTGCCATCCATATGTCCAGATGTTGTACTAGCCATGTGTTCACTGTGACTTTCATCTTGGCTTACCTCAGTGGACTGTGACTCGGTTGTTGTTTCTGTACCTGATGCCTGAGGTAGCCTGTCTATCAGTTTATCTGCTGCCAAAGTCTCAACATAAACCAGTTCTGTGACGTTGCGCTTGGCAGGTTTGTGAAAAACAAGCTGGGGGAAATCACAGGTCAACCTCCTCTTCAATTTGTCCTGCCTGCAACATAAAAACACAAGTATACAAATGAACCAATTTTGTTTAAACATACTCTCATAGCCTATTTTGTTAGATAAATAAATAAAACAAACAAAAACATAAAAAAATGAAACTTTTCAGCGTGAAGATTTTGGTTTTGTTACCAAGAATGTCAAACATACACATAGTATTTGAGTGACTGTACCTGTACTCTGAAGCATCAAGACCCTCATGCTCCTTCACAGTGTTGACAAACATCTTTCGCAGCTGGTTCATCTTCAGCACGTCCTGGTTAACTATCAGCCTCTGTCGGATGACCCTCTCACAGAAGATCTTGTAGCTGTCAGTAAAGGGTGGTTGATTTCTGAAAACAAACACACACACACACACACACACACACACACACACACACACACACACACACACACACACACACACACACACACACACACACACACACACATACTTAACATGTGCAAAGAGTTGTGCTGTCAAGATTGTATCTACAGACAGACAAAAAGCAGACTATATGTTGTTGTTCAATGCCTTACTAGAATACTAAAATGTGCAATGTGAGCAAATTGATAATGCAATGTAATAACTCACACTTCGTCTGTGGTTGCAGTACTTGTTGCTGTAGACCTCGTCAAGAACCTGCAGTAGTCTCTGTAACAGATCCTGTGGTAACGCACCTCAAGGGCCACACAGTCTTTGTCCTTAATATGCCGAAGGGAAGGATGGTAAAGTCTTCCTTCATCTCAGCAGCCTTCATCAACCGGCCTTTAAACAAAAAAAGTACACGTTAATGATCTCTGTGTGTGTGTGTGTGTGTGTGTTGGGGGGGGGGGCTGTAAATAACACAGTGATGGAATAAATGTAAATGTGTCTTTTACAGATTTGTATTGCCATCATTACAAAAGACTATGTGTGGTGTTAATGTATGTATGTATTATATTTTTTTTCCATGGGAAGGTAAATACATGTTAGTGCTACTGCTAAAATCTCTCCCCTAAAGAGCCATAAAACAAAAGGGCCACTGACTGCTAGCAGCTGTGACCTGCCGACCTGAACCCCTTGCATTCCAGCCTTATCAGCAGCTATTGTTTTAGTAGGTCCTGCTCTTATCTCTCACAAGCTATAACAACACAGAGTCACAGACTAAGCAATGCTAAGCAGTATAATATAACAGTGATTTTCATCCCCTTACAAATGTGCTAGTTTGATTAAAAATCAAAAACATACATTAACCACGTAAGCACTATTTAAACTTTGGCCTTTTGAAAATATCTGATCTACAAGCTCACAACGTTGTGAGCTTGTAGATCTGCTATTTTCAAAATATTTGTATACATTATCTACCTTTTAAACCAGTGAAATGGGACATTCTGCTTATTGAGTACTTTCTACTTTTGGTACGTTAAGTACATTTTCATAGCAATACTCATATCCATGCATTGCAGTATTGATACTTTTACTTACAGTAACAAATGTGAGTACTTTTTCCACCACTGCTTTTGTCTCTCTATCTGCACATATCCTTCCCAAAAAATACCACTGCATGTTACATAGTCAACAGTTCCTGCCCAGTCAGGAATTCACACATAAATGTCAACATCTTTGATCTGAACAAAAGAACCAACACATTGTGTCTTTAACAAAAGGTGTGAATTACTCCCCCCAGCCTTGGACTCAAACACAGCCCATCAAATAAAAGAAGACCTCAGATATTATAATGATAGGCCTACATATAGTCCTAAAATATATAATGTACCCATGTAATCATAAAATGACAAATCAATATTTGACAGTCCAAAATTGACATGCATGTTTTGTTTAAAATCTCTTACATGCCCATATTGCGAATTATTTCAGTCTCTCATGTCTGTGTGTGTGCCCCCACCCCCTCGCGCATGTGTTTGGGGGGGGGGGGGGGGGGGGGGGCAACGGACCAAGGACCACCAAGGGGTCCGGAGAGTCCCGCGAAATCATTGTTATCCACGTTATAAACATTAAACAACAGTTCTGCGTGTGTGTGTGTGTGTGTGTGTGTGTGTGTGTGTGTGTGTGTGTGTGTCTGTGTGTCTCTTACCTGCAGACAACGTTTCTGCTTTTGAGAGTTGATCCGTCGTGCGTTTGCCTGCCACAGTGATGTACTTGTCCACTTTTTTACAAATGATGCATAATGCTGGAAGAACAGGGCCAGCAGAAGCCACAGGCAAACCTGTCCTGGACCTAAGTTTCTTTCGGGGGGTTTCAGATGTGGCTCCGTCGGCACTGGTGCTGGCCGAAGGGACTGACTGACCCGCGTCTGCATCGGGAACTTCCAACGTCTGTGTGGCGCTTTTTTCGGCCGCTACAAAACGCTTTTTGTCATTAAAACGATTGTAGCACGCTATGTGAAACCCAGCGTCCTCGGGATGCTGGTCGAAAGGCACATCCACACAATGTTTATAACTTTCTGCAACTTCTTTACTCTCACCCTGCAGAGGAAGCCAACGCTTGATGCTGTTTCTGTAGGTATCCCACCGTATCATTGTAAAATCCCGGACGACATCTTCCCTCTGGACAGACATAGAATGCATATAGCATCGTTTAGAGTCCTTTTTACGTGATTTTGAATGATATTTTCTTTGTTTTGGTTTGTTTTCCTCGGAGTCCTCGCTGCTCGTGCTCGATGTAACCGTTGCCATGGTAGTTGTTGTGGGAAATGCTGAGGCGGAAGAGGCGCCTCCATTGGTTGTAACGGGAATCACGTGTCAAAAACCGCACCACCTCTTTGAAAGTATTACTGCGCTGCTAAGAAAATAGTACCGACTTTTAAACTCTAATTATATAAATACTGCGCCGAGTCAGATGTCGTTACTTTTTTTTCTTACTTACTACCAATAAATCTTTTTTAAGAAGCAGAGATTATTCAGATCCACTTGATGGGAACGAAACTGAACGATAATGGGGTAGACAATACGGCCTAGGGGAGGGTCCTGAAAGTGAGTGACAGGTGCGTCACTGGTTATTGGGACAGAATGCGCTGCAAGCTACTCAGCTTTTTAGAATGCGCAGGCTGCAAAAAACTGTTGGCCGCGCACAACCTGAGCAGCATAAGCACTCGCTGTCCCTCTAAAAACTTTTGAATATAGCATATAATCAAGCCCACAATGCAAGGCTTTGTAAGCTGGTAACTCGTCTATTTTCAAATAGCCAAAGTATATAATGAGGCTGAAGTGGTTAAAATCCTAGAAATTAAAGTTTTCAAATAAGAGCAGTGGAGTTAAAGTACAACATTTGAATCTGAAATGTGATGGAGTAGAAGTTAAAAGTATTGAAAATACTCCAGTAAAGTAAAACTGCCTCAAAAGTGTACTTAAGTACAGTTCTTAAGTAAATGTACTTAGTTACTTTGCACCACTGACAAAGAGCCCCGCTAGCGGTCCCTACAAGCTGTGTTGCCCTGTACACCCAGCTCAAAATGTAGTCTGCTAGGTGGCGCTAGAAGAAGGGCCATGGGCTCGCCAAATCAGGTCCATTAGAATATGGGAATGTCTAGTGAAAAGTTGACATTTTGGCCTGTGAGTGGGCTGAAATGATTACGGCTCATCCTTCAGGGAGCAAGAATGGGCTCAGTAGGTTTCATGGCATTCAGCCCATTCAGCCAGTCATTTGAGAGCTTGTAGGTCGGCACATTTGCGGCACTCAACACGTCAACGGAAAACGGGTGTCAGGAATTTTCTAAGCTCAACCCAAATGCAGGAAAACTCCAACACTACTAGCAAACAAAGTTCTTTATACTGCACTCCTCATAAAACACAGGGTGAGGGTGGCAGCACCTAAAACCCAGGTAACAGAGGATCACACAAACACTCACTGACACAAACAGGCATATATATAGACAGTGAACTAACTGGACACAGGTGGAACTTGAAAGGCAATCAACACAGGGATTGGCTGGAGCAAACAGGACACAGGTGACAAGGGTTAAAGGAGTAGTTCACCCACAAAAGTACTTCTTTTCTATCCATTCCACACCCCATGAAGCCTTGAATTCATGGAGATTTTTTGTTTTTGTTGCAATAATGTGATGACCGGCGGAAATATGCTATTGTCTCCGGTAGGAGGCTCAAAGAGTCTCCATTGAGTCTCCTACCGGAGAGTCCGCCGGTCATCAAATCATTGGCTTCGGAATGTGACAAAAACAAAAAAATCTCCATGAATATAAGGCTTCAATGTCACTACAAAATAAAACACGGAGACAGAGATCCTGACAGTCCAATCTCTGATCTGAACTGGGCCTCAAAAACTCACCGCTAGTGAGGCAAAAAAACAAGGAGCCTTTAACGGTCAAAGCTGATATCGTTGCAGTCGGGTGGAAACCTTGTATGTCCTTTTTTTTAAAAATCATTATTTCTAAATAGTGAAAATAGCCGATGTATAAGCTCACACAAGGCTTGTATATCTGCTATTTTCAGTGTGTGTGTGTGTGTGTGTGTGTGTGTGTGTGTGTGTGTGTGTGTGTGTGTGCGTGCGTGCGTGCGTGCGTGTGTGTGTGTGTGTGTGTGTGTGTGTGTGTGTGTGCGCGTGCGTGCGTGTGCGTGTGGGTGTGTGTGTTGTTACCTGGCTATCCAGCCCCAGGACCAGCAGCATGAAGAAGAACAGTGCAGCCCAGAGGGGAGCCAGAGGCATCAGCGTCACAGCCTTGGGGTAGGCTATGAAGGCCAGGCCTGGCCCTGCACACAACATATTTAGGATATATGTCACCATCATGAAATCTTAGTTGAAATCTTAGTTGATTCCCATCGAAAGGAGCATTCACTGGCATTCACTGACGCCGTTTTTCCTTTTTGTATATAAAGTGTTTTGTATTTGTTGATGATTTTTATTTATGTTGATGAACTGAATTACATAGGACCACAATGGAAACAAGTCCCCAGGACTGTCCTTTTAGCCTTAACGTCTGACTGTACCTCGTGCTGTTTACATTTCTGAATAAAGTATTCAATCAATCAATCAAATCAAAGACGACTGATTGTCTTACAAATAATTGCGATTAACGAAGTTACTTTGTAGATTTAAATTATTATTACAAAACATACATTAGCCACTTCAGCCCTATATACATTTCGGCCATTTGAAAATAGCATATCTAAAAGCTCACAACGCGTCACATCGCGACGCATTGTGAGCTTGTAAATCTGCTATTTTCAAAATATTTGTGTACATTTTATTTGAAAACTTGTGAAATGGGACATTCTGCATAATGAGTACTTTCTGCTTTTGGTACTTGAAGTACATTTTGATGCCAATACTTTTGTACTTTTACTCAAGTAAATGTTTTACTATTTCTACAATGCAGTATTGATACTTTTACTTAAGTAAGAAATGTGAGTGTTTTTTTCACCACGGGATTCTGGGACTTATACCTCCGATGGTGTAACCCCCTCTGCCCTACTTCTGGAGTGTGTTTATTACAGACAGTTTTATCTAAACACCATCATAATCGCTTTGGACACGAGGGCTTGGACACAAGCCAAAAAACACATCCGGTCGGCCTTTGGCTTGTTTACTATTATCTTGTAGCTAGCTAATGTTACTCTCAGTGATGGAAGAAGTACTCGCATTTTGTACTTAAGTAAACGTATCAATACTCTATTGTAGAAATAATCTGTTACAAGTACGAGTTCGGTATTCAAAATTGACTTGAGTAAAAGTACAAAAGTATATATTTAAAGTACCAAAAGTAAAAGTACTCATCATTGTGCAGAAGGTCCCATTTCAGAAGTTTTCAAATTTATAAAATGTATAAAAATCCTTTGAAAATAGCAGATCTAAAAGCTCACAACGTGTCGCAAAGCGACGCGTTGTGAGCTTGTAGATCTGCTATCTATGTTAATCTATGTTTTGCAATAACTCTACTCTAAAATATAAAATAAAATAGAAGTGGAAGTTCATAATAAATGTAACGTTATGGACTATCATGGACTAGGGTTGTTGTTCTTACCACTCTCAGCTACCTTACTGATGTCCACTCCCTGTTCTGCAGCCATGAAGCCCAGCACAGAGAACACTACGAAGCCGGCGAAGAAGCTCGTCCCGCTGTTGATGAGGGCCAGGACGAACGCATCCCTGCACACACACACACACACACACACACACACACACACACACACACACACACACACACACACACACACACACACACACACACACACACACACACACACACACACACACACACACACACACACACACACAGAGAGAGACAGATTTATTCAGAGTCTAGAGATGTACTGATTTTTTTCCTTTCTCAAAGTGAGGTCCAGGGACCCTCTTGAGGGGGTTCCAAATGGCCCATTATAGGTCTGTAACTCTGAGAGTGTACCAATGGAACCAAATGGACCCGTAGGTACCCATTTGGTTCCATTTGTACACTCTCAGAGTTATGGGGTTCTTGAAATTCTAAAGTTTGAGAACCACTGATCTAGAAATAAATAACATTTCCATCAATAATTCTTAAAGTGCAGCAAGTTAGTAAAATAATAATTTAAATAGTACAGTAAGAGTATAAAACAGTGGTGCAACATCAACTGAAGCGTTCAAAATACCAAATAATAGATGACTGTAAATTACGTGTTATAGAATAGCAAACTCGTTGATACCGATGTCAGCATTTGAAGCAGTACCGGCAGCTTTTCCGATACTGTTTTCGGTATCGGCACAACTCTAACTGAGTCATGAGATCAGTCTCTTGTACAGTGGTCGACAAAGTACTCTACTCGACCCCAGTACTTGAGTCAAGGTATAGATAGATACTCCGGGTCAAATATTACTTAACTACAAGTCAACAAGTCACAATTTTACTCGAGTTAATGTACTACTAGAGTAATTGCCTAATAATACTTAGGTATTCTTAGGCAGTACATGCTTTTTAACACGATGCAGTGTCTTGACAGCATTCCAAGACACATGTAGTGGAGACAAAAGTAAAGAGTGAAAGTCGAAAGTAAAAAAGGTAAATACTCAAATAAAGTACATAAAACCCTTAAAGTCTACCATACCAGCCCTGACAAAAAAAGGTTTTTGAATTGTATTTTGTATTTTAAAACAAACATGTGGACGTCATAGAGTTAAATAAATGTACTCAAGTACAGCACTAAAGTAAATGTACTTCATTACTATCCACCACTGCCTGTAGGACACAATACCCTTTTCGGTTTACTGATCCGGGCTGGAGCGGAAATAACTTTGCGTCATCAGGCGGCCGGAGCCCACGGCCGGAACTAAGCACGCCGTGCACCTCCAAAATGATTCCCCTAGTTTATAATGTATTTAGTTTGGTATAATCGTTTCGTTTCTTTTGGTATACCGTAATAATCGTTTGGTATATAAATATTTTATTCTAACTCGTAGCGCGACTAGCGAGACTAAACTAATTGATTCGCATTATGTGGGGAACAAAAACAATGCGACGCCAACCGGAACCCACCACCAGAACCCAAATGCTTGTTGCCTTGTTTCCTTTTTTGATTTATTTGGGCATTTGTGCTCACTTGAACATGACGTAATAACGTACGGGCATGGTTGGAACATCACCCATGGCTGTATTTAAGTGTGACTGATTGGCCAAAATGTTAGACCCTGATGAAGACCTTTTAGGTCGATACGCGATGGTCATATTTTGTTGCCTTGCTCAAAATAAATCCTTAATATATCTTTTCATCAAAGACGAAGTGCCTTGGAATTATTTTCTTTGCAAGTCTACAGTCCACACCATTTGGGAGTTAAGCAGTACTTCTTTGAAAACCCTTTTTTGTCCAAATATATATATATAAATATTTTAGCTTTTTAATGAACACCAGGCTTTCCTTCGTGGTGGAAAGCCTGGTGACGCGAGGTTAGTAGGACAGACACAGAAGACAGACATTGGCACGGGGGAAGAGCAAACAGGATGGACAGAGGGGAGTAATTAGCGCTCAATCAATAGTCACTTCTCTGATAGCTCCTGTTGTGTATAGTTGGCAGATAGACAGCAAAGAGTCAATGAAGCCTCCAGCCTGCTGAATGGGGCGAGCAGACCAAAGCGCTATTGAGTGCCTACACGACAGGTGAACAAAATAGCCCACGGTAAAAAAACTAAAAAAACAATAACGACTCTTGCCATTCCATCCCATGTATATAGACGGAAAGTAATTCTACCCCCGGCGGGGTCAACAGCGTTCCAGTTCTCTCTCCTGTAGGGACAATGATCCTCTCTGTTTATCCTGAACGAAGCCTTCCGTGTAGCAAACAAAGTCTTGCTGGCGACGGGCCAGCAGTCTGGCCTCTGCAGTGAGGTGAGAGAGCAGCATAAACAACAGCCAGGCCTGTTGTTGCATAGTTATAGACTTATGCCGCAACGCTGCAGATGCATTAGGGCAGCCTGAGCCGACGGCGCCTGCAGTCGTTCCACCAGTTCAAACGTAATAATGGTGCATGTTATGTGTGTAAGCTACAAGGCCTTCATTGATCCCCGCTGTGGGGGGAATTCAGGCGCCAAAAGGACAGTACAGCAGTGCAAGGGGGGGGAAAAGTACAGTATATATATATATATATATATATATATATATATATATATATATATATATATATATATATATATATATATATATATATATATATCGTCTCTGTCGGGTGGAAACCTCATACTGTATGTCGGAAACTGTTACTTTTCAGGATTCAATTTCAAAAGCATCAAAAGTAACAGATCTACAAGCTCAAAACGCGTCGCTTCGCACCGCGTTTTGAGCTTGCAGATCTGCTACTTTTGATGCTTTTGTGTGACACTGTAGTATGATCAAGTAGGGCGCTTATTTACGAAAAAACACAAAAAGTTAGAAAATGGAGATTTGAGGTTTCTGCCCACCAGCAACGATATATATGTATATATATATACACAGTATATATATATATATATATATATATATATATATATATATATATATATATATATATATATATATATATATATATATATATATTATATATATGTATATAGGGAAAGAGACAGAGTGAGACAACTATTCTGCCCGATAGCGGTGATATTATTATATCAAATGGAGGCAGGGTAGAGCTGACACAGCTTATTAATGGCTCCGGTTCCATAAGAGCAAGTGTACTGGTGGTGACGGACAAGTCGACTGATGTTCTGACCTTTGACCTCAGGTCAGGTTGTTGTCGTTAAACTGAGTGACTAGAGGTTAGGTTCAGGAGTTGGGATTTAGAATTATGCCGATTTATATAGTCAGTGTCACATATCCAAAATAGCAGATCCACAAGCTCACAAGCTGTCGCAGCGCGATGCTTTGTGAGCTTGCAGATTGGCTATTTTAGGCACGACACCATTCCATTGGAGCAACTAACTACAACTTAGGCTTTGGAGTCAGGGTTAAAATGGTAAAATTGGCATTCATACAATTGCCGTTGTAAAATATTAATGTCCTCACAAGTATAGTATTACCAACGTGGGTGTATGTGTGCGTGCGTGCAAGTGTGTGCAAGTGTGTGTATGTGTGTGTGCGTGCGTGCGTGCGTGCGTGCGTGCGTGCGTGCGTGCGTGCGTGCGTGCGTGCGTGCGTGCGTGCGTGCGTACGTGTGTGTGTGTGTGTGTACATTTGTGTGTTTGAGAGAGAGAGAGAGAGAGAGAGAGAGAGAGAGAGAGAGAGAGAGAGAGAGAGAGAGAGAGGGAGAGAGGGAGAGAGAGAGAGAGAGGGGGGGGGGTCTGAGCTGACACATAAATACTGTACCTCCTGAACACATCTTGAAACTTCCAATTTAGGTCAAGGGAGAGCAATGGCGGGATATTCCTGGTGTCCCACCCCGCTCTCCTCTCCTCCTCTCATTCCACAAATGCCTGCAGAGTCCCACAATCATGTTCAGAGAGATCTATTAAAAAATTACCAACTATTATTGGTGTCCTCCTGCAATGTAAGAGCTGGAGTGTTGTTTACACACATCTCTCTCTGTTTGGGCTAAAACACATGCAAGACACATCCAACCATCTGGTCAACACAGTGAGCTGGGAGTGGGACAAGCCCAGCTGTAGCTAGTTAACAATTCTCAAGTGACAGCTAACAACCAGCACGCAACGGAACGCATGTCTGCGTAACAACAACTTTATTGAGCTTACGCATACTGTATTTTCTGATGAATTCCTGTTGCGAGCAGTGTTAATTTTGACAGCAAATTCTGATTTAGTCTTAGTTTTTTGTATTGAATAACACACCATTTAGTTTTAGTCCTATTTTAGTCATCTAAAATAGTTTAGTCTTAGTCTAGTCTTAGTCAGCACAATTAACACTGGCTGCGAGTATAGAGGGTTAGCCTGAAAATAATCATAGGCTCTTTGGGTGCACAGTGCTGAAGCAGGGATCTTCAACAGGGGGTCCGGAACCCCTGGGGGGAGGTTACTACAGGGAGGGGGCCGCCAAAACTTTGTGTGATAGGATACTTTTTTTTTTTTTATTAATCACTTGAACCCTAGCAACCCTATTCTGATGAGAAGCCAAAAACAGCAGAGCTATTTTCGGCAGAGGTATGGTGTAGAAGGAAAAAAGAGCAGACCAAGTACAGAGCTAAAGGTCAAGTATACCCTACTGTATATTACTAAGTATTGACGGTGGTTAAAAGTCTGAAAATACACATTAACATGAATCCAACACAACAATGATGATAGTGCTGTCAAACAACTCCATTTTGTACAATACGTAGCTAAAGGATACTATTTTCGATCAGGGAAAATGACACTGCATCTGTTATGTGAACAGTGCGCCACGGAGGGCCTATTGGCATGCCAAAATTCCCGGCACAAGCAGAAAAACAAGATGTGAAATCTTCTTTTTTTGCATATCACAAAACATAACAAAATGCTACCAAAGTTTTGCTTTGTAGATGAGACAAATTCACTGCCCTCTTCAAGCAAAGTACAGTACAGTACTTCGTTCTTGCTGTAAATGAGTATGTATTTTTCCTATTTTCAGTTTACTGAGTGTGAAGAATCCAGCCTTATAGAACCGTTTACTAAGGACATATTTGTGAGCTGGAACAAATATGTCCTTTAGTGACTGTGAGAGCGTTCCTCATGCCAGCCTAAATGGATAACAATCTGTTTATTGTGGTATGTTAACCGCATCAGCCCTGGCATCCCTGTCTTTAAAAACAGGGGGGAAAGCATATCTACAAGCTTGGCTGGGTGTGTGTGTGTGTGTGTGTGTGTGTGTGTGTGTGTGTGTGTGTGTGTGTGTGTGTGTGTGTGTGTGTGTGTGTGTGTGTGTGTGTGCGTGTGCGTGTGCGTGTGCGTGTGCGTGTGCGTGTGCGTGTGCACACTCCCCGCACTAGCGCTGTTTCAAAAAACAATTAACACAATATGTAAAAATGTTGTTCCTGCTGTTTTACATACTGCCAACCGGGTGAAGTAATCTTTTTTTTTTTAATGAAATATCTGAAACCATTAGGGTTTTATGGAAAATGCTTCTAAACATATTGATAGTTTGACCACTTCGAAGGCTCCAATCTTTAAAAACAAATTACCGAAAATAGCCTATCTACAAGCTGTCAATGCATCGCAGACGCATTGACAGCTTCTAGATCGGCTATTTTCGCTGTGCAACAAGCTTCCATAGAAGACATGATGGTTTCTATGGAATCCAAATGAAATCAGTTGCCGACTGAGAGCTTAGATCTGTGTGTGTGTGTGTGTGTGTGTGTGTGTGTGTGTGTGTGTGTGTGTGTGTGTGTGTGTGTGTGTGTGTGTGTGTAGTGCTGCTGTACTCGAACTACCACCTATGTTTACATTGACATGCCTGATATACTGTAAGCTTCTAAATGCTGTCTCACCTGCATGTGAGACTATAATTTTATAGTCTTTATGTCCCGTATCTGTTACTGTTCTATTACTGCACCCTATGTATCTGCTGCTATTTTAACCTCATATATATATATGTTACTATTTTAACTGCCTCATACTGTTACTGTACCTTTGCCTTTTCTTCTAGCCATGCACCCTATGTATGCAAAGTATGCATACATCTTTCTCAACTTGTTATCAAGAAATACTATATATTTCACTCTACTCATATCAGGAATATTTCAATATCTGACCTGTTTTCCTTGTTATCTATCTGTCTCTATGCTTCTCCCCTTTCCTGAAAAGTACAAATGACCACTTCTTTACACCTGTAAACCTGTGATGTGACAATAAAGTTGATTTGTTCATGTACAGGGTTGGGATCCGGAGGAAACTGGATCCAACATTGAAGAACCGGAAGACTTCACGTCTGCTGTATAATTACAATACCATTGGTTCTCAAACTTTAAATTAAATTTCAAGGACCATCATAACTCTGAGAGTTACAGTCCTGTATGTCTCAGAGTTACAGACCTGTTAGGGTCCATTTGGAAGATCTACAAGCTCATAGTGATGAGTAATGAACTTGTATATCTGCTATTTTTGAATAGCCCAAAGTATAAAATAATGGTTACAGCATAAAATCTAAAATGACACAGTATGCGTTCCCACATTGAATGGGTTAAAGGGAACCGTTAAAGAGAGAATCGTTAAGGAATGGGAATGGTAAAAGGATCCTATGGGTTCATGTAATGGTGTGACGTTGTGGTCCAACTCACTGGTAACAGTTGTTATGGAAGCGGTTGTAGCTTCCCAGGGCGGTCAGGGCCCCCAGTCCAATGGCGTAGGAGAAGAAGATCTGAGTTCCAGCATCGATCCACACCTGAACACAGTATATGTAACAGTGTTACATTATATCTTATAATCATATCTTATATCACATTATTATTATATTATTATATATATTATTATATTACATATTATGACATTTATTATTATTATATTATATCTTATAGTTATAATTATGTAACAGTGTTGTTGTACCCAAAATACTGTATTATATCCTTGCTGTCGGGTGCAACCTTGACCTAAACTTTTATTTTTCAAAAATAATGCAAACAAGAACCTGTGGATCCAATGTAGTTGTTATTTGATATCTGTTAATACTTTTTCAGAAGTAGAAAGACAGAATTAACCACTTTCACTCTTTTTTTTTTGTTTAAAAAATACAAGCTCACGACATGTGGTTCTCAAAGTAGGGTCCGGGGACCCCCAGGGAGGGTTCCAGGGGGTCTCCAGCAAAAGGTGTTAATACAGCATTGACATTAAACACTTTATACTTTATACATTGCCTATACAAAAATAGCAGATATACAAGCTCACAAGCTTGTACATCTGCTATTTTTGAATAAAATAAATAAATCTTGAAAGTATTGGAAAATGTTCTTCTGGGGGTCCCTGGCGAAAAAATACATTTGAGATGGGGGTCCACGGACAAATACACATCAATTTTGGGGGTCCTTGACAAGAAAAAGTTTGAGAACCACTGTAGACCCAAGGTTTCTGCCTGACCTAAATATGTATGGAGCTCAACCTAGACACATACCTGTGCTTCTCCCAGCTTGGACCAGTCTGGTTTCAGGTAGTAGATGATACCGTCCTTGGCTCCTGGTAGAGTGATTCCGTGGGCCAACAGCACCACCAGAACCACATAGGGGAATAGGGCAGTGAAGTATACCACCTACACACAATGCAGAAAACAGCAAGGTTATAATAGTTTAAATAACTATTAAAGGTTTCATGACATCAGTTTTTGTTTTGTTTTCTGACTTCAGTTACACAAAAAAAATTGAACTTTGACTTTCTATTATCCAAAGAGTAAGAAAACATATTTTTCTTATCCAAACACACGCTCAAAGATTTCTCTATGGGGATTTTCAATAGAAAAAAAATATGTCCATGACCCAGGGGTAGAGGGGAGTGACGTCAGGACTTTGTCGGTTCTCTATTGACAAGGCATTTGTTGTGCTGAGAACGCTCCCCCTCCCTCCCGCCCACTGCCCAGTGGTCAGTAGAAACCTCAAGCCCCCCCCCTCCCCGCCATCCCCCAGTCAGTCCCACTGACCCCTTCTGAGAAGAGTAAAGCAGTGACCAAAGCAGAGAACATATTTGCTTTGATCTGGGAGAGAACACGGGGAGAAAAGCTCTCTCAAGCATCTACATGGGAGAAAAAAGTGACTAATCGGATTACTAAAAAAGGCTGACTCAAATCTCCCCCATTGTGTTTTTCCTCTCTTAAGAGACTTGGCTTTCAATGGGCTACTTTGCTGTGATTCATGTACGCAGACATAGACGTGTGTATGACAGAGACAGAACAGAACAACCAGCCAGGTGCTCACAGGAGATATTTAAAAAATGGTTCAAAGTAGTTAAAAGTATCAAATGGTGCTCACGAATCAAACAGGATCAAACATGAGAAAAAAATCACAGCCAGTGTGAGTAAGCGGTGCCTACTCTGCTTGATGTGTGGGTGCTGGTATTCAGACGGTGCCACTTAATTTGATGTGTGGGCCCTGGTATTCAGAGGGTACTACTCTATTTATTTTTTACTCATTTTAAGTAATAATTTAACTTAAATGTAAGTATTTTTTGCTCAAGTACTCAAATTATAGATTGGTCGTTTTAGTGTGTGACCTTTTCTGTCTCTGTGCTGGCAGCAAATTTACAGAACAATGTATACAGGCATAAGGGTCCAAAGTTCAGTGGGATTTTCTGTACCCTAAATAAAGGTGTGAGACATTCGTATAGGCGATAAGAAGCGGCCTGCTCACTCTGCATGCATTGAAGGAAGCAGAAGCTCAGTTCGGGGCTCTCCCTAGGCTGGCAGAGGGAGAGTAGCGCCCAGGATTACAGCTTAGGCAATTGGCACTGGGTGAAAAAAACTGGGTTACAAAAATCGTGGGATAAAAATGTAGGGGGGAAAATAAAGTGTTCGAGTTCCTATGTGCTTCAGTCTAGACAATGATCCTATTGCTATATTAAAGCTGATTTGAGGTCAAAAGGGCAAAGTGCACTGAGTTGAAAAGTATAATAAGTGGTGGTCAGACATATTATAAAATCCCTGTTGTACAGGGATGCATACACACACGCACGCACGCACGCACGCACAAAAATACGTTATACGTTAGTATAACAGTACTTGTGAGGGTGCCAAGCCATTGCTCCGAAAGCCCGTTATTATCGAAGCACCAGTGGTCCGACGGCCCATTTTTCTGAAACCCCAAATAGTCTGAAAAATGTCCCATTTAGAGCGGAATCCCATTGGACAGACGGTCCGTTATTCCGAAAACAAATTCCCATTGTTCTATGACCGTCCACTGATCCGCAAATGTTCCCTCTCCAAGGTGCTGAATCGGCTGGAATGCCGCTAAAGTAAAGAATACAAAATGTCTAATCTTCACCCATTAAGACCGGGAACGCATCTGTGTCATTTGTGATTTCTTTGGCTATTCAA
Source organism: Gymnoscopelus microlampas (assembly GCF_963454915.1). Classification (NCBI taxonomy): domain Eukaryota; kingdom Metazoa; phylum Chordata; class Actinopteri; order Myctophiformes; family Myctophidae; genus Gymnoscopelus; species Gymnoscopelus microlampas. Next base: position 11,303,156 of record NC_139947.1, on the reverse strand, counting down.
AAATAGCAGATCTACAAGCTCATAGTGTGGCACCGAGCGCTATGAGCTATGCCAATTTTGGGGCTCCTTGACATGAACATGTTCACACACACACACACACACACACACACACACACACACACACACACACACACACACACACACACACACACACACACACACACACACACACACACACACACACACACACACACACACACACACACACACACCTGCTCACCTTGCCAGTGGATTTGACTCCCTTCCATATGCAGAAGTAAACAATGATCCAGACGACTATGAGACACAGCACCATCTGGTAGCTGATGTCACCGGGCTGGTCCAGCCCACCAGACAGTCTGAGGACCTTACGCCTGCACAGGGAGGAGGAACACAGAGTCATGAGGCTGTTATGAAAGACAAAAACAACAACAAGTGCCTAAAAGCCCCACAGACAGCAGCAGCTTGTGTAACTTGTAAGAAAACTGATTCACAAAACATCTAGAGTATTACAGCTACAACTTATCACTTCAACATGGATTGGGACCCGGGTCTACCAGATTAGATACCAATTTTTTTTGTTCGAGCTTGTGGATCTACTACTTTTGCTGCTTTTGTGTGACACTGTAGTGTGATCAAGTAGGGCGTTAGTTTACAAAAAACTAAAAACAGTTTGAATATGGGGATAAGAGGTTTCTGCCCAATAATACAACATTTCACATACCATAGCTGAGTGGGTAGATAGGCTACTTGGGAAACCCCCCAACCAACTGACCTAAACTGATTGGACTGTACTTGACTGGACATGATGTAATTGTACTTTTGAAATGCACAACAGCACCTCACTAAACTGTGCTGGTAACTTTTAGAT
>NC_139947.1:11289806-11292306 GCF_963454915.1 Gymnoscopelus microlampas | reverse complement strand
GACTTTGGGTCCACCGGGTCTCTATAATATAATACTCCTTTTTTCCCCACAACAGAAAATAGCCAACCTCCAAGCAAGGTTATTTCGGCTATTTTCGGCAAATGTTCGCCTATTATGACATGCCCAGAGGAGGCAAGGCCAGCAGTGGCTCAGGAGGTAGAGTGTCTGTCTCATGGGAATAGAAGGTTCCCCTGGGTTAATGTCGAAGTGTCCTTGAGCAAGAACCTGAAACCCTAACTGCTCCCGATGAGCAGTTTAGTGCCGTGCATGGTTTCCTCTGCCGTCTGTGGGTGAATGTGTGTGTGTGTGTGTGTGTGTGTGTGTGTGTGTGTGTGTGTGTGTGTGTGTGTGTGTGTGTGTGTGTGTGTGTGTGTGTGTGTGTGTGTGTGTGTGTGTGTGTGTGTGTGTGTGTGTGTGTGTGTGTGTGTGTGAATGTGTGAATGTGACACAAAAAAAAGGAGACACAAAAGAGACTCTTTGTGTCTCCTACCGGAACCGCTGCCGGTCATCAAATTATTGGCTTAGGAATGCAACAAAAACAAACAAAATCAAGTCTCCATGGGGTGACTAATCGATAGAATAAAATGTCATTTTGGGGGTGAACTATCTCTTTCCTGCCCCACTATGGACTTTTTAAAATCAAATCTAAAGACCCAAGTCTCCCTTGCCCTATTGTTTATGTCCACTCTGTCCTTCCACTACATGTATTTGATGATAGATTTTTTGTTTAAATGTTTGCTTTTATATATGGCTATCATGTTGTTGCTCGTCAACAACGATTGGAAAGCACTTTGTCAACGGCTGTTGTTTTGTGTCACGATCCGTGACATGCTCTGTCTCCCTGTTGTGTTTTCATGTATTTGTTGTTTCCCAGTTATAGTCAGTGTTTTACTTTTCAGTTGTGTTCCTGTTATTCTGAAGAAATGTTGCAGTCCTTGTTTCCGTGGTTTTGCTTTACACTCTTGTGCCTTATTTTGTAGTATCGTTCCATTGTTTCCTGTTCTCATTATAGCTGTAGCCTGTCTTGTCTCACCTACCCTTTGATTAGTCATGTTCTCCTCCTGTGTCCTCTTAGTCCCCCAGCCTATCCCAGTGTTGATTATCTGTGAAGTTCACCTGTGTCGTGTTATTTCCCTGTCTATTTAAGCCCTGTGTTTGCACTACAACTTTGGCTATCATTGGCTATTGTTATGTGTAGTACGCCTTGGTTTCAGTTCCTTTTAGTCTGTAATCCCACCTTTTGAGTTAATAAACACTTTGAACCGACATGTTCTGCCTCATCCCTGCCCTTGGGTCCTATTCTGCCCTGACTCAGACCGTGACAAAATGTGCTATAAGTAAAGACTTGACGTGTGGTCAGTGATGGAAGAAGTACTCACATGTTTTACTTAAGTAAAACTATCAATACTGCAATGTAGAAATACTCTGTTACAAGTAAAAGTCTGGAATCCAAAATTATGAGTAAAAGTTCAAAAGTATTGGTATCAAAAGGCACTTAAAAGTACCAAAAGTAAAAGAACTCATTACACGGAATGTCCCATTTCACACATATTCAAACGTATAAAAATCATTTGAAAATAGCAGATCTACAAGGTCACAAGCTTGTAGATCGGCTATTTTCAAATAGCCGAAATATATATAGAGCTTAAGCGGTTAATGTATGTTTAGTAATAAAAATCTAAATCTAAAAAGTAACTAGTAGCTAAAGTGTTCAAATAATTGAGTAAAAGTACAATATCTTCCTCAGAGATGTAGAGGAGTGGAAGTAAAAGTATTGAAAATTGGAAATACTCCACTAAAGTAGAAAATACCTCAAAATTGTACTTAATTAAATGTACTTAGTTACTTTTCACCACTGCTATAAGTAAAGACTTGACGGTGTGGTTGTTGTGCAGAAGGCTCTTGCGTGGTCTTACCTCCTCCGTTCTTGTAGCACAGGTAGGGGAAGCGCCACACGTTGCCCAGGCCCACGGCGAAGCCCACGCAGGACATGATGAAGTCCATCTGCCTGCTCCACGTCTCTCTCTCCACGAACGGCGCCGACGACGAGGCCGCCACGGCCACGGAGACGTCGTGGTGGTTCTGTGGCGGTCCGCCACCTCCACCCCCTCCTTCTCCGCCGCCCCCCTCGTCCCTCCCGACTCCTCCTCCTCCTCCACCACCACCCGGGACGGGAACCAGGGGGCGAACCATCCCCCCGGCCCCCCCGTCCTCCTCCTCCTCCTGGGGAACCGCACCCCCTCCTCCCTCCACCTGGGGGAGACCGACTTCACCTGGAGAGGACACAGAGGGAGCAGACGTAGAAACTTAGACTTTACATACACTCAGTCCAGCCAATAACAAGTGTTTTATTGTTGTTGCTTAGTTTTTTTGTGTACACTATTTTCTCATGTGAAATGTTATTGTTGATGTATATTATTGTCTTAAGACCCCAGGAAGACTGGCTGATCCTTTTAAATAAACAAATAAAACAGATGAAACAGGGTGGAGGTTCAAGAAA
>NC_139947.1:11147306-11284806 GCF_963454915.1 Gymnoscopelus microlampas | reverse complement strand
GTGGGAGATAGAAAACCCCCCTCAGATCAGAGATGGAATGTCTAACAGATCAGATATTATTACATCGACAGTCACAGACAGTCTAGAGACGTGGCTGAGAGCAGAGGACGGGGGGATTCAGAAGCAGTCGACGAAGCACTTGAAGGTAAGCCTGAAGAATCTCATGGATGAAGAGTAAATGAAGAAGATGATAAAAAGCCGAGGAGGATGAGGAGGGTTGATGAGGAAGGTCTCGATCTTTTTTTTTCCTTGATCGGTAAATCGTTTAGATCAGAAGTCCAAAAAGAGAAGCTATATATAAAGGGTTGGTTGGTAAGTCGTCAGTGTTCGAGGCTATACAGTGCGCCTGTTAGGTCCTCTGAGCGGGCAGACGGAGAATGTGAGCCGCTTTTGGCTCTACTGCCTCTCTGACGGTTGGATGCTGGTTGGATGCCAGCCCCCTGCCCCCCTCCCCTCCTCCTCCTCCTCCTCCTCCTCCTCCTTCTCCTGCTTCTCCTCCTTTCGTTGGTCAAACGCAACCCAGCGACGCTATTGGCTGATCTGTGGCACAGCATCAGCAGCACACACACACACACACACACACACACACACACACACACACACACACACACACACACACACACACACACACACACACACACACACACACACACACACACACACACACACACACACACAGTTACACGCACACGCAATGTACAAAGCAATGAATGATGACAAGAATGGGGTGAGGCTGGCACGTAGCAGGCGCTGAGCTGGATGCAGGCGTTTGTATTTTAATTTTAATGAATTGCGTGAGTGTATTTCTCAATCACCCATTCAGACAAACGCAGACTGCAGAGGAAACCATGCAATTAAGGCATCAACCTGCTCATCAAGAGCATATAGGGGTTAAAGTTTGATATTTTAATGTTTACACTGATGCTAGGTTCTTGGTTTACTATGACATGATTTTAGATTGAGATCCTGAGGCACTAGTCTCTATGCAGTATGCATTTGGTGTATTACCTTGTGTTACCTTGCTTACTGTAAATCGCTCTGGATTAAGAGTGTCTGCTAAATGCCAAAATTGTATATCTTGCTCAAGGACACTTTGACATGCAGCTGGGATGGAGGAGGTGGGGATCATCAAACCCCGGAACTTTCCAATTACAAGACAGCCGCTCTACCCCCTGAACAACTGACATCCTATATTGTCACATATATCGCAGCGCGATACTTTGTGAGTTTGTAGAGCTGCTATTTTCTGAAAAGATTGAGTGTAGAAAGGAATTAGGCTACTAGAAGAACGGGAGTTATGGCTATTTAAAGCCCAGCCAATAGGAACACAGAGGGGCGCAGTTCTTAAGCAATTACAGCCTGTCCCTATTGGCCGTCTAAGAGCACCTACCAAGTTTGGGAAGTTTAGCATGCTGGAAACTGGAGTTATGGCCGTTTAATGCCCAGCCAATAGGAACACAGAGGGGGTGGGGCTTATGCAATTACAGCCTGCCCCTATTGGCCGTCTAAACCCCAGCCAATAGGAACAAAGAGGGGGCGGGGCTTAAGCAATTACAGCCTGTCCCTATTGGCCGTCTAAGAGCACCTACCAAGTTTGGGGTGTTTAGCATGCTGGGAACTGGAGTTATGGCTGTTTAAGCCCCAGCCAATAGGAACACAGAGGGGGCAGCGCAATGGTGCGCCTGTGGCACCCACGTGGTCCCTGGTGTAGCTTTTGTGATGGCAGACCCCTGACCACTGTTGGTGCCAAATTTGGTGTGGATCGCAGCAACAGTGCGCCTGTTACATTTGTGACGTCTACCCGCCCGCCCGCGCACCCGCCCACCCTGTAGGCAATTTTGATATAGAATGCTTAAGACCCACCTTTTTCACTGTAGAGCAGTGGTTCCCAACCAGTGATCTGGGGACCACCAGTGGTCCTTGGGGGGGTACCAGGGGGTCCCCAGCTAAATTAGTCAACATAGCGTCACACAGGCCCGGATTGGCCGTCGGGAGGACCGGGACTATTCCCGGTGGCCTGCCCTCTAGTGGCCTGCCTGAAAAAAAAAATATATATATATATATATTTTTTTTGCATCAAAAAAAAATATCAGGTCAGGCCAGCCATCCACAGACAGCGCGGCGCTTAAGTGATGCAGCAAAAAAAAAAATCTCTCCTAAGCACAGGCCAGGCCAACCACAGTCAATTTCAATTCAATGCAGTCAGTGTTGCTTGCAGCTCAGTGCAGCTGCGGGCCTCCCCCCTACCTTTAACCCCCAAAAAGGCCCCCCTTTTGTAAGGCCCCCCAAAAATAAGGGCCCCCCAAAAAAAGGGCCCCCCAAAAAAAACGGGGTGGCCTGGGTGGGCGTGTATCTCCCGGCCAGATTTGGAGTCCCACTCCGGCCCTGGCGTCACAATCATTTTAACCACTTAGCTTTGGCTATTAAAAAATAGCAGATATACAAGCTCATAGCACGGCACTGTGCCGCATGACATGAAAAGGGTTGAAAACCACTGCTGTAGAGGACTCCTAGGTTCACGTGTTGTTTTCTGTTTTGTGGGTTGTGTGTGTGTGTGTGTGTGTGTGTGTGTGTGTGTGTGTGTTTCTACTCCCTCCTGTTGTAACTGACAGACAGTGTGACTGAGTTCTTCTTTTTGTCTTTGTCTTGTTTATCTCTCGTCTCTTTCTTTTCTCTTTCTTCGTTCTGTGCTCCGGGCCAGTGTAATAACTGGATGCACACTACAAATCCCCTAACCTATGAACCCATAAACCTATAAGGAACCAAGTTGAACCTTACGTGTCTGTGGCCCTAATGCATACCAAACCAGGGGTCCTTCAAATTAAAAGGTTTGAGAAACACTGCCCTGTTGGGGGGGGGGGGGGGGGGGTATAGCGTTAATGTACCACAATTGAAACAAGCCTCCGGGCTTTCTGTGTCATCCATTTGGTGTGTTTTTAAATCGTTGTACTGCCTGTATCTTAAAGAATCATCAATAAAGTATTTCATCAATCAATCAATCAACAGGACTTTGCTGTGTGGCACCTTTGCTAACTAAACCACACTGACTGAGCCACTGTACCGTACCGTAACATCCATGTGCTGTTTAATTATGTGATGACATACAGTATACACAACTTCAACTTCTAGTGTATTAGTCACACCAAAAGTTTAGAGATCTAAAAGAGAGGGTGAAAGGATTTTCTGCGACAAGCTTCCACAAACTGGAACAGGAATAGTATACTACAGTATTTGAATTGAATTGAAAGGCTGTTCATACTTTCTTTGCCCCTCTTTGTCTGAGGAATGTGTTTTGAGATAATATTGTCAACCCAAGGCTGCTGGTGTCACGATTTCTGATTATTCTCATACTTCCTGTAGGTTGCATTTGTATCATGGTCATAATAAGTTACAGATAGCCTATCAATGACATTTGTCAAAGTAAGCTACTATAGAGTGAGGTCAGTTAGTCATTTTGTCATTTGCACTTGATTCCCCAAACCTGGATTTGTTTCCTCAAGCAACTAGAACAGGCTTGATGTTGGTGTGAACATAAATAACATTTAAACTAAAATACCATAAGCATCCAACGTTGAGTATTTATTTTACAGTGTATTCGCTTTGTCAAATAAGTTGTGCTTGTGCTTCATGTTTTAAACTCATTTGTTTTAGGTAATCTCCATAGAAGACGACTTTGTTATTGTATGCTGTGTGAATTGGGATGGTGGCCTTAAACGAATATCTGGCCTTGGATTTATCTGCGAAAGATGACTTTGTTTAATATGATTATCTTATCTGTCCCAAAAGGTTATAATTGAAGAAATACATGGTAAAGTTTAATGTGTTTTAGTTTGTATTGATCGCCCCCTTGTGGACGATGTCTCCCATTTCAGCCCAGAAATCAAACTTCTCATAACAGCAAGACGGATGATAAAACAGTCTTTAATATATTTCTCATACCATAGAATACATAAACATATATAATAAAACATGGTAACAGATAGAGTGCAACATCAAGCAATAATAAATATGATATTCCATTAACTTAACTTATCAAATAGTTTTAATAAATAACACCCAAATAAATAAGACACAAAATATATATATATATATACTGAGTTATCAGCAAATAACAGCAAACCTTGAAACATGAATTACACCTGAAGGAATGGCTTCTCAAGCTTCAAGTTGTCAATCCACACCTACTTCGCGTAGTCAGGCCTTGGATCGTCTTGGATTTGCTTTAGCTCTGTCAAATCCACATTTCATGGAAGAGAAAACTCATAACATAACTGAAAAACAAAAACAAACACAGAGGTAGGCTACTCACACAGAAATATCCCATAGGAAGACATTCACAAATCATCACTGTGATATGGCTCATAATAGAAGGCTATTGTTCCGCCCAATAAAATATGTAGTAAGTATCGACTAAATACTATCAAAAGAGTGCTCTGTGGACAGATTGCATTCACCATTATCAGTACAAATTATTCATTATACACACCTTTATATCTATACCTTGTTATTTAGAGATTTTAACCACATGAACCCTATCCTACGGTGAACATTCAAAAATATCAGATCTATGTGCTAGATGTGCTATTTTCAGTATTTGGTATTTGGTGTAGGGGGGAAAAGTAAAGGAGGGGGGGGGGGGGGGGGGGACTAGTATAGAACCCTGGGGAACTCCAGTCAATGAAGTACATAGGGTTTAAGTGGTTAAAGAAATTGTGCAGGGAAATTGGGATCTCCCCACCATCATTTTCTGTTCAAGTCACAGCTACAGCCTACGTAGAAGAATGATTAAAATATTATTGGTCACAGTCAGAAATCCCTTCAGGGACAGGCAGATTATGACAAAGATTGAGTTGATGGAAAAAGAGAAAAACAAAACCTCTAGGGTGGTGTTTTTAGTGCCCATGTGCAAAATCTTGGTATTCCCATCAATATTCGCGGTCTCTGTAAACACCAGTTGGTTGTTTCAGAAACGCCCCACTGTAGCAGGATGATAGATCACAGGGCAAGTTTTACTTCCGTTTTAACATCAGATTTCCCTATAGCCTGGAATCCAGACTGACTCGCTACAGTCATTTTTTCACTTGGCTTCTCAGTCTGGGGACTCTTCCTACAGTATGTGAAAGGGGGGCGGTTTCGGACGGCAGAGAGCCTAGGTTCTGATTGGTCTGTGGGCGGGGCAGGAAAAGAGCCTTCCCAAAGATGGTGGAAATAGAAAGATAGGCCATCCCAATTGTAGCCACTAGAGGCGAAATGGTACACAAATGGCATACAGGGTGCCGTCTGACGGCAGACCTCACGAATGTCCTATGTTTACTGGTACTAGATTCCGCGGGAGTGTGGTCCTGGGACAGCGAAAGGTCGATAACAAATTAGATTCTGAAAAAAGACATTTTAGTGTCAGAACGTTTGGAAGATTGTGTGGCTTGTGGCGATTGGGTCCAATATTTAGTTCAGTGACCGTGAGGTATAGACCCAGTCAGAAGCTGTGTTCACGCTCACTTCTCCCATTGGAATGAATAGACTCCCACCTAGACGGCCACCTACGTCACACAGATATGGGAAGTAAACCGGAGATGGCATGTCTTTCTTTTTTTCTTGGGCCTTCCAATGTAAAATTCAAGTCACTTCCCTTCCTACTGTGATTTGTTAAGCGCTATCCAATCCGCAATGATGTTCCTAACGTACTGTAACAGTTGACGTTCAGAAATCAGGCTCAAATGGAATCCTCCCAGACTGAGAAGAAGTGAAAAAAAAAAAAAAAAAGAATGTAGCGAATCAGTCTGTATTCCGGGCTAAAAGATTTACCACCATTATCAAAATGTGTGCAGGCCTGTAGGTGGCTATAGGTCTTGGTGGAGGTCGCTGTGTGACATAGGGTGGTACTGCTGCTCTTCCATGCCAGGCTTAGCCTCCTGCCTGTGGGTCACAAGTCTCTGGTAGCGGGCCTGCCGCTGCTGGTCCGGGTCCACGTTCACCCAGCTGTTGGCCTCCCACTTCACCCCGCCGGCGACCGGGCAGCCTCCGTGGAGAGAGTACTCATCCAGCTCACCCATCCAACCTGGGCACCCACAGGAGAAAGGGGAGAAGACCAAGTCAGAAACACAAAATGAATGAACGAAATGTGCAACATGTACACCAGTAGTTCTCAACCTTTTCCGTGCCAATGACCCCCAAATTGATATATATTTGGCCGCGGAACCACATCTGAAAATGTTCAGAAGTCTTCCTCCCATTCTGTATGGAAGTGGTTTCGGGTTCTTTGCCTCGCATATTTCTATATAACTTCGTAATGCTACTGACGTTTGCACAGGGGTCATCACCATGCCAGCTTGTGATGGACAATTCCATCAATATTTAGTTTTTGCCACGGACATGCAAAACAAGTGATCAATAATCTTTCTGTCTCTCCTCTGTCTCTGTGTCTCTCTCTCTCTGTCTCTCTCTCTCTCTCTGTCTCTCTCTCTCTCTCTCTCTCTCTCTCTCTCTCTTCTTTCCCCCCGACACGGTCGAGGCAGAAGGCCGCCACCCTAGAGCCTAGGGTCCGCCTGACGTTTCTTCCAGTTAAGAGGGAGTTTTTCGTTGCCACTGTCGCAAAAATTGCTTGTTCAGGGTGGGATTGTCGGGTCTCTTCTCTACATGTAAAGTGTCTTGAGACAACTTGTTGTGATTTGACACTTTAATAAAATTGAATTGAATTGAATTGAATTAATATTACCAGAAACACATAGGCCTAGCTCTAAATGTTTACAGTACTAATGGACTCTTGATGTGCCATAGTGTCCACTGCACTACACATATTAAAACGAGCCACTTATCAAAAGAAAATTGAAATAAAATCAAGATTATTTTGGGGGGGAAAGCCGATCTACAAGCTCACAACACATCACAGCATGTTGTGAGCTTGTAGATGAGCAATTCTCTTTTACTTTTAGCATTTTTTGCATATAATGGCATGCCCAAAATTGGGATGTCAGGGTTAAAGTGGTTAAGCTAGCCTATACTTCAGAAAACCTGGAGACTGGGAAGTTATCCACTGTATACTGGCAGGTGGCAGTCCTGAGACAAGCATTCGATGTGGCATGGTCCAAGTATATTCCATGTTTGGGATTTCAATAATTGGGTCTTATACAGACAGTGCTTCCATCTTACATTGCAGAAGCAAAAGAGCCACTTGGCTGCAAAGGTGAGTGGGTGCGTATTATACTTCATATGGTTATACAGTATATAGACAGATGGCTTTTCAGAGGACAGTGTTACTTGAGGACAGGAGGAGACAGGAAGTTCCAGCTAAACTAGTTTTTTGTTTGTAAACGCTTCAACAGTTGTGGTTTCCATTAAGGTGAAAAGGTACAGTAGGCCTAGTCTATGTTGATGAGAAAGTACGTCGATCGATGAGTATGTCGATAAGTATGTACATGATGAGTGATTCTTGAAGGGCATGACAGGATTTAAAGGAATGCAGTGTCACAATAGTTTGATGCAAAGGTGCCTAAGTTTGATCAGAGGTGAGGAGGAGGTCTGATGGTGAGGCTGTGGATCAAGGGTTTCCATGGATTATGCTTGTTGAGTGTTTTTATAATTCAGTTGTTATTGTTATCATTGGACACTTTCAGGTTCTGCCCTCCTTTGCCTTGGTGCTCCTTCTCAACAGATGACATGCCCTGTTTTTGCTCTTTTCCACTGGTCATACCGTGGACTCACATACCGTACGTGTGTAAGATTAGATTCCCACACAGATAAAATACAACTAAAACCATCTTAACAGTACAGCATTAATACTAAACTGCCCACAAAAAGGAAAGTTGGAAAGTTAACGTTGTTTTATTATTTCTCCCCTTTAATAATACCAATTGGCATTGTGTTTTATTATATTATATATAATATTATTATATTATATATAATAATTATATATATTTTCATCGCAGATTAGTCACCTTTACAACGAGGTATGGAGGAGGTAAGGATCGGGCATTCGTGGAATGAGCAACACAGCAAAATGTGTGGGTAGCGTCCCAATTCTTTTGGCCAAAATCCCCTGCAATATTGTTCTGTTGGCATTGGCATTCACTCTCGTTTTGAGCTTCAGGTGTGTGCCAGTCACAAGTGTGTGCCAGACTAGTCACAGGTGTGTGCCTGGCACCTGAGCATGGGTCCTGCAACTTTATTGAGTTTGTGTATGCTCCAAGCAGCAACACTGGTGGAAATATGCCACGTTTGTCCCTTCAGGATAAGGCCTGTGCAATAGGGCAAGTGGAAGCTGGTGTTCCGGCATACAGAGTGGCAGCATTAAGGATATTTGGTGTCAGCCCTGGTACCATTTCCAAACTTAGGACCAAGTTCCGTGAGACTGGTGAAGTCAAAGACAGACCGCCAAGTGGCCGATCCAGGAATTTGGGAGTGGAGAGGACGGAATGGCCTGCCGTGGGTCCAGACCTCAACCCAGTTGAACACTTGTGGGATCAGCTTGGGGCGTGCTGTACGTGCTAGACTAGTGACCAACAGAACCACGTTGGCTGACTTGCAACTAATTCTGGTTGAGGAATGGGATGCCATCCCAAAGCAAAATGTGGCTAGGTTGGTGAGCAGCATGAGGAGGAGGTTGTGGCTGTGTATGGATCTTCCACATACTACTGAGGTCCCTGACACTGAGTGTAAAAATGGCCAATATGTGTTGCTTTTTCCTTATTACTGTGGGAGACTGCAATCAAAAAGTTTGAGAACTACTAATTTATGCTGTGTTCACTGTTCACACGGGCAGATACAAAAATACACAGCATATTTGTCGCTTTGTATCTATGTTGCTCAACACGGTCATTGACGTCATCAAGCACTGCGTAATTTGTATCTTTGTATCTGGAAGTTGAACCCAGCTCAACTTGAATTTGTATTCTTGTATCTTTTGTAGCAGCTACAAACGTCGGACGTTGCTTTGTATCTTCATGTCGCTGGCTTCCATTTAAAAATGAATGGTAGCCTGTATCTTTGTATCTGCCCGTGTGAATGCAGCATGAGAAGGCATTTGTAGAATCGGCCTCCTCAGGTCTTAATGTGGTTCCTTAAGGCCTCCTCACGCTCACCTCTGCCATCAGACAGGTGGTTGTACCACAGCAGGGCCGTCCCTACGGTGGGCTTCACCCGCAGGTTCCCTCTGTCACATGTCTGCCGTGTGTCCGTCAGGTCCACACCATCCTGGACAAGTGCCTGGCACGCACGCACGCACGCACGCACGCACGCACGCACGCACGCACGCACGCACGCACGCACACACACACACACACACACACACACACACACACACACACACACACACACACACACACACACACACACACACACACACACACACACACACACACACACACACACACACACACACACACACACACACACACAAATCAAAAAGCCTGTCTAATCTTTTGTTATGAGACCTGATATTCAGTTTGGTATCAGATTCCTTGTCAAGGCTCAACAGTGTCTGCATGTTATCAGCAGCATTCAGGCACAAGGTCGTTTCACATCATTTCGTAGCAGTAACAGTAGCGAGACGTTTATTAGGCCTGGCTGGCAGTGGTGTAAAGTAACTAAGTATATGTACTCAAGTACTGTACAATTTTGAGGTATTTTTTTACTTTACTAGAGTATTTCCAATTGTCTATACTTTTACTTTTACTCCACTACAATTATTTGAAAACTTTAGCTACTAGTTACTTTGCAGATCTAAATTATTACATTATAAAACATACATGAACCACTTTAGCCCTATTTTATACCTAGGCTATTTGAAAATAACCGATCTACAAGCTCACAACGCATCGCATCGCGACGCGTTGTTAGCTTGTGGATCTGCTATTTTGAAACATTTTAGTACTTTTACTTTTGATACTTTAAGTACATTTTGATACCAATACTTTTGTACTTTTACAAAAAAAAAGATCCGGACTTTTACTTGTAACAGAGTACTTCTACATTGCAGCATTGATACTTTTACTGAAGTAAAACATTTGAGTACTTTTTCCACCACTGCTAGCTGGTTAGCTGGTTCATACGCAGCAGAGAGAGAGAGAGAGAGAGAGAGAGAGAGAGAGAGAGAGAGCACAGCACACACCCACCTCTTCCTCAAAGGTACGGTTGTCGGCCACAGGAAAGGTGGAGTGTCCGCCGTCCTCCACAGAGTTTAGGTAGAACAACACAGTGATGTATCTGGGATGAGGAGTAAAAAACAGATAAACTGTGTACATGGATTAAGGCAAAACAAAATCTCACAACTGTAAAGGTTTGTATGGGCAAGTCTAAATGTGTGATTTGTGAAACATTATGCCCCCCCCCCCCCCCCCCACACACACACACACCAGCGCTGATTCCTAAACAACACAATATGTAAAATTATGATGTTTTAGTGATATTGTTCCTGCTGTTCTACATACTGCCAACCAGGTGAAGAAATGACAGATTGAGGGTTTAACCTTTGCTTTTATATGAAATATCCGAGACCATTAGGATTTTATGGAAGATGCTTCTGAATATATTGATAGGTTGACCAGACCACTTTAAATGCTCTAATCTTACAATAATAGCCGAAAATAGCCTATTTCGCTGCAAAAAACATCAAAGTTAGGCACCTTTGCATCAAACTATTGTGACACTGCATTCCTTTAAATCCTGCCATGCCCTTCATGAAACACTCATCATGTACATACCGTTTTCTATTGTTCCATCTGCATACTTTCTCAACATTTTTGAGTATGGAAACCACAACTATACTGAAGCTACGTTGACAAACTATAAAACTAGTTTAGCTGGTAGAACTTCCTGTCACCTCCTGTCCTCAACTAACACTGTCCTCATCTACGCGTAGATGTAGATCAGCTATTTTCACTATTGCATAATGTTGTTATGCCTAAGACGTCTAGGCATAAGGCGTAAAGATAGGGCCCAAAGACTCAAGCATGAGTACTTTGGCTTGTTTAAATTACATCACACACATGCATGGAGATCGCAGCGCACACCGATCACAAATATCACACACACAGACACACACACACAGACACACACACACACACACACACACACACACACACACACACACACACACACACACACACACACACACACACACACACACACACACACACACACACACACACACACACACACACACACACACACACGGAGAACGTGGCACGAGGAGAGCTTACAGACATTACAGCTGTAAAGCAGCACAGTCGTAAGACAAACATACAATTATAGCATCAGTGTGGCTTCGGTTACCTGCATGCGATCTCTGTGAGCGCGGACGTGTTCCCTGCCAGTCGGGTGTGAGCGCAGGTGGTCTCCGAGTGGGTGGGGCTGCTGTGGTGGTGGGCGTTGCTGAAGCCCCCATCTTCGTAGCGGATGACCTGGAGCGGCTCGCTCAGCTCCACCAGTGCGGACGGCAGACGGGTCACACGGGTCACTCTGAGAAACGGATGAACAACCCGGAAAAAGAGAAGCGGGGAAATAAAAACGATTTGAGCGTGTTGTTTTCATAAGAGCATGTTAAAGGGCGACTTTGCCAATGACGCATTCTACATAGGCTGCCAGTTTTCTCAGAGCCTTAGAGCAGTGGTTCTCAAACTGTGGGGTTATTTTGGGGGGTCCCCAGGTGATCAGCTTAATACGCAACATTGTTTTCTCACTCAACAGTAAACAAACCAACTTACAGTATAAGTGTATTATTGCAGGGTATTTGCACATTTCTAAAGTGACAATTTAAGAACTTTTAAGACCATTTTATTTTTATTTTTTTAATGTTTTTATTGCGTCAGTAATCAACAAACTATACATAAAATGTTTTCAAACATTGGCCAAATTGTCAAATATTACCTAAGATCGCTAATCTACAAGCTCACAACACCTAGCTATTTTCACAATATTTATCTGTGGGAACCGAGTCAAACAAAATGCAATGCCTCAACTCCTACAATTCCTAGTGCTTGTCAGGGTGGGGTGTCCCCAGTTTAAATATGATTATTTTGGGGGGGTCCACAGTTCAAATATGATTATTTTGGGGGGTCCACAGTTCCAATATGATTATTTTGGGGGAGTCGCAGCCTGAAAAGGTTGAGAACCACTGCCTTAGAGCAGTGTTTCTCAAATGGGAGTACATGCACCCCTTATTGGTAAATGGAGGTACTACAAGGGGTACCTGAGACAAGGTGGAAATGGGAAGAATTTATTTGAAAACATGGACAATTTGTGTGTACCTGATCTGATCTGTAAAATGTTAAAACCAAATTAAATCAACATTTTAATAGCACTGTTATTGAATAGAAAGCAATACTTATTTCCACAGTGACATCTGAACTGGACTTAGTCAAATCTTATGGCAACAGTTAATTTAAGTTATAAATCTACTCAGGGGTAATCATTGCAACTATTTCACTCCACTTCCTTAAAATCTTTAAAAGGTTTTCAGAAGTCAGGGAAAGGTTGTTTTAAAGCCAAAAACGAGTGCATGGATTGATTGATTGATTGATTGATTGAATACTTTATCAGTCAGAAATTAAAACAGCATGTGGTACCGTCAGACATTAAGGCTAAAAGGATAACACAAAAAACTAAAAAAGTCCTGGGGACTTGTTTCCATTGTGGTCCTATGACATGACATGACATGACATGACATCGAACACATAGGAAAGTTCAATGTCAGATTTTCACGTGTCCAGGATGGGGTTAAAACAACATTAAAGTGTCCATTTAAGGTGACACGTGTGTGCGTTGTTAAGTTACCTGTTCCTGAGAGTGTGTAGCACGTGGTGAGATCCGGGGCCTTGGTACAACAACGTGTGTTTGCTTTTTCGTTTGACCTGACCCAGGTGCGTCCCGCCGCGTTGCTGCCCGGCATGCTGGGATATGTCGTATATGTGTCGAAACTCCTCCAAGGTCAGCATACCTGTCAGGAGAGGAGACATACGATACGAACGCACAGGGACTGAGCAACCGTTTGATAACGACGGGAGAACTTTTCTCTCAATCAGAGAGCAGCTGGAATACAAACCAAGAGAGGTGCGGATATGCTACAAGTGGAATTAAATCACCTGAAGTTAGCGGTAGGACTGTCAAGATTATGACATTTTACTTGCCGATTAATTGTCGCTCAACTAATTGCGATTAACGATTTAATTGCGTTTCTGCCGTTGAACATTGGAACATTATGAATAAGAATTACATTTCTGTTTGGCTTTTAGACTTCTTAAACAGAAGGTGCACTGGGCAGATGTGACAAATAGCTCAAAAAGTGTCACATCGTGACACGTATTGAGCTTGTAGATCTTCTATTCCCACTATTGATAATGTTTGAAAATATATGAACCCTTTTCAACATGGAAATGATTATGACGATTATGCAAAAAATATGTGTCTAAAAAAAGCGATTATCTCAAATATCTCAAATAACTAGCGGGCATACAGTACATAGTGGTCTGCTAGTTACATATTATATTATCGACCATCTTAAACAGATTAAGTTTGAATATTTAACCCACCTTCCCGTTCCTCCCTCTATGATCCAGTAACTGTTATTTCCCCCTCCTTCCTCCTATCCATCCTCTACAAGCTGACAACACGTCGCAATGGCTATTTTCGCTATTTCTGCACAACACTGTTGTACGACAAATGTATACTTGTGGGGACATTTAGCCCTAATCCAAGTACACACACACACACACACACACACACACACACACCTGCTGGACGTGCATCCAAGCTAGTGAGTATCTGCCTCAGGTTGTCTGGGCTCAGCCAAGTCCCGTCTCGAGAGCGTGAGTGACTGATGATCTGGTGGACACAACAGCAGCAGTGGTAGAAAAAGTATCAATACTGCAATGAAGAAATTCTCTGTCACAAGTAAAAGTCCGGTAATCAAACTTTACTTGAGCAAAAGTACAAAGGTATTGGCATCAAAATATACTTAAAGTACCAAAAGTAAAAGTACTCATTATAAAGCATGTCCCATTTCACAACTTCATCTAGCTCCGACGGAACCTCTCCCTCCGCTGTATAGCTCCGAGATGAGGTTCCTCGTTTGTCTCTGCTGTTTGTTTTCGAAATGGTCGCATATTTTCCACTTTACATGTTTCTTACCCCTTTCTGCACATCGTATCCAAAAAGTAAAGCATTTCCGCCACTCTCTCAGATGTTTTAAGTTCTAGCGCACCATAAAAGCTATCCAACGAGTTGAAGAAAGTATTTAATTTGCCTCGGTTTTCATCCGGTTACATGTTTTTAAGACATTGCGCAAGAGTTGCGCCCGTAGAGATAACATTACTGATTCCCCTACTGGTCAAATGTTGAATTGCATCTTCTAATGCAAAATATTATGGAACCGGATGAAAACCGAGGCAAATTAAATACTTTCTTCAACTCGTTGGATAGCTTTTATGGTGCGCTAGAACTTAAAACATTTGGGAGAGTGGCGGAAATGCTTTACTTTTTGGATACGATATGCAGAAAGGGGTAAGAAACATGTAAAGTGGATAATGTGCGACCATTTCGAAAACAAACGGCAGAGACAAACGAGGAACCTCATCTCGGAGCTATACAGCGGAGGGAGAGGTTCCGTAGGGGCTAAACTTCATCATATGTGTAGAATGTATTAAAAAAATCTTTTGAAAATAGCAGATCTTCAAGCACACAACACGTCGCATGTGAGCTGGTAGATCGGCTATTTTCAAATAGCCAAAGTTGAAATAGGGCTGAAGTGGTTAATGTATGTTTTGTAACAATAATCTAAATCTACAAAGTAACTAAAAAGCACAATAATTGTCTCTGAGATGTAGTGGAGTATGAGCAAAAGTATAGAAATTTGGAAATACTCCAGTCAAGTAAAAGTACCTCAAAATTGTACTTAAGTACAGTACTTGAGTAAATGTACTTAGTTACTTTACATCACTGAACAGCAGCTAGTTCACATACCACCGCGCAGCCTCTGAAGTGTTTTTTTGTTGAGTCAGGCAAAATGTCAGTCCCACCGAACACCTTACACTCACCAGACTGTTGCCTCCCACAACTTTCAAATGCTTCTGTCATACAGTCTGGAGCACAACGGAAGCGCAAATGTGTCCCAATATAAATAGAAAATAATCTAGTAATCTAATAATAATATAGCTTGCTGCTTATCAGAAATGGACATTCTAAAATAAAATGTAAAGATATTTTTAAATATATTTTTCGTGAACGGAATTGACGGACAGATGACAGCTTCCGTTCTCGGCTTTCGGGATATGTAGTTCCATACTCTATATGGCATCCGGAGATTGTGGAAAAGTTGTCTGGCCAAGCGAAGACTACGCAAAGTGCAAAGTCACCTCCTGCCTCTGCAGCAGTCCGTCCTGGTCGAGGTCCAGCAGGCTGAAGATCTCCTCCGTGCTGAGGGACAGGCCAGGCTGGCTGGTCTCCTCTGGCGTCCCACTGGGCGGCGCTGTGGTCTGGCTCTCCGTCAGACCCTTCAGCTGAGCCAACTGCACCACCACACGACACTCCTCCTCCGACAGGAAGCCAGGGATCTCTGACAGGAAGAGGAAATCAGACACAAGCGGGAGCCGTTTAGATACTTCCCCCCTACTGCAGCACTTGGAACATGCTGTTGAACTGGTGTTATTACTTGTCAATGACCTTAACTTAGGGTGACCCAAACCGGGACCCTTAATCACTTAATCAAAAATAGCCGATCTACAAGCTCACAACAAGTTGAAAAGTGACACACTGTGAGCCTGCAGATTTTTGCAGAGTTTTCATCAGGATGGGGAGACAATTATATAAGCACTTAGCAAACCCAGCGACTGCACCTTTCAACAGAACAAAATATGATAAACACTCAAAAAAACAAGTGTTATAATTTTAACTGTGGTAAAAAAAAAAAGAAAAAAAAAGGGAGATTTTGTTTAGTGTTTTTGAGATATTTGTCGGACCCCCAGCTTGAACCCAGGACACTCTCGGTCAAACCAGGATGTGTGGTCTTAACTCAACGGTTGGGTTCACAAACTGGGCCCTGACCCCCCAAAATAATCTTATTTGAACTGGGGGGCATTGAATTGTAGGCATTACATTCAGTTTGACTTGGTTCCACAGATAAATTGTGAAAATAGCCGATCTACAAGCGCGCAACGCCTCGTTGTGCGCTTGTAGATCGGCTATTTTCACAATTTGTGCCTCTTTCTTAATATTTCACAATTGGGCCAATATCTGACTATACTATATTTTTATAGTATACTAGTTTGTTGGTTACTTTTGACTTTTGAAGTAATGGTCTTATTTATATATTAATTTTATTAAAAGGTCTTAAAAGTCCTTAAATTGTCACTTAAGAAATGTGCAGATACCCTGTATACACTTACACTGTATGTTGGTTTGTTTACTGTTGATCGAGAAAACAATGTTGCACCCCCAAAATCATTTGGGGACCCCTGACCCCCAGTTTGGGAATCATTATCTTAACTCCACCTGAATTGTGTACTTGTGTTTTTTCTATTTGATATACCCTGATTTTATACCGCCATTGTTAGTTGAGCTGTGAAGTGCTGTGAAACCGTATTGTAATGAGGTCTGTGGGTATAATGTTGTCACTGTCAGAGTCAGAAACCTTATATCTCCATATTTCATCCTTTTATGTTTTTTTCTCTCCCATAAATGAATGTCCTATTTTGTAATTTTTCTGCACCTTGTGCTTTACACACTGTCACACTTTGACGTTTTACAGTGCAAATAGCCGATCTACAAGCTCACAATTATACCTATAATGCCATGCCTAAAAATAGGGAGGCCAGGTGGAAAGTTAAGTCTGTCTGTGGGTTTTATAAATATTTAACTAATGAAAAGTATTAACAAGAACTTGAGACTAAATAATAACTACATTGGATCCATTGGAACACAGGTTATTTTTTCCATTTCCTGAAAACTAATGGTTTAAGACATATTGTCTCTGTCAGTTGGAAACTTCATTATGTCCAAAAACTGGACATATACTTTTCAGGATTCAAATATATATTTTTTGGCAAAGGTAGCAGACCTACAGCTCGAAACGCGGCGCGAAGACCTTGCAGATCTGCTACTTTTGATGCTTTTTTGTGACGTTGTAGTATGATCAAAGAGGGCATTAATTTACAAAAAAAAAAACACAAACAGTTAAAATATGGAAAAGATATGAGGTTTCTGCCCGACAGCAACAATATAAGGTTTCCACCCCCAAAACCAACTAAATCACATTACCAGACACCCAACTATTCATCACTTTTGTTAGGTGTTAATGTACTGAGACTTAAGGTGATTACTTTCTTCCAGGACACAAATCAAGCAACACCGGGCCAAAGGAATTACCATGCATTCTAAGGTCCGTATTAGCATAACAATAGCTGGCCATTAGTTGATCCTCATTTACAGCCAAGATCAACAAATTAATGACCTTAATGAGATTAGATCGTATTGATCAACAGCATGGAATGTGTGGTTCAGATTTTTTGCATTCTTACAATGATTTATCTTCTGATACAATCACATTCACATGAAAATGACTTGACAAAATAATAACCCATAGCCCCAAGTTAACCACATGAACCCTGGCTTCCCTATTCTGGAGGTGAAAATAGCAGATCTACAAGCTTGTGAGCTGTAATGAGCGAAACAATTAAGCAGACCTAGTATAGAGCCTTGGGGGCCTCCGGTCAACTAAGTATATAAGTGGTTAACAATTACACTACAGTAACAATGACACACAGCCTCACGATAGGGGGACAAGTCGAGAGAGACAAAACTCTTCAGTAAATGAAGATGTATTTCGCAGTAACAGAGAGTTGCACTTTAGTACACATGTAATGACTCATTTAATGTGTGTACTCAGGCATTTCCATACTTGAACTCTGGAGCAGTTCCAAGACAGACACTGACACACACCATTAAGTGCGTACACAGCCATGCCCAAAGATCCCCATTGGGTGAGTGATTGGCCTGTAAGTGGATTAGAGACTCCAGCCTTCCAGTTAACAACAGTGCTGTGTTTTGATCTCTCACACTACTAAATGGATTAGACCTTTAGACAACTTGCAAGACCTTTCAGTATGGAGCCAACATACTGACAGGTCATACGTTGTGTTTCCTGCATAGTTCACCCCCAAAATGACTTTTTCCCTTTCGATTTTTTGTTGCATTCCTAAGCCAATAATTTGATGACTGGCAGCGGTTCCGGTAGAAGACACAAAGAGTCTCCTTTTTGTCTCCTACCAGAACCGCTGGTTGGCGACAAAAACAAACAAATATCCATGAATTCAAGTCGCCATGGGGTGACTAATAGATAGAAAAAAAGGGGGTGAACTATCCCTTTAAACACATTTGAAATCTTAGGCTTTGTGTATACCATTTTAAATTGTTTGGGGAAATTGGCTAAGTGTCCCAAAAGTGACAGCAAAATATTGAAAGATGTCTGCTATTTGTTTCAAAAAGCTTAATACCCTTGCCAACATGTATATCTAACGTTGCAATGTGACATAGCTCTGTTGAACACAATGACACTACCCCCTCCAACTGTACATACTTTCCCCATTTTTTTCATAAATTGTTTTTATTATGTTTTGACACTTGCTTTGGCAATGTAAACGTATGTTTTCTCATGCCAATAAAGCTCCTTTGAATTGAATTGAACTGAACAGATCCAGAAAGACTAGAACTATTTATTCTTCTGGCTAGTGGATACAGTAAACGTTTTATTAACGCAGGCAAGTATTAATCAATTTGAGGGTGTGTGCACCTCTGGCACATGTAAAAGATAGAACATATGTGCATGTCTTAATTGTGCGAGCAGGTGTGTATGCACAGGAGTCACAAGTGATTGTGGATATGGGTGTAATGAGGCCCACTCATATCCCCCTGGGGGGCTATTTGTGGTGTTAATTAGCCAGAGCACTGAATGTCTCAGAGAGGGGGTGGGGAGGGGGAGGGGGGGTCGTCAGTGGTCGCTCCTAATGAGCAGTATCAGTCAGTGATCTCATTTACACCCATTCAAATGCGTACCGGCGATTCCAACCAGTAAATAAACAAAAGAGTTTGCAACAGTCATATAAACAACAGCGGTTCCCAAACCTTTTCAGCTCGAGACCCAAAAGATACATTTTTTGGTGTCTCCCCGGGACCCAAACAAAAACAGTGAAAATAGCCTATCTACATTAGCTCCCAACTGAATCTTTAGAAATAATTAAAGAAAGTGTAGGAAACAAACACAAAAAGGAATATTTGATCACAGCCCATAAAAAATGGGTCCATGAATCCCGAATCATAGTTTCGGAATGACTATACACCCCCCCCCCCTTTTGGAAAAAAAAAGCTCTAATTCCACAAGTGTACCTCTGTTCTCCATCTCAGTTTCATAGTAAAAAATACATTAGTCAATAGTCATACGAGTGAAGGCATCCATCTCTACTCTCCAGCCCTCTCTCCCATCTGCCTCTCTATCCTCTCGCCTCTTTCCTCTCTCAGTAAAAGGCTTTACGGCAGGTCGTCTGCCTGTACAGTATGTAGGAGCCTTGTTTGTTCTCAGTGTCTGTTAGACATCACTCAGTTAATCCCTATTGTCTGGTTTAGGCCTCATTACTCTGGATGGCACTGTATGTATCAATGAATGAATGATTGAGCCTTCCTCGAGAGAGACAGGATGTGACCCGCTTATCTGGATCAGGAATCAGGCCATGGTTACACACTCCAGGAGAACGCAACACACACACTTGGTGTGTGTCCCATGTGCACGTTCACACAGGCACTGTGTAGATCTGACTTTCTTGTTGACACACACACACACACACACACACATCTACATAAGGGTCTGTCACCGGCACCGAGTCACTTTGATTGACTTTCACTCACACATGGTGGGCTATCTTAGTATCTTCCCTTATTTACCAGCTGTCCCACTTTCCAGAGAACCAGGATTATCAAGGGAGATCATCTTCATCTGAAGAAAACAATGACTTTATCTCTTTACAATTTTGAGATATCGTCTGTCTCTCATCAGTCATGTTTATCACAAAAAAACTCTGGTAGAAGACTCAATGGAGACCCATTGAGTCTCCACCCGTCATCAAATGATTGACTCAGGAATGCTACAAAAAACAAAGCAAATCTCCATGAATTCAAGGCTTCATGGAGTGTGTTATTGATAGAAAATTTGTATTTTTTTGGGGTGAACTATTCCTTTAAGATCAGGAAGGCTGAATAAAAGAAGATGAGAAGGGGAAGAATGATACTCTTTTTTTTCTTACAGAAGAATGATTGTGCCACAGGCAACTCTCAATATGACCTCAAGCTGTAGAGATGGTACAACAACACAGTCACTAATATCAACATTACACCTAATACCTTGAGCTCACATAACTCAATTTAGCCTCCTAATTAATAAGAGTTGCCCCCCCCCCCCCCACCGAGAGCCAGCACTTTCCTTTGTATCCCGCCTCCTTTCTTCTATTGTGCCCCTTGCCTGCCTTGCCCCATGCATATGCAAATGTTATCACCGGCCACTATAAATACACCTATAAATACTCCCCATCCCCTTTGGCACGGTCACACACACCCAGACCTTCATTCCCACACACACACACACCAGGACCTTCTCCTCCTCTCTTTATTAGCTTCAGTCCCAGGATGGCTTTGGTTCTTAGTCCTCGTTTTATCTGCAGAAACTCCTACCATTGGATGCGTGTTCTACTGATCCTGCTTCTGCTCGCCGGGCCCGGCAGCTCGTCTTCGGAGCTCCGTGCCGGCAGAAGGGCACGGGCACGGGCCAGGGGCCAGGGCAGGAGAGCAAGAGTCGGCGCGGAAAGTAGGGTAGGAACTGGAGACGGGGACAAAGCGGCGAGGATCGGAGCAGCGGACACAGAGACACTGAGGCCTGAAGATATCGGTGCATCTTCTAGACCAAAGACTGAGGGCGCAGAAGACGACGGAGTGACAACGGGACATTACAGTGCCGAACCCGTGGTGGTCTCGACGGGCGGAGGAGAAGGTGGGCGCCGGTGGGAGCCCCGCAGCCCCTCTCGCTGCGTGCCCGTGCCGCCGCGCATGGCTCTGTGCCAGGGCATCGGCTACGACGAAATGAGGATGCCCAACCTGCTGGGACACGAGTCTCCGGCGGAGGCCGTGCAGCAGAGCGCCAGCTGGCTGCCCCTGCTCTCCAGGGAGTGTCACCCCGACGCCCGCATCTTCCTCTGCTCTCTGTTTGCGCCCATCTGTCTGGACAGGTCAGTCTTTATTCTGTGATTAATCCACTTAAACCCCATATGGTTTATATGCTACTGTATTTTCTGTTGTTGTGGGGAAAGCTTTTGCTGACAATAGCGAGCTTGTATATCGGCTATTTTCACTGTGCAATGTGATTCCTTGACATGCTGGCTTCTATGAAATTCACATGACTGATCAGTCATGGTTACTTCATGGTTAATCCATGAATTTTCAGTGTGATGTTTATAATAGCCTGGGGTGTTTCTGAGTCTTGACTG
Organism: Gymnoscopelus microlampas; assembly: GCF_963454915.1. NCBI lineage: Eukaryota > Metazoa > Chordata > Actinopteri > Myctophiformes > Myctophidae > Gymnoscopelus > Gymnoscopelus microlampas. The sequence goes on along the minus strand of NC_139947.1, from coordinate 11,263,294 downwards.
GGTCCAGGGCTGAATTTTAGAACTGCTGTTGTAGAACATTGGACAAAACATCACATGAACCTTGCCAACAGAAATGTTTTTTTCTGCTCCTGAAACTGAATTTTACATGAACCCTATCTTTAGGGCTCATTTAGGCTGTTTTTAAGAGTCATGTTTTTTTTTCTGGGAACAAGAAAACAAAAAAACAGGGACAAACAAGGGGGCATTAATATGAGAACATCTGCAGTGAGAAGTAGTGGGGAGATTAAAGCCCTGATGAAACTTATGCAAATCTGGTCTAAAGACTCAGCAAACTTCCCGGTTTCATGTAATCAACCACCAGGCCCTCAAAAAAAGCACTACCGTCTCCTTTCCTTTCACTTTACAAATCAAAAAACACTTTAGTTGAGAAAATAATACATAAATAGCCAAACGTTATCTGACCAGGTCTAGTTTCTTTCCCACCACCACAATAACAGCATTGATTTGTACTTTGTGATCTAATCCAGTGGTTCTCAACCTTTTCAAGCCATGACCACCCAAAATAATCATATTTGAAATGGACTGGGACCCCCCCCAAATAATCATTATTTGAACTGGGGACCCTCCACCCTGACAAGTACTTGGAATGTAGGAGTTGAGGCATTAAATTTAGTTTGACTCGGTTCCACAGATAAATATTGTGAAAATAGACGATCTACAAGCTCACAGCGCCTCGCGTTGCCTCTTTCTTATATTATTTGACAATTTGACCAATGTTTGACCATTCCATCATCCCTTCTCTATTCCCCCCCTGCCCGGCACCATCAGGTTGGTAGCACCCTGCAGGAGTTTGTGTGAATCCGTGCGAGACAGCTGTGCGCCGATCATGAGTTGCTATGGATACCCCTGGCCCGACATCCTGCGCTGTGACCAGTTTCCTGCGGACGACCAGCTGTGCATCTCGTCCATCACCAACACCAGCGTGAGCCCAGGGCCACGAAGAGGTGAGAGATTAACAATAAAAGGCCATTTTAATAATAAAATAATTAATTTTGGGGAAAGAAACTGAAATTTCCATAACCACTTTCAGCCTGCCATTCGTATCTTGGACATGTCATCACATTTCTTTTCAAAAATAGCAAATGTAATTATATACTTGGTTTACCTATGACCCTAGATTACAGAGGCACTACACTGTCTCTATGCATTTGATGTATTACCTTGTGTTTACCGCGCTTACTGTAAATCGCTCTGGATTAAGATCGTCTGCTAAATGCCTAAATTGTAAACTGTCGGCTTGACTGACCTAATGAGTTTGTTTGTTGTGTTTCAGTGCCTCAAGCGAGCTGCATGGACTGTGAGCTGGAGGAGGCCTCCTCTTCTAAAGACACACTGGACACGTTCTGCAGGAGTGATTTTGGTGAGCAGTGTGGTATTATACACTTCCATATCGTCTCTGTCGGGTGGAAACCCTCATAATGTCCAAAATAGTTAGTTTTCAGGATTCAAATTGAAAAGCAGCAAAAGTCGCAACACGTTTGAATCCATAATAACTTTGTGCTCTCACTACGTCTGTCCCCCCTCTAGTGGTGAAACTGCGTCTGACGAAGCTCAAGTTCAGTCCGGCGAGCGTGGCCCAGTTCAGCCTGGCGTCCAAGCTGGAGGTTCTGAAGCACGGCCCCCTGCTGGGCGGACAGATCCGCTCCCGCATCGAGCTCTGGCTGGAGAGAGACGCCACCTGCGTGAGGAACATGACGCGACGCCAGCCTCGAGGCGGCACCTTCCTGGTGACGGGCACGGTGCAGGGGGAGCGCCTGGTGGTCAACAAGGCGTACGCTTGGCAGAGACTCGACAAGAACCTGGTGGCGGCGGCTCGCAAATGGAAGCGCCATCGGTGCGCCGCGAACTAGGGCTTAAATGGGTAGAGCTGGGGCTTATGGGTAATGAAGGTTAGCCAATGGAACTGCACTATCTGTACCGAGTGAACCTCTGACACAGACCCACTGTACATATAAACAGAGCTGCTACATTTAAACACATTTCAAATCTGAAGCTTTTTTTTAAATACCATTTTAAATAGTTTTGGGAAAAATGCTGGTAATTATCCCAAAAGTGACTGCAAAAGATTGCTGGTATTTGTTTCAAAAAGCTTTATACCCTGTATATATAACATGTATATAACGTCACAATGTCCAACTGTACATACTTTCCCCATTTTATTCTTAAATTGTTTTTATTATGTTTTGACACTTGCTTTGGCAATGTTATGCTTTCTCATGCCAATAAAGCTCCTTTGAAATGAATTGAATAATGTCTGGAGGAACAGTACGACGCTGTGCTTTGAATAGAGTGTTAAACAGTTACAGGATGGCTAAACATACACGTACGGTACATACAAGTACAATGAAAGTGTTAATATTGGACTTTACTGTGTAATAGTTATATCCCAAATATGTCCTAATCCTCAATGTTTGAGTGAGAAGGTTATTTAAGATCTTTTCCAAAATGAGGGATAACTCGTAAATCAAAAGACGATGTTTGTCCTGATAAAGGTCTAAGGACCGAAACGTCGCTTTCCCTAATAAAGACTATTTTTGCACATTTCAGACTTGGATTATTCCCCTTTTGAGCTTATAAATGTATACATTGAACATTTGTCATATATAAATGATCCACCATGCAAGATTTTTTAAATGCAATTTTAATTTGGCAGATCATAAATATGCTGGAAATTGACGGTGGGATTCACAATCAATCACATACGGTCTTACGGTCTTACAAATTTAAGTTGACCATTAATTGTCACTCAAATATTTGCGAGTATCATGGTCACCATGACACTGACCATGATATTGATATGATACTGACCATAACTAAACATGATACTGGCCATGATACAGACATGATACCGACCATGATACTGACCATGATGCGGAGATGATACGGACAATGATACTGACATGATACTGACCATTATATTTTTAACCTTTTTAACATTGCCCTATTATAGCGCCACCAGGAGGCCGATTTTTGCAAAAATAAAATAAAAACTAGAAAAAAGTGAAAAAAAAATGAAAAAAGTTTTACACAAATCGGTGCAGTTATAGGTAAAACACAAATCGGCCTGTTATAGTGCCACCATGAGGCTGATTTGAAAAAATTCAAGTGGCATTTCTTCCTCGGCCTAGTGGGAAGTTTCACCGCAATTGCACGCTGTGTCCACGTTTTGAGGCATTTTGTTCAAAACAAACCAATACTGCAAACTTTGGAAGCCAATCAGGATGTAATATGAAAAATCGGATTCTGCTATTTTCAGCGAAAGCTTTCCCCACAATGACAGAAAATACACTAGTATAGAGCCCTGAGGGACTTCGCTCAACCATATGGGCGTTTAAGCGCAACAACCAATGCAGGGAAGTACAGTAGAAGCACATTTTGACAGAACATCATCTCTGTTGAGCAGCAGCATCTGCTCTGGTCCTAATTGTTTAATTGAAGTGAAAAGCACACTGGGTGCTTTGGACTGCACAGTCCTGTTCCCCATCCTGTTCTGTAAACCTTCACCGTAGGAAGTATAAACTGACTGTACTGCACAGTCCTGTTCCCCGTTCTGTAACCTTCACCTTAGGATGTACAAACTGACTGTACTGTCAGTTGCTGATCTATGTGAACGATATGTCTTCAGCTTGCAACTGCAGCTGTTCCTGTTCGCAGATGACTCGGCTCTGCTGTTCTCGGACAGGGACAGGCTGCAGGTTGAGAAAACTCTCAGCTCTGAACTCGACACGATCTGCATCTGGCTCGCTGACAACAAACTGTCATTACACTTGGGTAAAACTGAATCCATTCTCTTCGGGTCCAATGCTAACCTTAGCAAGGCTGTGAGTTTAACAATCAAAGCGGGTGATGATGTTATCTCAAGAAAGGAGGAAATGACCTACCCGGGTTCCATCTTGGAGGCTAACCTCTCCGGTGATAAAATGGCCGATAGAGTGATCAAAAAGGTCAACCAAAGAACACGCTATCTGTATAGGATTTCCCCTCTAGTCAGTAAGAATACCTTGAAGATTCTTGCAGAGGCCCTCATACACAAATACTTTCATGTCATGGACCCCCAAATGAATATGTATTTGTCCCTAACCTCCCATCTGAAAATGTTTTGTTTCGAGGAAAATTCTAACAAAACGTGACAAATCTGTCTCCCCCTCCAGTCCCTATGTCAGCCCATGATTCTTACAGACAGTACAGCTAAATGACACACTAATCAGCACCACTGCCTTAAAAAATGTAATGTTGTTGTTAGTAGGAATAAACACAGAAGTACCCGGGAGGAAATGGACTAAGAAAGGGGAGGGGGCAAACCAAGTTCCTGTTTTACCAGAAAAAGGAGGTGGTGCCCCCAGAGGCAAAAAAACATATTTTTCCTCTTTTTTTTTTACCAATTGGGTTCCCAGATTGAACACACACACACACACACACACACACACACACACACACACACACACACACACACACACACACACACACACACACACACACACACACACACACACAGTGTGTTCTTACCAAAGAGCAGAGGTTTTAGACTGAGGGTCTTCATCTCGTGAGTTCTACCAGGTGTGAGGGACAGCCGTTGGATGTGGCCCACCTATTGCATGTATGAAATACAGAAAGAGTCAGGAGAGTTTCTCATAGTGGTCAGTGAGTGGCACGTCCTATTAACTCATTCACTCATTCGCGTTTGCCCACTGCCAGCGATTTTTCGATTTTCTTACCTTTTTGAAGTAGTCACAGAATATTTATCTCCATTATGATCGATCCCCTGATGGTTGCTAATCACTGAGGGTTATACTGTGTGGTTTCACAAATGTCAACGAGGTCATCGCGACCTTGTTGACATTAATTGTCTGCCTTTGAAAATAGCATGTCTTGACCAAAAATACATAGTAAAAAGAAAAGTACACAGGAGCCGAGATACAGGATTTTTAAGTAATACGTTTTTCAGTCGCAGATTACGTTTTTTACGTCAGTGGCAGTGAATGAGTTAACTCTTTGACTGCCAATGACAACATTACTCGTCATATTTTGCTAAGGCGCAGCCTGCCAATGACGAGAATGACAAGATTTTGTGTTTTCAGTGGCTTTCCACAAGATGGCGCTGTTCGCTAACCTGGGAGTCACCATTAGACTCCCTGAGAAGCAGTCTCACCCGTATTCCTTCGATGCGAGGTAGACTGAAGCTTTGGCGGTAGTCGTCATCCATATCCAGATCTCTAGGGGTTTGGGGGGGAGAGGAGTGGGGGGTCCCCACTCCGAGAGGACCCCCGTGGTGGTCGTCGTCGCTGGCAGGCGAAGGCGGGTCCCCGACGACGTCGTCGCCGCCCATCATCATGTCCCCCGGGCCGTTGTTGTAGTGCACGTAGAGCAGCAGGGCGATGACGTTCAGGATGTACACGTGGAAGAAGACCATGACCACCACGAAGTACGCCCGGGAGCACACGTTGGTCTTCTGGATGGAGAGGCGCCCATCGGGGCGCACCAGGTTGGATCGGTACGGGGGGATGTAGGGACACGACGGAGGGTCTCCGTCCATGCCGCAGGATTCGTCCTCCTCGCCTGGGACGTCCTGAGTCTCTCCCATCATTGCCTCCATCGCTTATAGAATGACGGCACCTTATAGTGGCTGCAAAATAAAATAGTTTCGTTTTTAGTTTATTTGAATTGTATATAGGACCACAATGGAAGCGAGCATTATTGTATAACTGTAAACCTGTACTTTTTGCAAACTGTTAATAAAGTATTCAATCAATCAATCAATGTTGGTTAAAAACATTCAAGTATAAAACACAATAACGTCCACTCCAGGGCTTATTTCCATTGTGGTCACCTCGCAACAAACAAACAAAAAAGTGATACTCCACGCTGAGTGGCCGTCATCTAATAAATAAAACAAATTTACATAGCAAAACATCATCACACAATAACTTTGTATAAAATAAGATTTAACCACTTGAACCCCAGTATAGAGGTTTTAAGTGGTTAAAAAAAAACTTGATGACATAAGAACCCTTTCCATTAGCCCTAGGCTGGCTGTGATATTACATACATTTCATGCATACATACATTTCATGCATACATAAAATGTATGCATGAAATGCATGCAATATCCCAGCCATTCTAGGGCTACCTTTCCATCAGCCAAGATTGTGTTAGATATTAAAATGCAATTATAGTTAATTTAATACATATAAGATTGATTGATTGATTGAATATTTTATTAGACAGAAATGCAAACAGCACGAGTACAGTACACTTCCATGAGGCCTTGAAACTTATAAAAATACAAATAAAATAAATAAACAATAATAATGATGAGATAATAATAATCATCACGTGTGGTGAGCTTGTAGATCTGCTATTTTCACTAGTTTGGGTCCCGGGGGGGAGAGTACATCAAATGGGTCTCTCGAGCTAAAAGGTTTGGGAACCACTTCTGTATCTTCTACTGTATGGTTGATGACATGTTAGCAAGCTGAGGCTACTAGCCCCGTTTGGAACCTCACTCCCCACGATAGCTCCGAGATGAGGTCCCGTCCCGCTGCACAGGGTACCGGCAGAGGTAGAGTCCGCCCAAACGCAGTGAAGATCACCATTTTGGACCATCTTATCCAAAAAGTAAAGGTAGTCCCAGACACCTACAGCTGTTTGACATTTCGCCGGAAAGTAAAATTTAACCGACGGTGTTGAAAACCCCGTTTAAATCGCTTATTTAGTCAGCCAGTGCCATGCTTTCCCCTTCCACCTGGAAGACCCCCCCGACGGCAGGTGCCGGTACTGCTCCCATGTACTGTTACCATGGGAAAACATGGCACAGGCTGACTAAATAAGCGATTTAAACGTTGTTTCCAACCTCGTCGGTTAAATGTAACTTTCCGGCCAAATGGCAAACGTCCCTAGGGGTTTCGGACTACCTTTACTTTTTGAATACGATTTTGTAAACAAGGTGATCTTCACTGCATTTGGACGGACTCTACCTCTGCCGGGACAAGACACGGCGGGACCTCCTCATCTAGGAGCTACCGTGGAGAAGAGGGAGGTTCCAAACGGGGCTAGCAAAGCTACCAGAGCCTGTTATAACAACAACGACCACTAACCTCTAACAGATCTCCAGTAGACAACAGCCCCGTCGTCCCTGATGCTTCTGTGGAGCCAAACGGGCGGATCCGGGTGAAAGGGGAGATGTGTCGCAGCCTGTCGTTGTCTTTGGTAGAGAAATATGTCATCGTTCTTATGCTCAGAGATCGCTTTAAGCCGCTAGCTAGGCTAGTGCTAGCTGAAGCTGGTGATGATGTGATGGTGCTGGGTGCCCCTGACAACCTGCCTAACAACAAACTGCGGTCACGATGGCCGCTCTTCAGAGAGAGTCAGTCGCACTAGCCGTGCTTCAAAAATGATTGCGCAGCTACGTGGCTTTTTACGGTAAGGCGAACTGATGGTGCGTTCAATGAAATCGTAAAACCCAGTTACTTCAATATATACATGTAAAAATGTAAGAAAACAAACTAAAAACATTGTTTGTGTCTAATGTTCTCGTCTGTGATTATTACCGAAATGTTTTACTGCACAAATTATTAATAATAAAATATTGTAATATTACAGAATCCCATACAGTTTAATGTAATTTTTTGGAAAATCATAAAAAAAATCTAAAAACATAGTTATCACCCAACAACAACTATATATTAATGTGCCCCATGGTCTCTTGTACACCTGTGATGATTACCAATGTGTTTTACAGTAGCAATTATTAATAATAAAATATTGAAATATTACAGAATCCCCATCCATTTCAATGTAATTTTTCAAAAGATCATAAAAAATTCAAAAAACATAGTTATCACCCAACAACTATATATTAATGTGCCCCATGGTCTCTTGTAAAGCTGTGAGGATTATCAATATGTTTTACAGCAGCAATTATTAATAATAAATTATTGGCAAGGTAAATACAAAACCCAAACCTCTACCAAAGTGGTCTTGCCCTTTAAATGCAATTTAAAATACTTGTTTTCATTGAGGTCCTTAGTATTCAATTCATAGTCGTCAAATGGTTTTCATTTAGTCTGTAAGTTATGAATTCATACACAGTAAAAGTCTTAGTGTTAATATAATTCAAATGAGTGTACAATGAGGATTTTACAATGTAGGCTGCAGAAAAGAGAAAAAAAAACAACTACTAATGTTGAAAATGCAAAGTCAGACTTTTGGGGAGAAAGGATGCAATTACTGGGGGCGAGAACAAAAAAAGTAACTAAAGTCATAAGTAACTAAGTACTTTTGGCAGGGAGTAATAAGTAAAGTAACTACATTACTTTTCATATCTGTGTGTGTGTGTGTGTGTGTGTGTGTGTGTGTGTGTGTGTGTGTGTGTGTGTGTGTGTGTGTGTGTGTGTGTGTGTGCGCAGTTTTATGCAAATGATGCATTGCATGCACTATACCACATGCTCTGAGAGCAGTCTCTGCTCTGAGACTGCTCCGCTCTGAGAGGCTCCGCTCTGAGACTGCTCCGCTCTGAGACGCTCCGCTCTGAGACTGCTCCGCTCTGAGACGCTCCGCTCTGCTCCGCTCTGAGACGCTCTGCTCTGAGACTGCTCCGCTCTGAGACGCTCTACTCTGAGACGCTCTGCTCTGAGACGCTCTACTCTGAGACGCTCTGCTCTGAGACGCTCTACTCTGAGACTGCTCTGCTCTGAGACGCTCTTCTCTTAGACTGCTCCGCTCTGAGACGCTCTGCTCTGAGACGCTGTGCTCTGAGACGCTCTGCTCTGAGACGCTCTTCTCTTAGACTGCTCCGCTCTGAGACGCTCTGCTCTGAGACTGCTCCGCTCTGAGACGCTCCGCTCTGCTCCGCTCTGAGACGCTCTGCTCTGAGACTGCTCCGCTCTGAGACGCTCTACTCTGAGACGCTCCGCTCTGAGACGCTCCGCTCTGAGACGCTCCGCTCTGAGACGCTCTGCTCCGCTCTGCTCTGAGACGCTCCGCTCTGAGACTCCGCTCTGAGACGCTCTGCTTTGAGACTGCTCCGCTCTGAGACGCTCTGCTCTGAGACGCTCCGCTCTGAGACGCTCCACTCTGAGACGCTCCGCTCTGCTCTGAGACGCTCTGCTCTGAGACGCTCTGCTCTGAGACGCTCTGAGACGCTCCGCTCCGCTCCGCTCCGCTCCGCTCCGCTCCGCTCCGCTCTGCTCCGCTGCTCTGAGACGCTTCGCTCTGAGAGTGCTCCGCTCTGAGACGCTCTGCTCTGAGACGCTCTGCTCCGCTCCGCTCTGAGACGCTCCGCTCTGCTCCGCTCCGCTCTGAGACGCTCCGCTCTGCTCCGCTCCGCTCTGAGACTGCTCTGCTCTGAGACTGCTCTGCTCTGAGACGCTCTGAGACGCTCCGCTCTGAGACGCTCTGCTCCGCACCGCTCTGAGACGCTCTGCTCCGCTCTGCTCCGCTCTGAGACGCTCCGCTCTGAGACGCTCCGCTCTGAGACTGCTCCGCTCTGAGACGCTCTGCTCCGCTCCGCTCTGAGACGCTCTGCTCCGCTCTGAGACGCTCTGCTCTGAGACGCTCTGAGACGCTCTGCTCCGCTCCGCTCTGAGACGCTCCGCTCTGCTCCGCTCTGAGACGCTCTGAGATGCTCCGCTCTGCTCCGCTCTGCTCTGAGACGCTCTGCTCCGCTCCGCTCTGAGACGCTCTGCTCTGAGACGCTCCGCTCCGCTCTGCTCTGAGACGCGGAGCGGAGACGCTCCGCTCCGCTCTGCTCTGAGACGCTCTGCTCTGAGACTCCGCTCCGCTCTGAGACTGCTCTGCTCTGAGACGCTCTGCTCTGAGACGCTCCGCTCTGAGACGCTCCGCTCTGAGACGCTCTGCTCTGAGACGCTCTGCTCCGCTCCGCTCTGAGACGCTCTGCTCCGCTCTGAGATGCTCCGCTCTGCTCTGAGACGCTCTGCTCCGCTCCGCTCTGAGACGCTCTGCTCTGAGACGCTCTGCTCCGCTCCGCTCTGAGACGCTCTGCTCCGCTCCGCTCTGAGATGCTCCGCTCTACTCTGAGACGCTCTGCTCCGCTCCGCTCTGAGACGCTCTGCTCCGCTCTGCTCTGAGACGCTCTGCTCCGCTCCGCTCTGAGACGTTCTGCTCTGAGACGCTCTGCTCCGCTCTGCTCTGAGACGCTCTGCTCCGCTCCGCTCTGAGATGCTCTGCTCTGAGACGCTCCGCTCTGAGACACTCTGCTCCGCTCCGCTCTGAGATGCTCCGCTCTACTCCGCTCTGAGACGCTCTGCTCTGAGACGCTCCGCTCTGAGACGCTCCGCTCTGAGACTGCTCCGCTCTGAGTCGTCTGCTCTGAGACGCTCTGCTCTGAGACGCTCTGCTCTGAGACGCTCTGCTCCGCTCTGAGACGCTCCGCTCCGCTCTGAGACGCTCCGCTCTGAGACTGCTCCGCTCTGAGACGCTCTGCTCCGCTCTGCTCTGAGACTGCTCCGCTCTGCTCTGAGACGCTCTGCTCTGAGACTCCGCTCCGCTCCGCTCTGAGACTGCTCTGCTCTGAGACGCTCTGCTCTGAGACGCTCCGCTCTGAGACGCTCCGCTCTGAGACGCTCTGCTCCGCTCCGCTCTGCTCCGCTCTGCTCCGCTCTGAGATGCTCCGCTCTGCTCTGAGACGCTCTGCTCCGCTCTGCTCCGCTCCGCTCTGAGACGCTCTGCTCTGAGACGCTCTGCTCCGCTCCGCTCTGAGACGCTCTGCTCCGCTCCGCTCTGAGATGCTCCGCTCTACTCTGAGACGCTCTGCTCCGCTCCGCTCTGAGACGCTCTGCTCCGCTCTGCTCTGAGACGCTCTGCTCCGCTCCGCTCTGAGACGCTCTGCTCTGAGACGCTCTGCTCCGCTCTGCTCTGAGACGCTCTGCTCCGCTCCGCTCTGAGATGCTCTGCTCTGAGACGCTCCGCTCTGAGACACTCTGCTCCGCTCCGCTCTGAGATGCTCTGCTCTGAGACGCTCCGCTCTGAGACGCTCCGCTCTGAGACTGCTCCGCTCTGAGTCGTCTGCTCTGAGACGCTCTGCTCTGAGACGCTCTGCTCTGAGACGCTCTGCTCCGCTCTGAGACGCTCCGCTCCGCTCTGAGACGCTCCGCTCTGAGACTGCTCCGCTCTGAGACGCTCTGCTCCGCTCCGCTCTGAGACGCTCTGCTCCGCTCTGCTCCGCTCTGCTCCGCTCTGAGACGCTCTGCTCTGAGACGCTCCGCTCTCTGCTCCACTCCGCGTCTCAGAGCGGAGCGTCTCAGAGCGGAGCGGAGCAGAGCGGAGCGGATTAGAGCTGAGACGCTCTGCTCTGAGACGCTCTGCTCTGAGACGCTCTGCTCTGAGACGCTCCGCTCTGAGACGCTCCGCTCTGAGACGCTCTGCTCTGAGACGCTCTGCTCCGCTCCGCTCTGAGACGCTCTGCTCCGCTCCGCTCTGAGACGCTCTGCTCTGAGACGCTCTGCTCCGCTCCGCTCCGCTCTGAGACGCTCTGCTCTGAGACGCTCTGCTCCGCTCCGCCCTGAGACGCTCTGCTCCGCTCCGCTCTGAGATGCTCCGCTCCGCTCTGAGACGCTCTGCTCCGCTCCGCTCTGAGACGCTCCGCTCTGAGACGCTCTGCTCCACTCCGCTCTGAGACGCTCCGCTCTGAGACGCTCTACTCCGCTCCGCTCTGAGACGCTCTGCTCTGAGACGCTCCGCTCCGCTCTGCTCTGAGACGCTCTGCTCTGAGACGCTCCGCTCTGAGACTCCGCTCTGAGACGCTCTGCTCCGCTCCGCTCTGAGATGCTCCGCTCCGCTCTGAGACGCTCTGCTCCGCTCCGCTCTGAGACGCTCTGCTCCGCTTCGTTCTGAGACGCTCCGCTCTGAGACGCTCCGCTCTGAGACGCTCTGCTCCGCTCCGCTCTGAGACGCTCTGCTCTGAGACGCTCCGCTCCGCTCTGCTCTGAGACGCTCTGCTCTGAGACGATCCGCTCTGAGGCTCCGCTCTGAGACGCTCTGCTCCGCTCTGAGACTGCTCCGCTCTGAGACGCTCTGCTCTGAGACGCTCTGCTCTGAGACTGCTCCGCTCTGAGACGCTCTGCTCCGCTCTGAGACTGCTCCGCTCTGCTCTGAGACGCTCCGCTCTGCTCTGAGACTGCTCTGCTCCGCTCCGCTCTGAGACGCTCCGCTCTGAGACTTTCTGCTCTGAGACGCTCTGCTCTGCTCCGCTCCGCTCTGAGACGCTCTGAGACGCTCCGCTCTGAGACGCTCTGCTCTGAGACTGCTCTGCTCTGAGACGCTCTGATCTGAGACGCTCTGCTCTGAGACGCTCTTCTCTTAGACTGCTCCGCTCTGAGACGCTCTGCTCTGAGACGCTCCGCTCTGACACGCTCCGCTCTGACACGCTCCGCTCTGAGACGCTCCGCTCTGCTCCGCTCTGAGACGCTCCGCTCTGCTCCGCTCTGAGACGCTCTGCTCTGAGACGCTCCGCTCTGAGACTGCTCCGCTCTGAGACGCGGAGCAGTCTCTTCTCTGAGACGCTCTGCTCTGAGACGCTCTGCTCTGAGACGCTCTTCTCTTAGACGCTCTTCTCTGAGACGCTCTGCTCTGAGACTGCTCCGCTCTGAGACGCTCCGCTCTGCTCTGAGACGCTCTGCTCTGAGACTGCTCCGCTCTGAGACGCTCTGCTCTGAGACGCTCTGCTCTGAGACGCTCTGCTCTGAGACGCTCTTCTCTTAGACTGCTCCGCTCTGAGACGCTCTGCTCTGAGACGCTCCGCTCTGCTCCGCTCTGAGACGCTCTGAGATGCTCCGCTCTGCTCCGCTCTGCTCTGAGACGCTCTGCTCCGCTCCGCTCTGAGACGCTCTGCTCTGAGACGCTCCGCTCTGCTCTGAGACGCGGAGCGGAGACGCTCCGCTCTGCTCTGAGACGCTCTGCGAGACTCCGCTCCGCTCTGCTCCGCTCCGCTCTGAGACTGCTCTGCTCTGAGACGCTCTGCTCTGAGACGCTCCGCTCTGAGACGCTCCGCTCTGAGACGCTCTGCTCTGAGACGCTCTTCTCTTAGACGCTCTTCTCTGAGACGCTCTGCTCTGAGACTGCTCCGCTCTGAGACGCTCCGCTCTGCTCTGAGACGCTCTGCTCTGAGACGCTCTGCTCTGAGACTGCTCCGCTCTGAGACGCTCTGCTCTGAGACGCTCTGCTCTGAGATGCTCTGCTCTGAGACGCTCTTCTCTTAGACTGCTCCGCTCTGAGACGCTCTGCTCTGAGACGCTCCGCTCTGCTCCGCTCTGAGACGCTCTGAGATGCTCCGCTCTGCTCCGCTCTGCTCTGAGACGCTCTGCTCCGCTCCGCTCTGCTCCGCTCCGCTCTGAGACGCTCTGCTCTGAGACGCTCTGCTCTGAGACGCGGAGCGGAGACGCTCCGCTCCGCTCTGCTCTGAGACGCTCTGCTCTGAGACTCCGCTCCGCTCTGCTCCGCTCCGCTCTGAGACTGCTCTGCTCTGAGACGCTCTGCTCTGAGACGCTCCGCTCTGAGACGCTCTGCTCTGAGACGCTCTGCTCTGAGACGCTCTGCTCCGCTCCGCTCTGAGACGCTCTGCTCCGCTCTGAGATGCTCCGCTCTGCTCTGAGATGCTCTGCTCCGCTCCGCTCTGAGACGCTCTGCTCTGAGACGCTCTGCTCCGCTCCGCTCTGAGATGCTCCGCTCTGCTCTGAGACGCTCCGCTCTGAGACGCTCTGCTCCGCTCTGCTCTGAGACGCTCTGCTCCGCTCCGCTCTGAGACGCTCTGCTCCGCTCTGCTCTGAGACGCTCTGCTCCGCTCCGCTCTGAGATGCTCTGCTCTGAGACGCTCCGCTCTGAGACACTCTGCTCCGCTCCGCTCTGAGATGCTCCGCTCTACTCCGCTCTGAGATGCTCTGCTCTGAGACGCTCCGCTCTGAGACGCTCCGCTCTGAGACTGCTCCGCTCTGAGTCGTCTGCTCTGAGACGCTCTGCTCTGAGACGCTCTGCTCTGAGACGCTCTGCTCCGCTCTGAGACGCTCCGCTCCGCTCTGAGACGCTCCGCTCTGAGACTGCTCCGCTCTGAGACGCTCTGCTCCGCTCCGCTCTGAGACGCTCTGCTCCGCTCTGCTCCGCTCTGAGACGCTCTGCTCTGAGACGCTCCGCTCTCTGCTCCACTCCGCATCTCAGAGCGGAGCGTCTCAGAGCGGAGCGGAGCAGAGCTGAGACGCTCTGCTCTGAGACGCTCTGCTCTGAGACGCTCCGCTCTGAGACGCTCCGCTCTGAGACGCTCTGCTCTGAGACGCTCTGAGACGCTCTGCTCTGAGACGCTCTGCTCTGAGACGCTCCGCTCTGAGACGCTCTGCTCTGAGACGCTCTGCTCTGAGACGCTCTGCTCTGAGACGCTCTGCTCCGCTCCGCTCTGAGACGCTCTGCTCCGCTCCGCTCTGAGACGCTCTGCTCTGAGACGCTCTGCTCCGCTCCGCTCTGAGACGCTCTGCTCTGAGACGCTCTGCTCTGAGACGCTCTGCTCCGCTCTGCTCTGAGACGCTCTGCTCCGCTCCGCCCTGAGACGCTCTGCTCCGCTCCGCTCTGAGATGCTCCGCTCCGCTCTGAGACGCTCTGCTCAGCTCCGCTCTGAGACGCTCCGCTCTGAGACGCTCTGAGACGCTCCGCTCTGAGACGCTCCGCTCTGAGACGCTCCGCTCCGCTCTGCTCTGAGACGCTCTGCTCTGAGACGCTCCGCTCTGAGACTGCTCTGCTCTGAGACGCTCCGCTCTGAGGCTCCGCTCTGAGACGCTCTGCTCCGCTCTGAGACTGCTCCGCTCTGAGACGCTCTGCTCTGAGACTGCTCCGCTCTGAGACGCTCTGCTCCGCTCTGAGACTGCTCCGCTCTGCTCTGAGACGCTCCGCTCTGCTCTGAGACGCTCCGCTCTGAGACGCTCCGCTCTGAGACTTTCTGCTCTGAGACGCTCTGCTCTGAGACGCTCTGCTCTGAGACGCTCTGCTCCGCTCCGCTCTGAGACGCTCCGCTCTGCTCCGCTCTGAGACGCTCCGCTCTGAGAGTGCTCTGCTCTGAGACGCTCTGCTCTGAGACGCTCTGCTCCGCTCTGAGACGCTCTGAGACGCTCTGCTCTGCTCCGCTCTGAGACTGCTCTGCTCCGCTCTGAGACGCTCCGCTCTGCTCTGAGACGCTCTGCTCTGAGACGCTCTGCTCTGAGACTGCTCCGCTCTGAGACGCTCCGCTCTGAGACGCTCTGCTCTGAGACGCTCTGCTCTGAGACGCTCTGCTCTGAGACTGCTCTGCTCTGAGACGCTCTGCTCTGAGACACTCTGCTCTGAGACGCTCTTCTCTTAGACTGCTCCGCTCTGAGACGCTCCGCTCTGACACGCTCCGCTCTGAGACGCTCCGCTCTGCTCCGCTCTGAGACGCTCTGCTCTGAGACGCTCCGCTCTGAGACTGCTCTGCTCTGAGACGCTCTGCTCTGAGACGCTCTCTGAGACGCTCCGCTCTGAGACGCTCCGCTCTGAGACTGCTCCGCTCTGAGACGCTCTGCTCTGAGACTGCTCAGCTCTGAGACGCTCCGCTCTGAGACGCTCTGCTCTGAGACGCTCCGCTCTGAGACTGCTCCGCTCTGAGACGCGGAGCAGTCTCTTCTCTGAGACGCTCTGCTCTGAGACGCTCTTCTCTTAGACGCTCTTCTCTGAGACGCTCTGCTCTGAGACTGCTCCGCTCTGAGACGCTCCGCTCTGCTCTGAGACGCTCTGCTCTGAGACGCTCTGCTCTGAGACTGCTCCGCTCTGAGACGCTCTGCTCTGAGACTGCTCTTCTCTGAGACGCTCTGCTCTGAGACTGCTCTGCTCTGAGACGCTCTGCTCTGAGACTGCTCTTCTCTGAGACGCTCTGCTCTGAGACGCTCTGCTCTGAGACGCTCTTCTCTGAGACGCTCTGCTCTGAGACGCTCTGCTCTGAGACTGCTCTGAGACGCTCTGCTCTGAGACTGCTCTGAGACGCTCTGCTCTGAGACGCTCTTCTCTGAGACGCTCTGCTCTGAGACGCTCTGCTCTGAGACGCTCTTCTCTGAGACGCTCTGCTCTGAGACGCTCTGCTCTGAGACGCTCTGCTCTGAGACTGCTCTGAGACGCTCTGCTCTGAGACGCTCTTCTCTGATACGCTCTTCTCTGAGACGCTCTGCTCTGAGACGCTCTACTCTGAGACGCTCTGCTCTGAGACGCTCTGCTCTGAGACTGCTCTTCTCTGAGACGCTCTGCTCTGAGACTGCTCCGCTCTGAGACGCTCCGCTCTGCTCTGAGACGCTCTTCTCTGAGACGTTCTTCTCTGAGACGCTCTGCTCTGAGACGCTCTGCTCTGAGACGCTCTGCTCTGAGACTGCTCCGCTCTGAGACGCTCTGCTCTGAGACTGCTCTGCTCTGAGACGCTCTGCTCTGAGACTGCTCCATGTTAGCCGTGACAATAATATTGCTCTCGCCGTAACGCGCAGAACCCCATAACTTATTGATGAGCTGCCTTGAAGACGACCGGCCACGCGGGCTGTGATTTGTTACACTAATAAACGTGAAGACACATCATTGTCCTGCCCTTACAAAGAATTATTATTCTGTAATATTTAAATAATTTATTTTATTAATAATTGCTGCTGTAAAACATATTGATAATCATCACAGCTTTGCAAGAGACCATGGGGCACATTAATATATCGTCGGTGTCCAGCCGGGACCAGCTAACTCCATGTTCAGGGTTTTTTTTTTTTTTCATAAATCAATTCTATTGAACCCCCTTTACATCTGTGTAAAGTTTTTTTTATAATAACCTATGAAAAGTATTAAAAAGCGCCTCTGACGAAAACTCCCAACTCCATTGGATCCTCAAACTGTCCGTCAAAAACAAACAACTCCCCCCTCCTCTCCACTGCTGCATACTATATATACAGGGTTTTTGCCAATTGTCAAATATAAATACTACAGATTTAAAAAAAAACGTAATTCAGACTTTTTTTTATACCAATTATCAGATATGAATTTGGCCAGTTTTCACTGTGTAATTTCAGCGTTAAACCAATATGCAGGATGTGACTGAATATCACTCATGTCAGACTGCATTCATGCTTTACCCTCCACCTTTAGCAGAGACTTTAAGTGAACAGTCATTTGCTCTCGGCTCTGGTCACCGTTTTGCGGGGTGTTTTCACCAACCCAGTGACTGGAAGGTTCAGGCAACACACAACACACAACAGTGTAATAATAAAATGTTGATGGATAGGTAAATGCAACTGTGGTTGTTATTGTTAGTGCAGTAGGCTACAGATTCTATTATTCATGAATGTATTTTTTTTATTGATGGGTTAGGGTTAGGGTTAGTAATTTATTATTAATAATTGCTGCTGTAAACATATTGATAATCATCACAGCTTTACAAGAGACCATGGGGCACATTAATATATAGTTGTTGGGTGATAACTATGTTTTTTGATTTTTTTAATGATTTTTGGAAAAATTACATTGAAATGGATGGGGATTCTGTAATATTTCAATATTTTATTATTAATAATTGCTAATGCAAAACATATTGGTAATCATCACAGGTGTACAAGAGACCATGGGGCACATTAATATATAGTTGTTGGGTGATAACTATGTTTTTTTGGATGTTTTAATGATTTTTCTAAAGATTACATTGAAATGGATGGGATTCTGTAATATTTCAATAATGTATTATTAATTATTAATAATTGCTGCTGTAAAGCATATTGATGATAATCATCACAGCTTTACAAGAGACCATACATTAATATATAGTTGTTGGGTGATAACTATGTTTTTTGATTTTTTTAAATGATTTTTTTAAAAATTACATCGAAATGGATGGGATTCTGTAATATTTCAATAATTTATTATTATTAATAATTGCTGCTGTAAAACATATTGATAACCATCACAGCTTTGCAAGAGACCATGGGCACATTAATATATAGTTGTTGGGTGATAACTATGTTTTTTTAATTTTTATGATTTTTTGAAAAATTGCATTGAAATGGATGGGATTCTGTAATATTTCAATAGTTTTCGTGACTACTAATTGAAGCCGAGGCCGAATTGGGCCAAATCGCATGGATGAGCCCTGACAGCACATGGTTGGTGCTACAGACTCCAAATTTCGCACACAGATAGCTCAGACCTTTGCCTACGATCTTAGCTAGGCCTCGACCCGACCCGATATGCGGTTTTCCGGAACCAGCGCGAAAGGTTCGGAATCTCCATATGCGGAGTCCTGACTACTAATTGAAGCCAATGGACGCCGAATCCAAATTGGCCCGAATCGCATGGATGAGCCCTGAAAGCACATGGTTGGTGCTACAGACTCCAAATTTCGCACACAGATAGCTCAGACCTTTGCCTACGATCTTAGCTAGGCCTCGACCCGACCCGATACACAGTTTTTCGGATCCGGCACGAAAGGTTTGGAATCTCCGTATGCGGAGATGACTGACATCGGGCTGTTCCGGAGCAAGCGCTGACTCATTGTGACATCACTTCATAAAAGGCATCACATACACTAGATGAGTCAACAAAAAATCTCTGAGTGTGGCATAAACTATAGTCTTTCTTCCTCTCACTCCGAGGTGACAGATGAAAGTATATAAGCCGGCTTCTAAGCTAAGTCCAGCACTCTTGACAGACCTCTGCATAATAATTGCTGCTGTAAAACATATTGATAATCCTCACGGCTTTACAAGAGACCATGGGGCACATTATTATATAGTTGTTGGGTGATAACTATTTTTTTTTAATTTTTTATGATCTTTTGAAAAATTACATTGAAATGGATGGGGATTCTGTAATATTTCAATATTTTATTATTAATAATTGCTACTGTAAAACATATTGGTAATCATCACAGGTGTACAAGAGACCATGGGGCACATTAATATATAGTTGTTGGGTGATAACTATGTTTTTAGATTTTTTTATGATTTTCCAAAAAATTACATTAAACTGTATGGGATTCTGTAATATTAAAATATTTTATTATTAATAATTTGTGCAGTAAAACATTTTGGTAATAATCACAGACGAGAACATTAGACACAAACAATGTTTTAAGTTTGTTTTATTACATTTTTACATGTATATATTGAAGTAACTGGGATTTACGATTTCATTGAACGCACCATCAGTTCGCCTAACCGTAAAAAGCCACGTAGCTGCGGAATCATTTTTGAAGCACGGCTAGTGCAACTGACTCTCTCTGAAGAGCGGCCAGCGTGACTGCAGTAACAACACTAAGAGGAGGCACACACAGACGCCAACGACAGCCGAGGAGTTTGACCTTTCCACGTCTGAAGTATGTCATTACCGCTCCCTAGTGGATAAAAAAGGAAAGGGAAAAAAATATAGTGTGTCTAACTGTCTATACATACTGTCTGTGGTGGAAAAAGTACTCAAATTCTTTACTTAAGTAAAAGTATCAATACTGCAATATAAAAATACTCTGTTACAAGTAAAAGTCCAGAATAAAAAAAATACTTGAGTAAATGTACAAAAGTATTGGCATCAAAATGTACTTAAAGTACCAAAAGTAAAAGTACTAAGTATTTGAAAATAGCAGATCTACAAGCTCACAACACGTCGCGAAATAGGGCTAAAGTGGTTAATGTATGTTTCATTATATCATAGTTTATATCTGAAAAGTAACTAGTAACTAAAGTTTTCAAGTAAATGTAGTGGAGTAAAAGTACAATATTTGCCTCTGAGATGTAGTGGAGTAGAAGTAAAAGTATTGGAAATTGGAAATACTCAAGTAAAGTACAAATACCTCAAAATTGTACTTAAGTACAGTACTTAAGTAAATGTACTTAGTTACTTTCCACCACTGTGTGTGTATGTATATATATATTATTATTTATTTATTTTTAATTTAGAGTAGCCAATCATGTTTTACCCCGTATTCTCCCCAATTTAAGACCTTATGCCAAGTGATTCCTTTCCACACACACTTCCGTGTCGTCACTAATGTTGTATCCTACTGACTCACCTGCCAGTGAGGAGCCCCCACCAGGAAGACATAGGGCCCTTTTCCCACTCCTCTGGGTCCTGCCCAACATTCCCCACTGACAGGTGCCCTCCCAGCCCGTGGGATTACCTGCAATGACAAATATCACCCTCCCTGCCCGGCTTCCCTCCCCCCAAACACGAGCCAATTGTGTGCGCATGGATGCCCGACAAAGCCGGATGCACCACGGTGGATATATGATCTGGTACTGGTACCACCCACATTTAGAACAAACATGGGAAAATTCTCATTGTACTACTTTGCCACCAAAATGTGGAATAATACCCTGACAACATCCATTAAAAGATGTGTAACAGTGGTCTCTTTCAAAATTGGCCTGAAAAACATCAAAATGAGGTGTCATTTACTGCAGCCGCTTTTTCTCCTTTGTACATATAGTGTTTGTAAAGCAAAGCAAAGTTTGTTGTTTACCCAGGGTGTCGGACTAAGCACGAAGCTTGTTTCCAGCCGGACCCTGCATGGAAGCCTTGCTCAAGGGCTATTCAGCGGTGATTCATGACTGATGTGATGAATTGGGGAATCGAACTAGGGACCTTCCGGTATCAAGGCCGCCCCTCTAACCACTAGGCCACCGCTGCCACAAATGCCATGTATGTGTTGATGACATGTGTTACTTTTTGATGCTATGTTGATTAATTGAATTCATAGGACCACAATGGAAACAAGTCCCAGGACTTTTTTTTGTATCCTTAATGTACTGTACCACGTGCTGTTTACATTTCATCAGTCCGAGATTTTATTGCGCTGACAACACGCCAATCAGCATGTGCAGCTGTGCAGTTGAGAATCTCACTATGTCACTGTGAGATAGCCCCCCCCCCTTTCACTCTCCACCCCCTTCTCTCTTTGGGTCCACTTATCCCTTCAGAGGGAAAGGTCACTGACTGTGAATCAACACAAAGTTATTCTGAGCCATCACCTTTATCCTGTGATGAAACATTTCCATCCTGATGGGAGTGGCCTCCTCTTCCAGGATAACAATGCCCCCCCCCCCCATCCACAGGTCACGAAGGGTCACTGAATGGTTTGAAAGATGATTTGAATCATATCGGCTCTGTTTGGGTGGCAACCTCATCATTATGTCCAAAACTGTTACTTTTCAGCATTCAAATTCAAAAATAGCAAAAAGTCTGAAAACAAGTTTCAAAATAAATGAGTGAAATTGAGGCACTGACCTTTACTTTTGTACTTTAAGTTACGGCCATCCATCCTTGGATGTTGAGTCTTTTTAAGTACATGTTGTTTGGGGGTTAACGCCACAGAATTCCAACTCCTCCTTTGTAACATTATTTAGGCATTATAAAGGCACTTTAATTTATCACTCATATGTATATAATATACAAACACAATTCTCTTGTGCAACTGTTTTCAACTGAGAGACACCAATCCAAGGTGTAGTTGAGAAGCTTATTAGGTGAATTTGTATTTAAATGTGATTCCATTTAAAGCTGCGCTCCTGGAACCACTCAAGATGCAGAACAAGTTAAAGGCGCTGTAAGTGATGTTTTTGGTTAAAAAGAAAACTCTTTGTAAAAAAAAAAATAGAGCTCTATATTCTGATAGTAACCTACTCATTGCTAAAGAGTTGTTCAGCAACAGGGGTTTCCCCATCTATCCAGCTAGTAGGCTAAACTGAAAATACATTTATCAGCTTAACTTTTACAGTATCTGCTGCTTTTCATGTTTCACTGTTTTGGTGCTTCCAATTTCACTTGTTTATCCTGTACCCTGTGTGAGTTATCTCTCATGATTGGATTAAATTGAAAGCAAGCTTTTGCAGCTTGACTAGTGCCCAACAAAAATACTTACAGTTACGATACCCTACTACTACCACACGATGGCGATGAATACCAGCAGGCAGACTGCATTGAGCACACAGCCTGTTTGTTTGTAGAGTCACAGAGCAGCACTGATGCTGTAATTTAATTGTATGTCTGCACTGTGCAGACTCTGCTGCTTAGTGCTGTAATGTCTGTAATCACTCTGCGCCATGTTCTCCGCGTGTGTGTGTGTGTGTGTGTGTGTGTGTGTGTGTGTGTGTGTGTGTGTGTGTGTGTGTGTGTGTGTGTGTGTGTGTGTGTGTGTGTGTGTGTGTGTGTGTGTGTGTGTGTGTGTGTGTGTGTGTGTGTGAGACAGACAGACAGACAGACCGACAGACAGACAGACTGTGCACCCACTGCACACATGAAGTGGAAACTTTCTACTTCCCCCATAGAACAGATCAGAGGAGACTAGGGGGTCCTCAGAGTTACTACAGGGGGGCTGCCAAATCTTTGTGTAATAGCGTAGGATATTTTTTTGTACCGTAACTACTTGAACCCTGGCATCCCTATGAGAACTTTAGACAAAAATAGCAGATCTACAAGCTCACAACGCCTTGCGCGTTGTGAGCTTGTAGATTGGCTATTTTCAGCAAAGAGGTTTGGCGTATCGGAAAAAAAGCCCAGACCAAGTACAGTGTGAAAGGTCAAGTTTACTAAGTATTGAGGGTTTAAGTGGTTAAAAGTCTGAAAATACACATTAACATGAATCCAACATACACTGATGATAGTGCTGTCAAACAAGTCTATGAAGCTATCTATGGCATCTATGAAAAATAATCTGCAACACAATTTCATACAATATGTAGTGGGGGATCCTTGCTTCATCTCTTTCTCGGCTAAGGGGTCCTTGGACTGAAAAACGTTGAAGACCCCTGGAATAGATTACAAACGAAACACCCAAAGAGATTTTGAAAACAGTTATATGTTGGTTGTTGTTTTATGTTTTCAGAGGACCACAGTCACGGTGTAAATAAGCCTTAGGTCTTTATTGTGTTTTTTATCCTTGGTGATTTTGGTTGTTTTGTTCACACTTGCTTTGGCAATAGACCAATTATTTGTTTACTAACATTGAGCCTGGACGCACAGGTGATTGTTTCACGCAATCAATTCCCAACCTGTTTCGGGGTGCACTGGTTTCAGCACACCCCAACCCCCTCTTGTGTGTGTTGGCTAGTGAGACGCGTCCTAACGAGACCTGATATAATGGGTTTCGTTGCGCGCATACTGGCTGCACGCAGCCAGTATGACGTCGTCTGTTAAGGGGTCTATACCTTTCCAATACCATTAAAAAAACCTTTGAATTGAATTGAGAGAGAGACCATTCCAAAACACACACACACACACACACACACACACACACACACACACACACACACACACACACACACACACACACACACACACACTTTGTGAAATACTCGGAGGTTCAACTTAAGTTATACCATTTGAATTACATGGTTATATTATATATATATTGATATGAATATTGCAGTGTTTTTCCAATGATTATTACAGCCCTGTCACACATTCAAACCATTATTTTCTTGTGCCACAAAAACAGGCAGTGATTGGTGAAGCTGAATGAGCCCTAGACATAACACTTCAATGGATCCAGACCAGTACAGTCTGGCTCCCCAGATGGGAGCTGTTCTTATGCAGCTCCTCTGAAGTCTGAAGGTGCACTAATGCAATGGTTCTCAACCTGAACAATTCCTAGTCCTTGTCAGGGTGGGGGGTCCCCAGTTCAAATCTGATTATTTTGGGGGGTCGCGGGCCGCGGCCTGAAAAGGTATTAATGCAACTACCAAATATAACCCTGTCCTTAAAATACAGCAATGTACACACATCCATATACTTCACACAGGGATATATAACGCTATAAGTGATATCAGGGTATTAAATTCCACTAATTTTCCCAGCATAAATAATTCACCTGGAATTCTCTGGGGTGCATATTTAGAGAGAACTGAGCTTGAATAATGAAGCCAATTTCCCCTGTGACATTATTGCCCCCACCCCCCCCCCCCCCCTCTCTCACACACACACACACACACACACACACACACACACACACACACACACACACACACACACACACACACACACACACACACACACACACACACACACACACACACACACAATGGGGGGCTTCAATGACATGAGAGACATAGCATTGCCAAAGAAAATGTGAAATAAAAGCAAAAGCAAAATCTCTCTCTATCTCTCTGTCTGACAGACACACACGCGCGCGCACACACACACACACACACACACACACACACGCACGCACGCACGCACGCACGCACGCACGCACGCACAAACACACGCGCACGCACACACACACACACACACACACACACACACACACACACACACACACACACACACACACACACACACACACACACACACACACATTTTCTCAACTCAATGGGGGGCTTCAATGATGACATGAGAAACATAGCATTGCCAAAGGAAAGCAAATAGATAAAAGCAAAAACAAAATCTTTCTCTCTGACTGACTCTGACACACACACACACACACACACACACACACACACACACACACACACACACACACACACACACACACACACACACACACACACACACACACACACACACACACACACACACACACACCCCTTGCGGCGTTCTGCGGGATCACATCACGCCACAGTGTACAGTTGCTGCTTCCACTTTGGGATCCACGGCGATATGGCTGCTGGTCGGACGGGACGAGACGGGACGGTGTTGTCATTGTCAGCGTGCGATCACACACACATACACATAGACAGGCAGACACGCACACACACAAACACACACACACACCATCACCAAACCAATGCAGTGAATTAACGAGTCAACAATGAGGAGCCAGGGGATTGCGACACTCTCTCTCTACAGGGGATAGGACTGCTTTAATAGGCCATCTATTGTGATTTACAGCCAAATACTCTAGTTGGACCAACTTGTCGCAGTGTGGAGGATACCGACCCCTCACCCCGACGAGCTGGATTATCATTATCGTTATTAATATCATCATATATACATAGGAGAGGAACGATCACGGTCTCCTAACATCAGAGCTATTTACCAGGTCAGTGCTTGTGTTTCCACTTTTGACTTTATCTGTGATTCGATCTTGACATTGATATGAGGGGCAGAAACGGTGGCTATAATGTAAGGTTGTTGTTATTATTATTATTATAGCCAGTGGAACCTGACATTGCAGTCTTTATATGCTATGGATCTGTGTTGTTGTTGTAGCCTTGGATCAAGACTATCACAGCTATGTATTTGATCGAGTCTGACTTTTCTACTTTCGTATCTACGATAGATTTAAAAATGTCTATATCTATCAAATACTATCTATGATAGTCTTGACCCAAGGCTATATAGTTGTTGGTTTTCTTGGGGGGGGAGCAAAAATATAACGTGTTTTTCCACACAATCAATGCAGCGGTTCATTTATGTCGCATAGATTTTCTAAACTCCCAAAATGTTAGACTAAATAATCCAACAGCAGGCTGATGTCTGTCTGTCTGTGTCTGTCTGTCTGTGGGGTTTAGCCGGTCCCCATTAACCCCCAGAAATCGATAGTAAAAATCGATCGTAATGTACACTAGTGGGTCGAAATGGGAATGTGATCCATATGCTATTAGATAGAGTTTCTCTCCAGTCCTAGCCATGGATCACACGACCGTCATGGATGAACTTCAACCTGGTGTTTGCACTTTTCTCTTTTTGGCCCGTACATCTACATAAACGTTCAGATTTCAAATATAAAGTGCTTACCCCATGGCCACGGATGTTACAATTATATACGGGACCTCAGAAGTACCCGTATCTTCCGTATTGTTCAATAAAAAGCATTTTAATCCGATTGGTGGCCATTTTATCATAGAGTTATAATGTATCAGAGTGCAATACACCTTCCAACCGATAAGGTCGCGTAGTTGCATATGGTGAAAATACGAAGAAAATGGCCACCGATCGGATTAAAATGCTTTTTATTGAATAATACGTAAGATACTGATACTCCCGAGGGCCCGTACATAATTGTAGCATCCGTGGCCATGGGGTAAGCACCTTTATATTTGAAATATGAAGGTCTATGTAGATGTACGGGCCAAAAAGGGAGACAGTGCAAACATCAAGTTGAAGTTCATCCATGACTGTCACGATATAACGGTCATGTATCAGGGCTACTCTCAGTCCCACACTGGGTGCTCTGGAACTTTTCTCTCTTGCCCTGCACGACTCCCCCCTCCCGGGATACAGGCACTAGGAAAACACGGGGAGAGGAACTGACCAAAAAAAAACAAGGGCCTTCTTTTGCAATAATAATAATCTGTCAAGTCGTTGTATGTTGTTGCATTTCCGTGACATTTATCATACAGCCATGCCACTAATGTGCTCTTCACCCTGCCGTGTAATAGAGCTAGAATATGGATTATTATTGTCACCGTAGCCC
This sequence comes from Gymnoscopelus microlampas, assembly GCF_963454915.1. Classification (NCBI taxonomy): domain Eukaryota; kingdom Metazoa; phylum Chordata; class Actinopteri; order Myctophiformes; family Myctophidae; genus Gymnoscopelus; species Gymnoscopelus microlampas. The sequence goes on along the minus strand of NC_139947.1, from coordinate 11,236,902 downwards.
AACAGTTCTGAAATGGGACAGTTCCAGTGCTTGTGTTGCAGTGTTGTCGATATAGCCGATAGCAAGGCTGCACTGTAGGCAACTTACACCAGCTCGTAGTCATTATCAACTCGTTAAACTTCAACGTTTCATGGTGGGAGAATCGCTGAGCATATACATTATTTATCACTCTGTCAATGAATGGGTTCATTGGAAATAATGCGCATGGACGCGTTTTGCCCTCGTCACGTACTGTAGTAGCCTACTGTTGGTGCTGTTAAAGGAGGAAAAAACACCATCATCAACAGCAAATTGTTTTATTATGGAAAATTATGATTCAGTCACATAGCTATAACGTGTCTTCCTTTGTGAAGGGTCATAAAGTGGACATTTTGCAGACTATTTGGCTCTTGGGTTAGATCCCGCTTATACATTAATGTGTTGTCTGTTGTGATTATATTGTGTTGTATATTACTTTTGCTCCATATTAACCAACATATTTGACCAAATAATGGTATATATGCAGTATGCTGCATCTGGTAGTGCAGCTGTTGCCAGAGAGGGAGAGAGTGAGAGAGCCTGTTACAGAGAATCTTCCATCACTGTGTCTTATGTATTTTGAATATGACCCAGTTACTGTATGATCTGGGTCCAGGGCTGAATAATGAATTTAATGGGGATTTTCTCTGCACTGTCTGTGACCCCCGTGGGCCCACCCTGTGGGGGACCTCTCCTCCTGAGCCACAGCTACAGCGATCTGGGAACCCATCTCTGTCTTGAGAGATTACATCTATAGTATTATCAGAAACAGCATTCCCTTATAAATATGGTTGGGATTCGCAATCGAATCCAGAGTCGGTTGCATCCCATTTGGAACCGTTTCTGGAACCGGTTTGATCACACTGTCAGAGCTGGTATGTGGACTTCACATCTGCTATATACATTAATTACAATAGGCCTACCGGTGGTTCTAAAACTTTCACCATTAACTCTGAGAGTGTACAAAGGTTCCATTTTGTACACTCTCAGAGTTACAGACCTGTAAGGGTCCATTTGGAACCCCATTTGGTTGGTTCTCAAACATTTTCATGTCAAGGACCCCCAAATTTAAATGAATATGGACCGCAGACCTCTCCCCATCTGAAAAGATTTTGTGCCAGGGCTCCCCATAAAAGATTGGTGACTTAACATTTTACAAAAGTAATTACATTTTTTCACAATTATTCATAATCTTAAAAAAAAATAGCAGACGTACAATCTTTAGATATGCTGCTGTTTTTTTTTTTTCAAGTCAAAGTAGATTTTGATGCTACAGTATATTAGCTTATTTTACTGGGGACCCCCTGGAACCCTCTCAGGAACCCCTGGGTGGTCCCCGGACCCTACTTTGAGAACCGCTGCCCGTATATAGACAAAAACAGAGTCTCATTTCCCAGATCTTCAACACTGCCATCTCTTCTTCAGTCTTTTCTTAATATATTTGCATTCTGTTTGTCATGTTTTCAGTTGCATTGCCATAAATGGCGTCTTCTCCTTTCCTTCATTCTGCCCCCCCCCCTCTCTCACTATCATGTGATTCCATTTGTTCACTCAGATGTAAATTAACACTGAGGGTCTTACTGTAATGTTCTGTAGGGAAAGATATATTGGGGAGGAGCCAGGCTAATAAGGCAAATGGACTTCTTTTTGCGGTTATATTGTGTGCGTGCGTGCGTGCGTGCATGTGTGTGTTCTGTAGGGCAGAATTGTGCATTACTCATGCATCTTTGGGCTGCTGCGCCCAAGGGTCTTGAGTGTCCAATGGCCATTCAATTCTGTTATATTGTATATTATATTGTATATTGTAGGCCTACTGTGGCTGTCGCCACAGTACTACTATCTCCACAACAGTGTTTGATCGAAGTTGAGTTGTGTCAAACTGCTTTAGCTGTAGCGAACCAAACAGTCAGCGTAAGGCTGCCCTGATGACTCTTAACTCTTTGACTGCCAATGACAAGATTTTCAGTGGTTTCACGCTAGATGGCGCTGTTCGCTAACACATGAGTGACCATTTCATTCTCAGTCACACAGATCCAGGAGATCACGTGATCGCAAGATCTCCACCATTCACTTCCTTGTTATTATCGATTTGGGAAAACGCTGTTTTCTCGCCTCCCTGGATTTTTTAAAATTGTCAGTTAAGTAGGAAACCCCAACCAATCATGGGAAGGGCTGACGATTGGCATCCAGCACTCAGCAGATAAGGAGCACCTGGAATTTAGCCACACACTCATAGACCCACTCACTGACACACACTCCACTGTCAAACTCTGACACTCTTCCACAGACACACTAGTGACACTGGGTTCCTTGAGGGGTTTCGGAATGGACCCTTACAGATATGTCACTCGGAGATTGTACAACCAAATGGACCCGTAAAGGTCCATTTGGTTCCATTTGTACACTCTCAGAAGAGTTATGGGCGTCCTTGAAATGAAAACGTGTGAGAACCCCTGATGTAGGCTAGCTACTTGTGCACTGCAACTGTCCATGTTAGACATGAGATTAAGGGTGCGTTCGGAAATATAGCAGTGAGCGCACTGGCCAATACAAACTAATAGGCGAGTGCGCTCCCGGTGCGCATTTCCGAACGCACCCTAAGATTAAGGCTGTCCTCGGCTAAAGATGTTCTTAGTCGACTAATAGTCATGGAATTTGTCGACGAACTGATTAGTTGACTCAATCAACAATTCTGTAAAATTGTGTTGGCTGCATACAGTCATACAGAGTTTAGCTTTTTTTTTTAGGTTGCTGAGGTTGAGAACTGAACATTCTGATTTCACAATGAGCACTGAGGTGGTCATTATTGAGAAATATACGCCCCTTGAATCACCTGAAGGGGTTTATTTCTCAATAATGACTGTTCATAATTATCATTATCCAACTTATTACATGACTACTTAGTACTTACAGTACTAAAGAAACCAAAACCAGAAGAAACCAAAGAAAATCAACGATTTCACACAGAGTATAACAGGATTTTATTGATTTAAAAATGATTTCATTGCTTCAGCCAAAGAAAATGGTCCTCACACTAGGAAGGAACACACCAGAAAAAGTCGCTTGCGCATTTTGTTGTGCAAACGTCAAAGGTTTGTGCGTGACTGTTCTTGTCAAACCTGGCCACTGCGGGACGTCTGGTCAATGCGTTTCAATGAGAACTGTCGCGGGAAAACATATTTTTCCGCCCGTAGCGGGAAAAAACATCTTCACGTGAGTAGAGTGTCCGTGCACGGCCAGTGCGAATGGTTGTATTCATTAACATGGAATGGAAGAAAATCAGGGTCTGTGCGCTTATGCTTCAAGTGTTATATTTTACACTTGTGTATAGCGAATGAGCTGACGTAATGAAAGCAGCAACATGTACCAGAGTTCTTTCTGGCCTGGACCACTGGTGTAGCGGTCCAGGCACCTATAGGCTCCAAAGTAGCCTGTCAGCGCTTCGCGGGTTCTAGTCCCGATCCCGACGGCCTTTGCGGCATGTCACTCCCTATCTCTCTATTCTATAAATAAAGGCACAAAAGCCAAAAAAAAGAAGAATTCTTTCTGCAGACGGATTTGATCCAGGTCCTCTGTCGTCTGATTAGAGCTGGGCGTTATGACGTCAAATCAATATCACCATTAGAAAAAACAACAGATGATCCGGGCTCTCAGGAGTAAAAAAGAGGAAAAGCCTTTAATTATTAAAGGTAACTGCCAAGTGCCGACGTGTTTTGACCTCGGAAGGTCTTCATCGTGATTTTTGCCCTGAAGGCTTTTCCTCCTTTTTACTCCTGAATGCCCGGATCGTCTGTTGTTTTTTCTCATGTTTGATCCTGTTTGATCCGTGAGCACCTTTTAACTATTGTTACCTTTTTTCTCCTCTCCTGTGAGCACCTGGTTGTTCAGTTTTTTTCTGACAATATCATCATTATTTCAAACTTTTGCCTCGATTACGGTTAATGAACGATCATGGATAGTGAAGATAGCACATCTACAAGCTCACAACACGTCGGCTATTTTGCGATTGTTGTGTCATTGAACAATGAAAGTATCCACAAGTTTCCTAGAGCATTGTGGGCATCACTTCCTGTCGATTTGATCCCTGATACCTGATCAAATCGACAGGAAGTGATGCCCACAATGCCCTATACCCAGGGGGCAAACCCCCCTTTTTTTTGGAAAGCTGCATTTGCTCTGCTATAAAAGGTTGGCCACCAGAAATAATATCTATGACCCCGTAGGATCACAACCTATATGGACAACCCGGTCAATTTTTTGCTGGAAATCCAATATGGCCGCCTCAATATTGGCCACTATCAGTACCCAGGGGCAAAGGGGGGTATGCTGCATTTGCCCTGCCATAAAAGGTTGGCCACCAGAAATAATATCTATGACCCAGTAGGATCACAACCTATATGGACAACCCGGTCAACTTGCTGCTGGAAATCCAATATGGCCGCCTCAATATTGGCCCCTATCAGAAAATAGCTTTGGCAATAACTTTTGAACCAGATGGGCTAGAAATAAAAACTTGGTGTCTATTTCATGGTTTCAGAGCATGAGAAACTCAATGGAATACTTATCTTTATGATTGGGTGTGTCTGGACCTTTAATTTGCATATTTCCAAGATGGACGCCACGCGAAAATGAGTTTTACTATGACCTTTACAGTGACAGCTGACTGTTATGGCAACAGAGATGGCAGTCCAGAGATGGCAGTCCTAAGAGAGCAGCTGCTGCTTTTTCAGGAATCATTGAATGGGCAACCAACTGCAGTCCTCTGGGAAACCTTCCTGGAGATGTCAGATATTCTCCAAAGGTTTATCTAGTACGATCGGGAAGGTGACTGGACAGGACATCTCTGTGAATCAGCAAGAATGCTACCCTACCTCACTGCAGCAGGCCACTACAAGTACGGGCAGCAATCTTTACCTCTGTATTTGGCTGAGATGAAGAAACTACCAGAAACAGCTTCAGAGGTACATGAAGCACTGATGGCAGGTGTATTTGTTGGCAGACGAGCAGATGGCAGCCACAACAGTGTTTCTCTTGACATGCTACTGGAGCAGACCTATAATGCCGATGCCAAGGAAGCAAGCAGTCTGGATGGCATTACACTCAGCCCTGCTGCCAGGACAAAATGGGTCTACACAAAACCACTCACTGCAGCTGTCTCTGCAGAGCTCAAGTCTATGCTCCACCTCCACTCCTCCAACCCACACCATGAGTCTGGTCAGAGTCGTGTAATCCGGGATGCAGAGATGGTAGTCAAGGTCATGGCAGCAGTGGAGACTAACCCATTTACAGTGAGCACATCATCCACGATCAACATATCTACAGGACAGTGTGCTGATTCCACAGTCAAGGACCACTTGATGAGTGTGAAAGAACTGGGTCTGAAGGCACTGTGTGAGTCATTGTCCAGTGAACAGAAGAGGACAAGCATAATGAAGCTTAACACTTCCCACACTCAAAACACAAAATCTAAAAAGTCTAAGGGGAAAACCTCAGCACCTGGCAAGAGCAATGAAATTACTGCCCTCCTGCGCATGACCCAAATCATAGCCAGTGGTGGAGAACTCAACCTTGTTGACTTTATAGGCAACCACGAGTGCAGTGGCTTCCCCCCTTCCCTCTTCCAGGAAGATGGCAGGATGAGAACAGGTACCAAGGCAAGCCTTGTGAAGGTCCTGAAAGAGGAGACCAAAGTTGCATGCATCCCTGACCTGCCTACAGAAGACAGAAAAACAGCAGTAGTTATTGATGCCATGTATGCCATACGCCATTGGTCGTTCCTGAAAGGTGAAGCATTTGGAACAATCGCTGAACGATACCAACGTCTGCTGTTGAATGATGTGCCTGCTGGCACAGAGATCATTCACTTCTGTTGTGACCGGTACAGTGGACCTAGTCTTAAGACAGCTGAGCAAGAACACAGATATGCTCGACCAAAACCTACCAAAGAATATGAAGTCAGTATGCGTTACACAGCTCCAGATCCTCAGGATTTTTTTGCTGTGTCAGCTAACAAGGCAAACCTATTGAGTTTCCTCTGTGACGAATGGTGTGAAAATGAGAAACTTAAGTCGGCCCTTGGTCCAACACATCTTTACCTGGGTGGGTGGTTTAAAGAAGAGACAAGGAGTGTGGTGATCAAGGAGGGGTCTATTGAAGATGTCCCTGCACTAGAATCCACACAACAGGAAGCTGATACAAGAATAATACTCCACACCCTGTACAGTGTCCAGAATGACAAAGTTGACAGAGTTGTCATCCATGCCAATGACACAGACATCATCATCATGTGCCTTTACTATGCAGCAACCCATCTCAGATGCCTTCCAGAGCTGTGGGTGAGAACACAATTCATACCTTCCTATCCATCAAATGGTATCAGCACTGGGGCTTGCACTGTGTCGTGCCCTGCCCTTTATCCATAGTTTAAGTGACAGAGATACCACCAGCTATCCCTTTTTCACTGGGAAGAAGGCATGGTTCAAGGCCAGCATGCGTCTGGATCTCCCTGCACTTGAGGAGTTTGGTGAAAACTCTTCTGATTCCCTCTCATATGACGTCATCAATCAGGCACGAGACCTCACAATTGCTGTATATACATCCAAAGCGGACCACCCGGAGGATTTTGACCTGAGTAAGCTTAGAGTGTACAAGTTCCTCAATAATAGATCAACCCTCTTAAAGCTGCTGCCCCCGACAGAGAATGCCTTTGACCTGCACCTGAGAAGAGCTGCTCTAGCAACCATAATAGATAAATGTGCACATATCGCCAAGCCGGATATTCCTTCTTTCACAGAGTATGGATGGTCTCTCAGTGCTAGCAATGCAGTCCCTCTTGCATCTACCGAGCCAGCCTTGCCTTTGTCAATGAACAAGGCAATATCATGCCTCTGTTCCTGTGCAAAGAAGGCAATTCCATGCTACTTAGGATGCCGTTGCCAGGTACTGGAGACACGATGCAGCAGGATCAGTGCAACACATGACAACAGTGACAGTGAATAGCATTGTACCATAGTATCATTGGCTTTAGAAGCAGGCAAGACAGCACCATAGAGGTCAAAATGAACCTTTTGTAGGCAACCTCAACTCCGCCTTTACTCTATTTGTCACTAAGTAGTCTATATTTTGTTATGTTACTTGAATGCATACTACTATGTTAATTTGTATAGCCCTAAAGTTGAAGTTTTTGGCAAGTCTTGGAGTGTGCATGTGTATGTTTATATTGTATTTAGTTTATTAAAATGATACATAAGATACATTGTGGGCTTTTTCTCTGATTTTTCTCTGCAATCATCCCCACAACTATAGATCTATAAATCAATAAATCTGGGGGAAAATGTAATACCATACATTATTTATGACTGCAGCCATATTGACAAAATAGAAATGAAAGCTCAAACTGACCAAATGTGTTCATATTGCTTAAAAAGCAGACTTTTTGCCATAACAGTAAGCTGTCACTGTAAAAGTCATAGTAAAACTCATTTTCGCGTGGCATCCATCTTGGAAATATGCAAATTAAAGGGCCAGACACACCCAATCATAAAGATAAGTATTCCATTGAGTTTCTCATGCTCTGAAACCATGAAATAGACACCAAGTTTTTATTTCTAGCCCATCTGGTTCAAAAGTTATTGCGAAAGCTATTTTTTGATAGGGGCCAATATTGAGGCGGCCATATTGGATTTCCAGCAGCAAGTTGACCGGGTTGTCCATATAGGTTGTGATCCTACTGGGTCATAGATATTATTTCTGGTGGCCAACCTTTTATGGCAGGGCAAATGCAGCATACCCCCCTTTGCCCCTGGGTACTGATAGGGGCCAATATTGAGGCGGCCATATTGGATTTCCAGCAAAAAATTGACCGGGTTGTCCATATAGGTTGTGATCCTACGGGGTCATAGATATTATTTCTGGTGGCCAACCTTTTATAGCAGAGCAAATGCAGCATACCCCCCTTTGCCCCCTGGGTACTAGGACACTTGTGGATAAGAGTGGTTAATCAATCAGACTAATCGATTATATAAAACATTTTCCGGTTTGTTGATATGTAAGAAAATCGTCCATGGTAGCCGATGTGTTAAAGTGGGTGGTTAAAAGGATTTTGATGCTATATTAACTAATTTAGCTGAAGACCCCGTGGAACCCCCTTCAAGGACCCCTGAGGGTCCCTGGACCACACTTTGAGAACCACTGGGCTGGACAACAGGCACAGTAGATCTTTTCTAGGCTTTATCTCCTGGTGAGGTATTGTATTTGATTGATTGATTGATTGTTGAATACTTGTATTAGTAAAAAGAAAATAACAGCATGTGGTACAGTCAGACATTAACACTAAAAGGATAACACCAAAAAATCCTGGGGACTTGTTTCCATTGTGGTCCTATGTATTCAATTCATCAACATAGCATAAAAATAACACAATGTGATACATGTCATCAACAAATTCAAAACACTACATGTACAAAGGAGAAAAAGGAAAAACGGCGGCAGTGAATGACAGCTCCTTTCTATGGGAAATTGCAGATTCCCCTTGTGGTCTCCTGATAGGTGATTTTTCATGCCAGTTTTGAAAGAAACAAATGATTTACATATTTTAATGGATGGTGTCACATTTTGGTGGCAGAGTTGTAGAATGAGAAATTTCCCATGTTTGTTCTATATTTGGGTATAGTACCAGATGGTTGTCGCTCCCTCTAGTGTTGTGGCTGTGGATGTCACTCACTTTGGAGAAGCGGTTAGTCAGGTATGAGGGTATTGAGGGTATTGTGTATGCAGCTGGTCCTTGTCTCCAAGACAAATTTCTCCAAGGGAGACAAAATAAAGTAGCCTTGAACCTTGAACTTTGTGAGATGGAGAAAATCAACGTGAGAGGCTGGGTGTGAACCAGGTTAACCAAGAGATAGGAGGAAAGACGGTATGGCAATAAAAGGTCACAGGTGGGCCTGTGACAACTTGTCTGAGCCACTATGCTGATGAAAATGTGTGTGTGTGTGTGTACACACTGTGAAAACCTGAGTGATAATGTAACTCTTGAGAGGGTACAAATGGGTTAGGGTCCATTTGGTGCCATTTTATACTCTCAGCTGGAGAGACGGGGTGACCCCCTGTTGTTACCGAACAAACAGTCCTTAGCAAGTATTACTATCAGAATATAAGAGCTATTTAACGATTATTTTAACAACAAAATATGACTTACACTGAGGATTGTATGACACACACAGCTAGCTGCAGTTTGTGTATGCAATGTGGTGCTGTTGCATAATGAGCCTCTTGTGTCCATTCATTTGGTTGCTGCCTGAAAGGAGGAGGTATAGTTGGCAGAGGAATGAGGCAGAGGTGGCCTGGAAAGGAATGGCGTGCTGTTGGCGCCGCAGTGCCGCCTGGTAACTGGTGGTAACCCATGCACTGTAACCAGTGGGCTGAGCAGGGCCGGCTGGTAACCGGTGGTAACCCAAGCACTGTAACCAGTGGGCTGACCAGGGCCGCCTGGTAACCGGTGGTAACCCAAGCACTGTAACCAGTGGGCTGACCAGGGCCGCCTGGTAACCGGTGGTAACCCATGCACTGTAACCAGTGGGCTGAGCAGGACCGCCTGGTAACCGGTGGTAACCCAAGCACTGTAACCAGTGGGCTGAGCAGGGCCGGCTGGTAACCGGTGGTAACCCAAGCACTGTAACCAGTGGGCTGACCAGGGCCGCCTGGTAACCGGTAACCAAAGCACTGTACCAGACTACCAGTGGGCTGAGCTGGGATGAAGTTTTTATGGCCGAGTTTTTGGAGAGGGCGAAAGAGTGTGTAGGCGAGAGAGAGAGTTGAATGTTAAATTGTCAGTCCTTCTCTCCCTCTTGTCCGTCCGTCCGTCCGTCCGTCCGTGTCTCTGTCTGTCTGTGTGTGTCTCTGTGTCTGTGTCTCTTTCTGTGTCTCTGTGTCTCTCTGTCTCTGTCTCTGTCTGTCTGTGTCTCTGTCTGTCTGTGTCTCTGTGTCTCTGTCTCTGTCTGTCTGTGTGTCTGTGTCTCTGTGTCTGTGTCTCTGTCTGTCTGTGTCTCTGTCTCTGTCTGTCTGTGTCTCTGTCTCTGTCTGTCTGTGTCTCTCTCTCTCTGTGTGTCTTGGTTCTTGCTCATCACCTCAGAAAGGAGAGACGTGCTGCAGTTCCTGGCCTGGGCCCGTAACCTAGCAACCCAAACGATGTGTGTCTTGAATAAATCACAGCATCTTTCTCCTCCGCCCTCCTCGGACACACCGCACACGCACACGCACACGCACACGCACACGCACACGCACACGCACACGCACACGCACACACACACACACACACACACACACACACACGTGTAAACCGAGCACGCAACTACACACACTCACAGGGAGAGAATGCCTGCTGACTCACTACTTTTTCCTGCCTATTTTCTTTTTTTTTTAACGGCGTGGCTCTGCGAGAGGCTAGCTGTAAGAGGGTCAGTCTGTGTGTCTGTCTGTCTGTCTGTCTGTGTGTCCGGAGCTAATACTGGACCAATTATCACCATTCTTGTGATCATTCTTGTGACGTGTGCACTCTGCCAGTAGGTCACAGAATATCCGGTTCCTGCGGTTCCTCCGGTTCCGTACCCCAAACTAGTCGGAAATCGTCTGACCGAATGGTCTCAAACTTGGTGTGTGTCTCAGATGAGACGGTGCCGAATGGCAATTTGGATGGACGCTGCTCCTATGTGGATCCCATTATTTATTTTTATTCTGTCATGCTTGTTATACCTTGTTCTGTCACTTTAAACCTGTGTTTACAGTAGCATGTCGTTGGATGTACAGTACAGTAGGCCCGGTGATGAACGGTGCTCTGTTTGCTTTCAAACAAATCAAACTCTACGCGTATTTACACACACTGCCTATAAATCTTATGGCGAGTGAAGCCTGATTTACTGTATACTTTGTCACGGGAAGGAGTATAAATTAAACTTCACTGTGGTCTCTTTCTATAGGAGTTGTGTGTGTTGTTCTGAGAGTGAGTTGAGGCTAAACAATTTACACTTTTACAATTTAGGCACTTAGCAGATGCCCTTATCCAGTGCCACTTCCAATAAGCAAGGTAATCACATACATAGAATGCGAAGGGACAGTGTAGTGCCTCAGGAAACCAGGATCACAGATAAACCAAGAATCTAGCATCAGTCTAAACCAGTGTAATCCTGACAGTGGGCCGGGACCCATTTTGCGGCCCTGGACGCATTTTTAGGGGTAAATATCCCCTTTTTCCCTCAACTACAATTAAAAAACTGCTCCTCGGAGCACAGGTCTCCGCCGGGTCAGGTTGCAGAAATCTGCCCCCTGGTGGCGTAAAACAGGCGTGTGTGAACTTTCAAGGGAATCGGACGCTGCGTTCATGATTTGAGGTATTTTGTTCTAAGCGAACCACTCCTGTAAACTTTAGATGGCAATCTTAGCCAATCAGGATGGAGTATGAAAAATCGGACAGATCCGTAGTGATCACATGACTATAGAGATAATGTGTACCAATTTGCGTGATGTTTGGACAAAATCTGAAGGAGTAATATAAAAAAATGATTTGCAAAAATCTGCCTTCCTCGGTCTAGTGGGAATGTGCGTGCATGTTTCACGCTATCGGACGCTGCGTTCATGATTTGAGGCATTTTGTTGAAAATGAGCCACTCCTGCTAGTGGCGCTATAAAAGGCTGATGTGAAACATGTAGGGTAGAGGTTCTGCTCTGGCATCCAGGGAGTGTTTGTGCACAGTTTCACATCGATCGGGCCAACAGTGCCGGAGATTAGCCAGACAGACAATAATAATCTGCACATTAAAACTATAGGCTACCAGGTAAACAATGAACCTAGCGTCTGTTTAAATAACATGCTATGTATCTAAATTACATCCCTAACATTGCGGTCACGAAAAACAAGCCAAGTAACAAAAACATGAGAGAGAATGAACGAGGTATGTCTACAACTCTACATGGTATATTTTGGTAAGTCGCTAGCATCAATAGGCTCTATGCACAGCAGCCATATTGGAAAGAAATTGGGCCTCTCTTCCTTATTTCCTTCACAGGTTTTACCAATGATACTAATTAAGGCTCTGTTCCATTTAGTGTAGCACAGTGGACCCCCATAACTCTGAGAGTGTACAAATGGAACCAAATGGACCCTTACGGGTCCATTTGGTTCCATTTGCACACTCTCAGAGTCACACACCTGTAAAGGGCCATTTGGGACCCCCTCAAGGAACCATGGACCACACTTTGAGACCCACTGGTGTAGCAGAGTGTTTCCAGTGAGCCAACATGCACAATATCAGCATCGTCTGTTTGAGCAGAATGAAACAGAGCCTTCATTAGTATCATTGGTAACACCTGTGAAGGAAGTATGGAAGCGTCCCAATTTCTTTCCAATATGGCTGCTGTGCATAGAGCCTATTGGCGCAGAAGGTGGCAAGAAGTGGTACAGGGAGAGTGAAGTGCTAGGGGGGGGTGAGGTGGAGTCTGAAGAGGCAAGTCTTCAGACTACACAGTGGAAAATTGGGTGCGAGTGAGTCTGCAGTTTTGACTGCAATGGGGAGTTTGTTCCACAGTTTGGGAGCCAGGAGGGAGAAGAGTCTGGGACGCGTGGGTGCGCTGTCCCGGGTGTTTTAGGGAAGGTTCAGACAGCTTTCCTGTGTTAGCTGATCTGAGTGAGTCAGAGGGGTTGTAGGGTTGGTTCATGCCTTGAAGGTATGGCAGTGCCGTGCCTTTGGTTGCCTTGTGGGCCAACATCAGTGTTTTGTACTCGGTGCAGGCAGAAATGCAGGGAGCGGAAAAGGGGAGGAGATGTGAACATCTTGGCTGGTTGAATACCATGGCGTGCAGCGGCATTCTGGATGGTGCTGGTTTTTATGCTGCTGTCTCTCCATCGCATTGGGAGGAAAATCTTTTTTTCTAGATTATTTGTATTGCTGTGTATTGAGCTTGTAGATCTGCTATTTTTGAAAAATCATGAACATTTGTGCGAATCTTTAAATATATATATATATATATGTATATATATATATATATATATGTATATATATATATATTTAAAGCAAAAAAAATGTTTTTACTAAAATCTTTGCTTCTTGGGGTCCCTGGAACTAAATATTTTGAGATGGGGGTCCGCGGCCAAATATATATTATTTTGGGGGTCCTTGACATGAAAAAGTTTGAGCTCCACTGATATAGCAACATTTTTCTGAAAACTGTTAGGATTTAAGACATTTTTAGAATCAGCCTCAGGTCTGAATGGGCGTTAACAGTGTATTAAAAATAATAATATGCAATTTGAGATGATACTCTGATGTGTGGCGAGAATCACATTGCATCGCTTCTCATGGTAATTCAACAGAGATAAGACGCAGAGTGTGAAATTAGACAATAGTGTGTGTGTGTGTGTGTGTGTGTGTGTGTGTGTGTGTGTGTGTGTGTGTGCCCGCGCGCGCACAATGTCTATAGCGGCTATTGGCTATGGGTGTGAGTGAGTACGTATGTGTTGATGGCCATTTTAGCTGGTGTTTATCTGGTTAACCAATGAAATCAGGTCAGGAGTCAGGACCCATCTTTGGGTCGCGGACACATTATCATGGGTCGCAAGTAAATATGCCCCTGTTTCGTTTCCTACTTAAAAATAAATAAATATACATATTTAAAACGTTTAAACAAAGAAATCACAACTTTTCATCAATTAGAAACAATTCCAACATTTTTCAAAAGTATTTCATAAATAAAATCCAAAAAGGGAGAAAAAGTATGAATAAATGTCAAACAATGTTTGTTTTTACAATGTAGATCTGCTATTTTCACTAGTTTTGGCCCCGGACCAACGTCTAATTTCTCTTTTTTTTTTTTTTTTTTTTTTCCCTCTATAATTTTTATCCCACGATTTTGTAACCCACATTTTTTCACCCAGTGCCAATTGCCTGCGTAATCCTGGGCACTACCTACCCTCTGCCAGCCTAGGGAGAGCCCAAGCTGAAGCTCATGCCTCCTTCAATGCATGAGGAGCAAGCAGGCCGCTTCTTATCACCCGACGGGGGAGTTTCCCTGGTTGGACATAGCGCGTGGAAGGAACACGTTATTCCAACCAGTTCCCTTCTCCTCCATCAGGCGCCCCGGCTGACCAGGGGGAGGCAGTATAGTGACCAGGATTACTACATGTTTTTGTGAGGGTATTAACTCCCCCTACCCTAGGAGACACGGGGAGAACATGCAAACTCCACACAGAGTAGTAATTTCTCTTTTGGGTGTTGAGCTAAAACGTTGGGGAACCACCTTCTATTCTTAGTAAAATAGACCCGAGTTACAACTACAACTTTGGACTGCTTTTTCCCCCCGTCTGCACCAAATCTCTTCTCCAAAAACAGCAGACTTACAAGCTCACAAGTCACAACGCATTGCGTTGCAAGTGCAACGAGTTGTGAGCTTGTTAATCTGCTATTTCTGGCCTGGCGAGGCTCCCCCGCCACCCCCCCTCCCCCAGAATAGGCATGCTGGGGTTCAAGTGGTAATTAATAACTTGCACACATTTCTGCACAAATTCCTGAGTGACTCCTCCTGCCTCGGGCTGGCTGTCTGTCACGACATTGAAATGTCACTTGACGATTAATTGCCTCACAAATGGTTGCGATTAACAATTTAATTGTGTTTTTCCAACCTTGGAACAAACACGTAAATGAAAATTACATTTATGTTTGACTTCTAGGCTTTGTAAACAAAACATTTCACACGGCAAGAAGAAATGAGTTGACATTTAATAACTTTATACTTTGCCCCCAAACAATTGTAATAGCGTAAATAGCCGATCTAAAAGCTTACAGCGCGCCACGGTGCGTTGAGTAAGCTTGTAGATCGGCTATTTTCCGCTCTTTTCTTTTTAGATATTTGAAAATATATTTTTCAACATGGAGACTATTATGATTTGAATAATTGCGATTTGGCAATTATGTCATAATTGTGACAGCAGGGCCTACTCCCTCCCGCCAGGTCACACAACAACAACAAACGGAATGCAATTTCCATGTTTGAAGGCTCCTTTAGCCCTGACAAGTCTGGGAAAACATGCAAATGAGGGGGGAGGGAGATTCGTTCCCCCGCTGATTTGATCCATGGCCTGAAATGAAAGAGAGACGATGCCCGCCTCGATCTGCTTCTCTCCTCCGGGCTGAGATATCCCGCCTCACGCACGCACAGACGCACACACACACGCACACACGCACACGTACGCACACACACAGCTGGAGGAGTCGAGCTGTCCCGTTCGTTCTTTTTCTGATGCCGCTTGCAGAAGAAAATAAATGACAGATAAAGCAATCTTGAATCTATGGAATGAAGTGTAAATCGGGCTCAAGGTGCAAAACCTGCTTCAAACTATAAGCTAAGCAAATGGCGTCACAATCATTTTAACCACTTTAACGTATTTTATACTTTGGCTATTCAAAAATAGCAGAAGTTTTTCATTGAAAAATTATGAAAATGTGTGCAAATCTTTGAATATATATATTTTTTCACTCAAATATTTGCTTCTGGAGGCTATATCAGAGGTGATATTAACTATGAATACTTTGCACCCGTGAAAATAGCTCCATATGCTTGCTGTCCAGCACATATTATGCAGATGATGATGGCTATGAATTCCTTCAGATGGGCATTCGTTCCTCCGACCAGGAACTGAACGACGGACACAGAGAGAGTGAAAGGATGAATGAGGATGAAGGGCTTTTGTTGTTGAAGCCTGCAAGGTTGGAACACACAAAGAGAAGGGCAGCAGGGTGTGTGTGTGTGTGTGTGTGTGTGTGTGTGTGTGTGTGTGTGTGTGTGTGTGTGTGTGTGTGTGTGTGTGTGTGTGTGTGTGTGTGTGTGTGTGTGTGTGTGTGTGTGTGTGTGTGTGTGTGTGTGTGTGTGTGTGTGTGTGTGTGTGTGTTACTATACTTGTGAGGACCAAATGTCCCCACAATTATAGTAGAATTTGAGTAGACGTTGTGAGGACCATTTTCCTGGTCCTCACAAGAAAATAAGGTTCTTTTGTGGTTGAAAATAGATTTTTAGAGATACTTTTACAATTAGAAAAAGATTCAGTTTGGTTTTCAGGATTAGACATTTAGAGCTCAGGTTTAGGTGTAGAGTTGGACTTTACCCTATTTTATTCTTAGTTGTGCGGCGATGTCACACACCGGAAAATAAGCCGATCTACAAGCTTGTAGATCTGCTATTTTTCGGCTTTAGGCTTACGGTTGAAAGTGGCATTCGTAAAGTGTGGCATTCGTAAAATCCTCACAAGTATGGTAATACAAACCTGTGTGTGTGTGTGTGTGTGTGTGTGTGTGTGTGTATTGTTTGGGTCACTCAGCTCTGCTGGCCTAGAGGTACAGAAGTGATTCTACGGCAGAGTATTTCTGTCCTCGTTCCATTTCCTTCCTGCTCCTTCTATCAAAGCCTTTAGGGCTCAGGAGATCACACACACACACACACACACACACACACACTGTTGTCGTGCACCGGAAATAGCAGATCTACAACCTCACAACGTGTCGCAGTGTGACGTGTTGTGAGCTTGTAGATCGGCTTTTTTCAGTGTACACCACCTGCGCGCGACAAAAAAATCCAACCATATCCCCTAAACCTAATAACTTCTAAATGCCCAAGTCTAGTCGCTCAGGTGGCACAGTGGTTAAGGCGCCCGCCCGAGCACCACCGCGGAGGTCGTGGGTTCGAATCCACCGTGGTGCATCCGCCATTGACAAACATCTACACGAACACAATTGGCCCGCGTTCGGGGGGGAGGGCGATATCACTGCACTGTATAGTATTCCTACAGGTTGGTGGCTCCTGTCAGCAGGGAGTGTTGGGCAGGAGGAGTGGGACGAAGGCTCTATGTCCTCCCGGTGGGGGCTCCTCACTGGGTGGGTGAGTCAGTAGGAGACTACAGCAGTGACAACACACAGCAATGTGTGTGGGGAGGAATCAATTGGAAAAAGGGGTAAAAAGACAAAAATAAATGCCCAACTCCAACCTGAGGGGACATTTGGCCCTCACAATAGGCTATATGCACAGCAGCCATATTGGAAACAAATTGGGCCTCTTCTTACTTCCTTCACAGGTGTTACCAATGATACTAATGAAGGCTCTGTTCCATTCTGGTCAGGGTGCTGATATTGTGCATGTTGGCTCACTAGAAACACTCCATTTTGGTTCCAAAATGGCCCCTTGTGGTGGGTGTGTAACTCTGAGAGTGTACAAATGGAACCAAATGGACCCGTGAGGGTCCATTTGGTTCCATTTGTACACTCTCAGAGTTATGGGGGTCCTAGTCTAGAAATTAAGAGACCACTGTGCCACACTAAATGGAACAGAGCCTTAATTAGTATTATTGGTAACACCTGTGAAGGAAGTAAGGACGAGGCCCAATTCATTCCCAATATGGCTGCTGTGCATACAGCCTATTACAGAAAACAGTCAAAACACACACACACACACACACACACACACACACACACACACACACACACACACACACACACACACACACACACACGCTTGCACACGCACACGCACACGCACCACACACCACACACACACTGGAGTTTTGAGTTTGTCTTTTAGAAACATCCTTGGAGGTTGGGCTAATGTGTAAATCCCTTAGCTGACATTGTTGCTCACACTGCAAATGCACCGGGTCAGTGGAAATCGATAGATTTAGGAGGAGCAAATACTCCCTGACTGTGCTTTTTCCCCCCCAGCTTTGTAGTAAAGCACTGCATGCTTGTCCCTCAAGGAAACGGTCATGTATAGAAACCTGCATTCCCCTGAGGCAGCTACACACTGTACGACTTTTAAAGTGGCCTGGGGGTCATCAGATCGTTAAGTATTTCACATTAAGCTATGTTCACACTGGCAGCCCCAAAAAATGAGATTTATGGCCCGTTGGCCAGATTGGAATCAGACTTGTTTCAGCAGCGAAAACAAAACAAAAAACACCTGGAAACTTGATTTTTTGCGAAACAGATGTAGTTGTTGAATTGATAATAACATCGTATCTGTGACAGGTAAATGAAATCTGTGTGGAGTATTGCAACATCAACCTTTCTCCATGTTTTTGTTCTCTCTCTCTCTCTCTCTCTCTCTCTCTCTCTCTCTCTCTCTCTCTCACTCTGTAGTGACCTCTTGTCCTTGTAGTGGTTGATTGAGAGTAACCCTTGTACACTGACTGGCTTTGAGCAGCAAAAAAAAAAAATCAATTACATTTGATCAAAGTGTCAAATCACAACAAGTTGTCTCAAGACACTTACTTTCTCTGCTCTACGTATGTAGAGCAGAGAGCCGACATTGTCCCACCCTGAGCAAGCAATTTTTGCGACAGTGGCAACGAAAAACTCCCCCTTTAACTGGAAGAAACGTCAGGCAGACACGGGCTCTAGGGTGGGAGGCCATTTGCCTCGACCGTTTCGGGGGGGGGGGGGGGGAAGAGAGAGAGAGAGAGAGGGAGAGACAGACAGACAGACAGAGGAGAGACAGAGGGAGATACAAGTAGTAGCACTAGCAATAATAATTATAGTAAATATCAGTGGTGTAAAGTACATTTACTCAAGTACTGTACTTAAGTACAATTTTGAGGTACTTTTACTTTACTGGACAGGAGTTACTTTACTGGACAGGAATATTTCCAATTGTCTATACTTTTACTTTACTCCACTACATCTCAGAGGCAAATATTGTACTTTTACTCCTCTACAATTATTTGAAAACTTTAATTACTAGTTACTTTGCAGATATAAATTATTACATTATAAAACATACATTAAACACTTTAGCCTTATTTTATACCTAGGCTATTTGAACATAGCTGATCTACAAGCTCACAACGCGTCGCATCGCGAAGCGTTGTGAGCTTGTAGATCTGCTATTTTCAAACATTTGAGTACTTTTACTTTTGGTACTTTTAAGTACATTGTTATACCAATACTTTTGTACTATTACTCAAGTAAATTCCAGACTTTTAATTGTAACATAGTTCTTCTACATTGCAGTATTGATAGTTTACTTTCACTTAAGTAAAACATTTGAGTATTTTTTCCACCACTGGTAAATATAATAGTGTAAGTGTAAAATAATAAAAAGGAAATGAAGAATTTCCAAAAGTTAAAGTTGAAAAAAAAAAAAGTTTATTCCATATCCATTTGTTCCAGTCTTGAAAACATAATATAAGCAGACTTTAATATAACTCAGACTGGAATGCAGCAACAACAAAAAACAGACTCAAAAGCTGTGAGCCTCCAATCAACTACACCTGGCCCTCCCTTAGCCAGGTTCTTATGCTCTCCTCTCCTCTCCTCCATGTCTGTAGAGGGTGACAAAGCACACTGACAAGGACATTAGACATGGCACGTACATGTAATAATAATAATGAATTGCATTTTTTATAGCGCTTTTCTAAGTACTCGCTTACTCAAAGCGCTTTACAATGGTTCATTCATTCATACATCATTCACACACACATTCACACACCGATGGCGGAGGAAACCGTGAAGGCACCAACCTGCTCATCTGGAGCAATTAGGGGTTCAGTGTTCTTGCTCAAGGACACTTTGACACTAACTGGTGGAAGAAGTACTCACATTTAGTACTTAAGTAAAAGTACCAATACCACAATGTAGAAATACTCTGTTACAAATAAAAGTCCGGAAATCAAAATGTATTTGAGTAAAAGTACAAAAATATTCGCATTAAAATATACTTGAGTACTGAAAGTAA
This sequence comes from Gymnoscopelus microlampas, assembly GCF_963454915.1. NCBI lineage: Eukaryota > Metazoa > Chordata > Actinopteri > Myctophiformes > Myctophidae > Gymnoscopelus > Gymnoscopelus microlampas. The sequence continues at coordinate 11,217,123 of NC_139947.1, read as the reverse complement.
AAGTACTCATTTTACAGAATGATCCATTTCACAAGTTTCCAAATGTATAAAAATGCTTTGAAAATAGCCTATCTACAAGCTCACAACACGTCGCAAAGCGACACGCTGTGAGCTTGTAGATCGGCTATTTTCAAATAGCCTAAGTATGCGTAGGGCTGAAGTGATTAATGCATGTTTTGTAATAATCAAAATCTACGAAGTAACCAGTAACTAGAGTTTTCAAATAATTGTAGTGGAGTAAAACTAAAAAGTACAATATTTGCCTCTAAGATGTAGTGGAGTAGGTAAACGTATTGAAAATTTGAAACACTCCACTAAAGTAAAAATTCCTCAGTACAGTACTTGAGTAAATGTTAGTTTACAACACTGCATGTAGGCATACTGTAGATTGGTTCCTACACACTCTTTCTCTCTCTTGCTTTTTCCACCTCTCTCTGTCCCTCTCTCTCTCTCTCGATTCAGTTCAATTCAATTCAAATATGCTTTATTTGGTATGGCAAGCATCCTCATATTGCCAAAGCATTAGTAACATAATGATACAAAGATAACGCGTGTCATAACAAACAACAAAATAAAACAAACAGACATTATGTTAATGAACCGTGTGTAGATAGATACCCTTTGTCCGTCATTGTTTTTGGCAGGCTGCTACATATTTCGCTGCCAACCTTATTGGAACATTGTGGGCTTTCTAAGCTAATAAGTAGGGGATTGCCTGTGGGCAGTCAAAATATGTATCTGTATTTTTGTGAATTTAGGGTGGCATACTTTCTTATGTCCTTGTATTTGTCACATGAACTGGAACTCGCTGCCTCTGACGATAAAGAGCATCAGCAGTCATCTCCTTTATTTTAAGCAAAAAAAAGGTCAAAGCATGGCTTTTAGAAAATGTTGAAGAATAGGATGGTCACTTATATATTTATCATGGACATCCTTTATATTGATGCTTTTAATTAGTAAAGCTCTAGAGTGCTTTATGTATTGTTGTGCTGCCTGTCATTTGTTGTAATAATAGAAATAAGTCTCACGACTTTGTTGTGTCTGTGTATCCTTGACGTGTCTCTGATAAACATGTAGCATGTGCTTTTCTTTTATGACGTAAATCAAATCTAATCAAATCAAATCAAACCAAACATGGGGTCAAGAAGTGGAGCTCTGTCTCCTCTCTCTCTCTCTCTCTCTCTCTCTCTCTCTCTCTCTCTCTCTCTCTCTCTCTCTCAACCTCTCCCTCTCTGCGACATTGGTGTTTGTTTGCATTTGGGGAGCCACATGCTACGTGAGCAAACAACTGTCAAGACTAGGCATGTAACGATTCACTCAACTCACGATACGATTCGAATCACGATACTAGGTTCACGATATGATTTTTCACGTTTTTTGTTTTGATTTTTTTTTCTTACACAAATCCAGTATATATATATATATATATATATATATACTGGATTTGTGTAAGAAAAATGACTGAAAACTTTTATTTTTATTTTTATCTCACAAAGATCCTGTATTTTCTTATTTTTTCCCCCCTGCTGTTTGCATCGCGATACATTTGTTATTAAATCGATTTAAATTGTCACCAGTTTGAATCGATTTCAATCGATTTACGATAAATTGTTACTTGCCTAGTCAAGAGACCCAAACAAAAACGATAGTAAAATAAAGCGGCTGCTCTGCAGTGGTTTCCAAAGCACTGTGTGTGTGAAGACAGATGATGCGTTCTGGACATCAATGGTGGAACAAGGCTGATTATGGCTGAGAATGAGGAGGAACTAAGAAGGCGTTTACGCTGCATTGGTCTCTATAATGATGAGGATGGTGGTTGGAGCCCGACCGAGCCTTCACTTCCATCCAGCCCTTTTAGTCATAGTCATAATCAATGAGCTAAAACGTGGCAGAGCAACCAGTATGGTTGTCTAACCACTTGAACCCCAGCCAGCGTCCGTCCATATCCTGTGGGGAACATTAGCCAAAAATAGCCGATCTACATGCTCACAATGTGTGCATCATGCATTCGAGCATGTGAATCAGCAATTTTTGGCAAGGAGATTTGGTATAGTCATAGACTCAACCAGTGGCCCGAGGACCACCGAGTGGTCCTTGAGGGGGTTCCAGGTGGTCCCCAGCTAAATGATAGAGAGTTGGTAACCAAATGGACCCTTATAGATCTTTGACTCTTGAGAGTGTAAAATGTTACGCTCTGAAGAGTTAAATTATTGTTAAACATCTGCATTACTTAATTAAAGAATTGTTATTTTGATCAACGTTGGCCTGTTATCTCTCCTATGGCACCAACATAAATACAGCATGAATGGAATTGTGGACAAAATGTTATCCAACGATAACAAAATATTCTTTAAGTTTTGGGTCTGAGAGTCTAAATCTCATTAAATGGTGGTTCTGTGGCTCAAAGGCCGAATAAATAATGGACCTTGATATGAAAAGGGTTGAAAACTACTGGTATATAGACGGAAAAAAGTACAATTGTTGCACAAGTCCAGACATTGGTTCTCCGGGGACCCCAGGGGTCCTTGGGGGGGTTCTAGGGGTTCCCCAGCAAAAGTAGTTAACGTAGAATCAAAATCATCTTTTGCCATTTTATCCATTTATATGTTCGGCTATTCAAAAATAGCAGGATCTACAAGCTCATAGCGCGGCACTCGGTGCCGCGCTATGAGCTTGTAGATCTGCTATTTTTTGAATAGCCAAAGAAATCTTCAAATGACTGAGTTGCGTTCCCGGTCTTAATAGATTGAGTGGTTAAGTGCAGAGCGTTATCTGTTGTCTAATGGATACTCCATAGTAGTGAGTCCAGTATGTATGTCTACAACTCCCGTATGTACCTTGTCCTTGTTTCTTTAGATAATTTTTATTGACTTTCTTCAGATAGGACAATGGATGGAGATGTTGAACAAAGCAAAAGGGGGCAAAGGGTAAAGCGGAGCGGTTCATGACTGACATGCACGCAAACGCTCCTGGGAATCCAACCATGGGTTGAACTTGTCGCTCTCGCTACTCACTTGCCCTACTTGATCATACTGCAGTGTTACACAAAAAAAGTAAAAAAAAAAGCAAGCTCAAAACGTGGTGCGAAGCAACTTCTTTTGAGTTTGTAGATCTGCTGCTTTTGCTGTTTTTGAATTTGAATCCTGAAAAGTAACAGTTTTTTGGACATGAGGTTTCCACCCGACAAAGACGATATGCACTGCTGTAGCTTTCACCAGAAAATTAATCAATACATAATGGATAAATAAATAGATATATAAATATATAAATATATAAATATATAAATATATAAATATATAAATATATAAATATATAAATATATAAATATATAAATATATAAATATATAAATATATAAATAAACAAACAAATACATAAAAGAAATGATTATTATATCAAAAAAGGAACTAGCAAGGTAAAAAAACTGTTAAAACGACATAGACACGCCGTTTGAAGCGGACTTGAGCCACGAGAGGCACCGCCTAGCGAGCAGTCAGGCGAGCGAGTCGCCGTGACCCGTGACGGGTCCCTGGACCACACTTTGAGACCCACTGCTGTAGCAGAGTGTTTCCAGTGAGCCAACATACACGATATCACTAGCCTGGTATCCAGCCTGCTTCGCTACTTTCGGCGGACTTTTTTTTCTCTCTTCGCTTCTCAGTCTGGAATGCCTCCTATCTCCAAGGGAGGCGGGACATGACAAACGTTTCGAGTCGTGCCGTGGCTTCTGATTGGTCTGTGGTGCGGGGCGGGACAAAACAAACAGTGTGATCGTTGTGATTCGTCATTCGTTTGAACAACATCCAGTCAGCAACGACGTTGCCTAACGTAACATATGTAGTTCCAGTGTAGTTCTGCAAAACGAGTCAATGGGGTGCATTCCAGACTGAGAAGCGGAGAGAGAGAAAAAAGTCCGCCGAACGTAGCGAATCAGGCTGAATCCCAGGCTACGATATCACTGCAACCTGACTCTGTTTGACCAGAATGGAACAGAGACTTCATTCGTATCGTTGGTAAAGACCTGTAAAGGAAGAGGCCCGACTTTCCAATATGGCTGCTGTGCATAGCCTATTAAAGGGATAGTTCACCCCCAAAATTACCTTTTTTCTACCGATTAGTCACCCCATGGAGACTTGAATTCATGGAAATTGTTTCGGTTTTGTCGCATTCATAAGCCAATAATGATGACATTGGTTGCCCCCCCCCCCTCTCTCACAGGCCCGTGGGCCCCTGGTGGTCCCGGTGAGAAGAAGATGGACAGGATGAAGCTGATCAAGAGGAGACTGTCCATGTCTCTACGCAGCGCTCGGCCCGTCGACGACTCCCTGTCCGAGCTGGCCGAGCAGATGACCCTGGACGAGCCGGCTGCCGCCAGGGACAACGGTGAGACACACGCACACGCACACGCTCTCACACACACACACACACACACACACACACACACACGCACACGCACACGCACACGCACACGCACACGCACACACACACGCACACACACACTAGAGAGCTTGACGATACACAATGCACAAGCCATCCTAACCCTCATCATAGCTATCTCATCATCATCATCTTCATCATCACCACCCTCCTCATTTCACTTTGCATGGGACTGATGATGACGCGTTTGTAATCCATATTGTTGTTGTCAGGCAGAAACCCCATGTGTCCATATTTCAATTAATGCCTTATATGTACTTCATCATACAAGAGTGTTGATCAACGAGCTCATAGTGAGCTTGTAGATCGGCTATTTTCACTATATTTAACAAAGGAAAGGATTTTGGACATACAAGGTTTCCACCTAACGGCAACAATATTAGAATGGGCTAGGAAGAACATGACTGGAGGAATATGCTGTGTTTCCTATAGCACAGATATTCACATGGTGGTTAGAGAGCCCCCCGCCCCCCCCCCCCCCCCCCCCCCAAAAGTTATTATTATATGATTATTCACAAGAGGCATTTTAAGGACTTTTATGTGCCACCTGCTGGTCGTCTTGAAGTATTGCAGCTCTGCTTGTGGAGAATGTACAGGGCTCACCTGAGAGAAGCTGTTTTCGTGTGTGTGTGTGTGTGTGTGTGTGTGTGTGTGTGTGTGTGTGTGTGTGTGTGTGTGTGTGTGTGTGTGTGTGTGTGTGTGTAGTGGTGGACAAAGTACTTAACCCCAGTACTTGAGTCAAAGTGTAGATACTCCTGGTCAAATATTACTCAACTACAAGTGAAAGTTGCTCTTTCAAATTTGAACTTGAGTTAAAGTGCTGGAGTGCTTGTTTTTTATTTTATAGTATTCACAAGTTCATGCTTTAAAAAAATACTTGTGAGTTGTGAGCTTGTAGATCTGCTATTTTCACTATATTTCAAATAGGTGGTTAGTTCATAATACTTTTTTACCCTTCCTAGAAATGTAGTGGAGTCAAAAGTACACGCTCTATCACCCCGTACCTGGGGGCGATGGGGCTTTTTCTCTTGCTGCCCCAACTCTGTGGAATGCATGCACTCCCCAATACTATCAGAGCCCCCCACCCTCCAAACCTTCAAAACAACTCTTAAAACCCACCTCTTCAATATGGCTTTCCCTAGCCTGTCATGGCCAGACTATGCTTCTGGTGATAAACCCGCCCCATATTTGCATACTGGGCCCTGATTGGTCCCTCACTACTTTGGAGGGAGTGAAATCCAATCACAACTGAGCGGTGCCAGACCAAATCTGCCAAGAGCAATTTCTTTTACTTCTACTCCACAACATCTCAGAGTTAAATATTGTACTTTTACTCCACTACAATTATTTGAAAACTGAAGTTACTAGTTACTTTGCAGATATAAATTGTTATATTATAAAACATACATTAACCACTTCAGCCCTATTTTATACGTAGGCTATTTGAAAATAGCAGATCTACAAGCTCACAACGCACGTTCATTGTGAGCTTGCAGATCTGCTATTTTCAAACATTTTGTACTTTTTACTTTTGGTACTTTAAGTGCATTTTGATGCCAATACTTTTGTACTTTTATTTAAGTAACCTTTTGAACACAGGCCTTTTACTTTACTAACAGAGTATTTTAATATTGTGATATTGGTACTTTTATTTAAGTAAAACATGGGAGTACTTTTTCCACCACTGCTGTCTACCACTGTGTGTGTGTGTGTGTGTGTGTGTGTGTGTGTGTGTGTGTGTGTGTGTGTGTGTGTGTGCGTGTGTGCATATGTGCGCGTGCGTGCGCGCAGTATGATCTGTATGAGTGTGTGCACCAGCCAGAAAGGAGGTCAGATCACAGAGCGATGGGAGTTACCTCTCTCCCATCAGCTGCCTCAGAAAGAAAGAAAGAAAGAAACACGGAGAGAGAAAAGTCCTTGTGTTCAAATATAGCTGTGTGTGTGTGTGTTTCTCAACCTGAGGAGGCCGGCAGCGAGGCCGCGTTGCAGTTTGGGTGCAGAGAGCGTTCTAAGTGCTCGCTCCCTCCACACTGTATTATATTGTTGTTGTCGGGCAGAAACCTCTCATCTCCATATTATAACTTTTTGCGTTTTTTTTTACGTAGATTAACCCCCTACTTGATCATACTGCAGCGTCACACAGATGTATCAAAAGTAGCAGATCCACTAGCGTACGCGTTTGGAGCTTGTGGATCTGCTACTTTTGAATTTGAATCCTGAAAAAGTAACACTTTTGAACATCTGAGGTTTCCACCCCCGACAGAAACGATATCTAATTCATTCTCAGTTTCGCCAGTGTCTCTCAAGCTTTTTGAATATGTATGTATTTGGCTCGCTGACCCCCATCTGAAAATGTTTTGTGCCAAAGGATCACAGCGTACAAGATTTGTCTTGTTAAAATGTAGATCTTAAGATCGTCTCCTGTCGAGGTGGAAACCTCATAATGTGTGTTTTCCACCTCGACAGAAAACTGTCCAAAACAGTCACTTTTCAGGATTAAGATTCAAGAATAGAAAAGGCAGATCTACAAGCTCCAAATGCGTTGCTTTGCGCCACGCTCGTTTATCTGCTACTTTGGATGCTTTTGTGTGATCCTGTAGTATGATCAGGTAGGGCGTTGGTTTACGAAAAAAATAAAAAGGTAAAAGTTAGAATATGGAGATGAGGGGTTTCTGACCGACAGCAACGTTATGTAGGCACTGGGAAGGGTTAGCTTAACGCGTTAAGACCGGGGACGCATCTGTGTCATTTATTTTATTTCTTTGGCTATTAAAAAAAAGCAGATCTGCAACAAAAAAAAAGTGCAAATCTTTAGTTTGAATATATATATATATATTTGAGTTACAAATGTTCGCTTTAAAAAATATATATATTCAAAGATTTGCACCAATTTTCACGATTTTTCAAAAACAGCAGAGCTACGAGCTTGTATATCTGCTATTTTTGAATAGCCAAAGAAATCGAAAAATGCGTTGCCCGGTCTTAATGGGTTAAGTGAACTTAGTGAAGTGATGTAGGAACTGAGGGACTGAAAGATATTAAACTTTAACCACCTCTCTCTACGTCAAGCCTCCCTCTCGTTTTCTGTCTTCCTTTTCTCTCTCTCTCTCTCTCTCTCTCTCTCTCTCTCTCTGTACATATCTCATGGTGACTCAGCCAGCAGCAGAGATAGAGAGATGGGTGAAGATGTTCCTCACGTTGTGTCGGTAGGGGGGCGGTGCGCTAATTAGAAATGATGTGGAAGTGAGCAGCTGTGCTGACCTTGGATCAGCTGGCCTTTCCATGTGATTATTGGGGGGAGAAACTGCAGGAGTCGTCTGAGGATTTGTGAGCTTGAGTCAGAGAGAAAATAATCCCCCCACCCCCTCCACCCCCCCCCCCCCCCCCCTCCGAGTGATCTTGCTGTGATTTACAGTAGAGGAAAATTGGGGATTATTTGGAATTTAGGAGGTGTGAAACATGCTCACTACGCGTGTGTGTGTGTGTGTGTGTGTGTGTGTGTGTGTGTGTGTGTGTGTGTGTGTGTGTGTGTGTGTGTGTGTGTGTGTGTGTGTGTGTGTGTGTGTGTGTGTGTGTGTGTGTGTGTGTGTGTGTGTGTGTGCGTGCGTGCGTGCGTGCGTGCGTGCGTGCGTGCGTGCGTGCGTGCGTGCGCGTGCGTGCGTGTCGCTTGAGCAGTACGTGGTGAAAAGCAATTAAGTACATGTACTTAAGTAAAATTTTGAGGAGTATTTCAAATTTTCACTATTTTTACTTCTATTCCACTACATCTCAGGGGCAAATATTGTACTTTTTACTCCACTACAATATTTGAAAACTCGAGTTACTAGTTACTTTGCAGATTTGTATTATTATTATTACAAAACGTACATTAACCTCTTCAGCCCTATATATATACTTTGGCGATCTACAAGCCGATCTACAAGCTCACAACGCGTCGCATTGCGACACGTTGTGAGCTTGTAGATCGGCTATTTTCAAAAGATTTCTATTCTACAAATTCATGAAAACTTGTGAAATGGGACATTCTGCATAATGAGTACTTTTACTTTAGGCACTTTGATGGCAATGCATTTGTTTTTTTAAGTAAACTTGGAACTTAAAAACTTTTTCTTGCAACAGAGTATTTTTACATTGTGGTATTGCTACTTTTACTTAAGTAAAAAATCGGAGTACTTCGTCCATCACTGCGTATAATGGTGTCGACTTGTAAGTTAGTGTGTACTGTAGTTAGTTTGACCAAAGAAGTAAGCAAGCAGCGTAGCTTTAGCCCATTGGCTGAGACGTCTGTCACTCATCTCTCTTATAACGCCACTGGTCACAGACAACCATCATTCTTAACGCATAACTACATGTTCCATCAGCCACTTTAACCCTTTAAGACCGGGAACGCATCTCTGTCATTGTACGATTTCTTTGGGCTCGTGAAAAGTTTAGCACTTCTTTGAAAATGTTTTACTCAAATCTTTGCTACAAATGTCTTCTAAATCCTATTTTTTTGAGAAAAAAAAGAAAATATGTTGCTATGGTGTATCAGTGGTTCTCAAACTTTTTCATGTCAAGGACCCCCAAAATTATATGAATTTTGGCCGCGGACCCCCATCTCAAAATATTTTGTTCCAGGGACCCCCCCCCCCCCCCCAGAAGTTGTAACAGTTAAAAATGTTCGCTACGGAAAAACAGATATTCAAAGATATGCACACATTTTTCACGATTTTTCAAATCGTGAACACGTTTTTTTCAAAAAATAGATTTAAAAAAAAAATAGATTTTTCAAAAAATAGATTTACAAGCTCGTAGGGCGGCACTCGTGCCGCGCTATGAGCTTGTAGATCTGCTATTTTTGAATAGCCAAATAAATCTAAACATGACACATGCTTCCCCGGTCTAAATGGGTTAAGCTTCTGTTAAGGATCTAATAGGCTCATAGACTGTTCCCGGTGCTTGCATGCTGTTCGTGTTGACAAATTATGTAAACCACGCCCCCCCGTTGCTGTGATTTTTACATTAATCCGGTAACACCTGAGGCCAATTCTACAAATGCCTTCTAAATCAGTAGTTCTCAAACTTGTTCGTGCCAAGGACCCCCAAAATTATATATATTCTTTGGCCACGGACCCCCATCTGAAAATGTTTTGTGCCAGGGACTCCTCAGAAGAGAAGATTTGTGTTTAAAAAAATAAAAAATATTTAAAATTCTTTCAAACACTACCATTTTACACTTTTTCAAAAATGTTCAAAAATAGCACATTTACAACCTCGCAGTGCGGCACGACCTTAACCCTTAATGGGTTACGGTAGCTCTCCACCGCAACGAAGTCTGTTGCGGTAAGTGTTGGAAAGCGTCTGTTGCCGAAAATCTGCTGTTGAATGGGCGGTGGGAACACTGTCACGTCGGGTCGCTGGGTTGTAGGGAAGCGTCGAAAGCCAAGTGAACCGGCGTTTGACCGTCGGATAGCAGCGGGCTTGTTGTTGAAAAGGACATCAAGCCATATAGGCTATTTTTAGCACCATAGTAGTAGCCGCCTGTCGGTGTCGGCTCTCAGGTGCATTCAGCTACTTTTTTCCACACCTTCCAAGCGACTGATCTCCCAACTTCATTCGACTGCCAGTCTGTAGTAATCTGTAGCGGTCTGTTTGGTGGAGAGCTACCGTTACTTGACAACAAGGTATGCGTGCCGACAGCGAGGCTTTTGTGGCAAGAATTATAACACGAGCGAGTTCGTTTGCCAAACACCCCATGGCCTCGCGTGCCGACAAAAGGGGCGGTTAAAGAGACTCGCAGGGGTCCCTGGGATGTTTGAGGGCCTCCCCATGCTACCCGGAATGGGCAGTCGGGTGGGCACGCAATGCAAACACAGTACTCGGTGTTGTAAGGCATTTGTAGGTCAAGAAAGCACCTGTAGAGAGTGGAGACTTGTTTATAGTCTAATAAAAGGGCCCATAGTGTTATGACCTATACTGTAGGAGGGGCCTTGTACTGTATAGGCTGAGAGGCCCTACATATTTGAGTGTTAACCTATATATCGTCTCTGTCGGGGTGGAAACCTCATAGTACTTCACAATGGCATGCTCGGGGCTAGCGGGTTGGCTAGCTAGCTAGCTACATAATATAAAGTGACTGGCTGCAAGCGAACACATGTCACTTCCACCCAGCCTAAAGGGCATAGCCAATGAACATGGTCAGGTGTGGTTATTATAGGATAATTTGTCCGTGTGAACAGCATCCATGCGTTCCCGTTCCTTCCCATACCTGCACGTCCTGTTTCAGCTACTTTTTCATATGCATGCACGCCTGCTGCTCCCTCACAAATCATTTGTTCATTAATTTGCTTTGCATGTTCTTTCTGCTCAGCCTCACAGCAACTGCACTCATCTCCTACATCTAGCACTCATTATGCACCGTTATGGCAGAGTTATACCTCGTAATGTGTGGCCGCGTCGCTCGCTTAAATTAACAGATTTTCAACCAAAAAAAACGTGATGTTTTTGGTGGGAAATGAGTTATTTTTGGCGGGCGACGTGAGAGTCACGCGGCAGCGCCTAAATTGGGCTTAACTGTTTCTCCTCTATACTCACAAGCTTCTACTGCCAACATAATGTGTCCTTTCCCTGTTCCATTACTAATGTTACTCATATATACTACTGCTACTGTGTGTTTCCTTGATGTGTTTGGTGTCTTTGTGACCTTTTGTGACCTTTGTCTCGTGTCCCCTTCTTCTTCTTCTTCTTCTTTTTCTTGTCTTACTCCGCTCCTCCTCCCCTGCTTCCAATTTCCCGTCCTATCTTTGTTTCTGTCGCTGGTCCCTCTCTCATCTCCCTGCTCTCCTCCTTCTCCTCTTGCTTTTTCCATCTTAACCTTCTCGCTGTCTTTTTTTTACCCTTTTTATTTTTTTATTTTTGTTTTTATTTTTTTATTTATTATTGTTTTATTTTTATTTTTATTTTTATTTTTATTTTTATTTTTATTTTTATTTTTATTTTTATTTTTATTAACCCCTTCTCTCTCCCCCCTTCCCCCTTCTTTCGCTAAATATTCGACCCTCCGCTCACCCCCTGCCCCCCTGCCCCATCCGTCTGTCTGTCTGTCTGTCCGTCTGCCCGTCTGTCTGTTTATCTTGTCTGTCTGTCCGTCCGCCCCTGGGTGCCATGGTGTGGTGTGGTGTGGGGGTCCAGAGCCCATGGTGGTGTGTGCAGCCTCCACGGCGCATCCCCCCGCCTCCCACAGCGCCCCCTCCTTCCTGCGTCAGTACGCCGGCCACCTGGGCCGGACCGCCGCCCTGCGCAGAGAGGGGAACGGCGGGGGCGGGGGCCTGGACCGAGACAGACCCTACCTCAACCTGCACAGGACCGGATCCCTCGGTACACCGCGCACAACACGCATGTGCACGCACACACCAAACGCACACACACACACACACGCACACGCACACGCACACGCACACACACACAGTGGTGGAAAAAGTACTCAAATGTGTTACTTAAAGAAGTAGTTCACCCAAAATAAATCTTATTTTATATCAATTACAAACCCCATGAAGCATTGAATTCATGGAGATTTTTTTTGTTTTTGTCGCATTCCTAAGTTATTAAATGATGTAAGCTATTTGTCATAATCTGCCCTTTTGCTTACAAAGTCTAAAGGGCAAACAGAGATGTACTTTTTATTCATAATGTTCCGATGACAGAAACACAATTAAATAGTTAATTCAATTAAAAATGAAATCGCAATTTGACCGACAATGAATTGTCAATTAAAATCTCATAATCACACACACACACACACACACACACACACACACGCACACGCACACACACACGCACACGCACAGACAGACACACACACACACACACACACACACACACACACACACACACACACACACACACACACACACACACACACACACACACACACACACAGGTGCATGGGCGTGCACACTATGTATCAGTGCTTTATGTCAGTATTTGGTGCCTCTTTAGATTCCAGTTCAGTTATCAAGATGTCCTTTTGTCACTTGTTAACTAAGCATGTTATTTAGATAGTATACTAATATGTTACTTAAGACAGCTGCTAGGTTTGATGTGTACCTGCTATCCTATAGTTACTTTATAGCACTCAGTGGTGTAAAGTAACTATAAGTACATTTACTCAAGTACTGTACTTAAGTGCAATTTTGAGGTACTTTTACTTTACTGGAGTATTTCCAATTGCCTATTCCTTTACTTCTACTCCACTACATCTCAGAGGCAAATATTGTATTTTCACTCCACTAAAATTATTTGAAAACTTTAGTTGCTAGTTTCTTTGCAGATATAAATGATTACATTATAAAACATACATTAACCGCTTTAGCCCTATTTTATACCTAGGCTATTTGAAAATAGCCGATCTACAAGCTCACAGCGCGTCGCATCGCGACGCGTTGTGAGCTTGTAGATCTGCTATTTTCAAACATTTTACTTTTGGTAAAATCTGGTCAACTGCCGTTGACCAGATTTATATAGCGCTTTTCTAAGTACTCAAAGTTGCTTGACTGTAGAAGCACATCAGACAGAGCACACACCCTTTTCTCAATCTTTCCACCAAACTCAGCATCCCTGTTGCCATTATATTAACACTCTCCATAATAGTTTATGTGCCTGTTGTGCAGTACCTACGTATAAAATATTCAGTGCTAAGGGCTCTATTGTTATCTCACAGTGCATGCATGCATGCGTAAGGAACAACAGAGAGGGGTTCAGTGGGTGCATGTTCACCCAGAGCAGCAGACAGACCCTGTAAGGAGCACTGCCGCTGTTGCCAGATGTTGCGAGAGAAATAAGCAGCCAGGTCTGTGAAAACAAGGCCCAAAAGAAGCGACTATAGGCCGCACGCACTTTAAACATATATACTGTACATTGGCTATTTGAAAATAGCCGATCTACATGCTCGCAACCTACAAACCTACCTATCTACAAACCCACAACGCGTCGCGAATGCGACGCGTTGTGGGTTTGTAGATCTGCTTTTTTCAAAAAGATATTGAAAAGGAAAAAGTTTAAATATTTGGAATATATTTGAAAAGAAAAATTCTGATGGGGGTCTGCGGAGAAATACATTCATTTGGACGTCCTTGACATGCAAATGTTGGAGGACTGGTTTAAACAATAACAAAAATAATTGGAAGCAAGCCCAAATAACTACACTTTAAAAACAAGCCCAAAGAAACGCAGCCCGCAGCTATCAATATTTACAATGATAATAACTTTATTTATATAGCACCTTTCGAAAAACAAGTTACAAAGTGCTTATACAATAACAGCAGTAAATATACAATAAAGATGAGAAATTGCATAAATAGTACAACAGTTCATAAATTAAGGAAAGGCTGTGCGATAGAGGTGAGTTTTTAGAAGAGATTTGAAAGGGGACGCTGAGTTAGCCTGCCTGAGATCCCCAGGCAGGGAGTTCCACAGCCCGCACAGTTCCACAACTCACAGGTAACCAGTGAGTCAGGTTACCTGTGAGTCTCTTTGTGTGAGTCAGGAGCCTGGCAGCTGACGCATGTTTTGTATCAGTTGCAGTTCGATGTACAAGTTACAAGCAACTTAACAGAAAAAACAAGCCCAAAGTCGCTTATAATAAGCAGACATGGCAACACTGAGTGGTGCTGCTACTGCCACCTGTGGGTGGAGAACTTAAACCATAGCGCTGACGTCATTGCACTGATGTCACAATGCTTTCCACAGGGGTGTGTGTGTGTGTGTGTGTGTGTGTGTGTGTGTGTGTGTGTGTGTGTGTGTGTGTGTGTGTGTGTGTGTGTGTGTGTGTGTGTGTGTGTGTGTGTGTGTGTGTGTGTGTGTGTGTGTGTGTGTGTGTACCACATGCGTATCATTTTCATTGTTGCTATACTTAAAATATAAAAATATGTGTGAACCCATAGTCATAGTGTGTATATTGTATAGCTATTGACTTATTTGGTATAAATATTGAGGTATGAAATTTTGTCCATATTCATTGTGCAGGCCCAGCATGCACTGGAACGTGCTCCAGTGGCACCTAGACCATTTGTTCTCAAAGTGGGGTCTGGGGACCGCCAGGGGTCCTTGAGGGGGTACCAGGGGGTCCCCAGCAAAATGTGTTAATAAAGCGACACAACCATTTTAACCCCTTTATCCATATTTTGTACTTTAACTATTCAAAAATAGCAGATATACAAGCTCATAGCGCGGCACCGAGTGCCGCGCTATGAGCTTGTAGATCTGCTATTTTTGAAAAAAATGTTAAAAATGTGTGCAAATCTTTAAATCTTTTATTTTTTAAAGGCAAACATTTTTTAACACAAATCTTTGCTTCTTGGGGGTCCCTGGCACAACATATTTTCAGGTGGGGGTCCGTGGCCACATACATATCAATTTGGGGGTCCTTGGCACGAAAAAGTTTGGGAACCACTGACCTAGACTACCCTGTGTGTGTGTGTGTGTGTGTGTCTGTGTGGAGAGGGGGGGGGGGGTCTTTCCTGTCTATTTCCCGAATATCAACTTCTATGCTTTTGAAAGGATGCAGCCAGCCTGTAATGATCTCGATCACTTAACCCAAACACACACACACACACACACACACACACACACACACACACACACACACACACACACACACACACACACACACACACACACACACACACTTTCCTTTGGTCCAGCCGCAGTGTGTAATGGAACGCGTGGCGGTGCATGGAGGGATAATATAGATCAGTAATCTCATTCTGTGCTGCCAGAAAGGCTTATATCAGCAACAGCAGTAAATGCATGTACATTAACAGTACATACCGTACCGTATACAGTGAACTATGGAGGGATGGGAGGAGGAGGAATGCAGCAGAGGAGTGAAGGATGGAGAGATGCGTTGGGGGGAAAGTATAACCAAGTACTGCGCTACTCGAGTACAATTTGGAGGTACTTTTACTTACTTTATACTTCTACTCCACTACAATTATTTGACAGCTTTAGTTACTGTATGCTGTAGTTGCATTGCAGATTTAGAAAACTATTACAAAACATGTGTCAACACCACAAATATTTGCACAAAGAAAACTATTTTCTGGCCATATACTTTTATACTTTTACTTATAGACCCCTTAACAGACGACGTCACACTGATAAGAACCAGTATGCGTGCAACCAGTATGCGCGCAATCAAACCCATTCTATCAGGTCTCGCTAGGACCGCCTCACTAGCCAACACACAAGAGGGGGTTGGGGTGTGCTGAAACCAAGGGGCAAGTCTTAGATATTTACGATGAGGCCGAAAAAATGGCCAGAGTGGCGCCGACCTGCGGTGTCACGCAAGTGAATGGGTTTTTTGACAAACTTTAGACTAGATTTTCTTACTGTAATAAAAAATGTCATAAATTCTATATGCTTCCAGTCACTAGTTTAAAGTCTCCTTTCAATCATCAGGATATGCGTTTTGCTAAATTATGGTCCTATTTATTTTAAAATTGACGATTGAGTAGGCTATTCTCTAGGAGGGGCGGGATGATTTGATTAACAAGCTACACAACCAATAGCATTCATTCCCCGCCCCCGCTCTTGATTGACAAGCTACCCAACCAATAATGGTCTGGTCTCATTCTGCAGGATATGACGCGATATGACGCGATATTGAAAGATGTCGGACCTACAGTCTTGGAACAATCGGCTTCATTTTCGGTCTGTAGAAAGCAGCGGAGTGGCTTTGTCCATCTCATTTATACAGTCTATGGCTGAAATCAGCACAGCCCAAAACAACAGGTTGGGAATTGATTGCGTGAAACAATCACCTGTGCATCCAGTCTCAATGTTGGTAAACAAATAATTGGTCTATAGTAACACTGAATACAGGCCTTTTACTTGTAACAGAGTATTTCTATATTCTGGGATTGCTACTTTTGCATATAAGGATCCCTGGCTAATAAGCCAAATATGGCTTAATACATTATAATTGCCCTCTATGACTAAAATGTAAAATTAAAAACACCTTAAATATTTTAGATATTTTAGAAACGGTTCATCTTTTACTCAAGAGGGGCAATGCCCGTCGCAAGTTCATGATGTAATTTGTCCATGTGTGGTCTAGCCCTATGGAATTTATGGAATGCATGTGCAAAAAAAACAAAATATTGATTTGATGCTCATATTAACCTTAGGAAGTATTAAGTTGTTTTTGATTTTCACATGCATGCCATAAATTCCATAGGGCTAGAGCACACATGGGCAAATGACATCATCAACTTGCGACGGGGCATTGTCCTGCTTGAGTAAAAGATGAACTATTTCTAAAATGAATAAAATATTTAAGTTGTTTTAGTTTTAGTTATAGAGGGCAATTATAATGTATTAAGGCATACAACAAGGCTTATTAGCCAGTGAGCCTTTTAAGTAAAGAGAATCTGATGATAAATGCAGCAGAGGAGTGGTCATGTAAAGTACAGTAAAGGATGGAGCGATGGGGTGGAGGAGTGGTCATGTAAAGGATGGAGAGATGGGGTGGAGGAGTGGTCATGTAAAGTACAGTACAGTAAAGGATGGAGGGATGGGGTGAAGGAGTGCACCCTCCTCCGAGCGATTAACCCATGAAGACCTGAGGCCGGTTCTACAAATGCCTTCTAAATCAGTAGCTCTTACACTTTCAAGATTTTTCAAAAATGTTCAAAAATAGCAGATGTACAGTAGGAGCTTGTTCGTGCCGCGCTGCGAGCTCGCATATGCTATTTTTGAATAGCCAATGCAAAAAAAAAACGAAAATGACACAGGTGCTTTCCCCCGTTTTAATGGGTTAACAGAGGAGCGATAGCATGGAAGCAGATAGCATAATAATGTGTTAGCATGGCTAATGTTGCTCCCAGTGGGAGCAACACAACATTAGCCTTTTTGTTTTTGTATCCCCCAGACACCTGGGTTCATTGAACCAACACATCACAGCACTATAAATCCTCAGTGTTCACTTTAGAACCGAATTGGTTCCGTTGGCGCTCTCTCCCGGAGTTAAACGTACACTATGGATTTGACTGTGTGTAGATATGATAATGCAGAGACGCTCTTAACCACCAGGCAGGCACAGAGCTTTAGTCTGATAAGAAGTCTTGTTACCAGCAAGCAGCTTAACCCTTTCAGACCGGGAAAGCTTCTGTGTCATTTTAAGATTTCTTTGGGCTATTCAAAAATAGCAGATCTACAAGCTCATAGCGCGGCACCGAGTGCCGCGCTATGAGCTTGTATATCTGCTATTTTTGAAAAATCGTGAAAATTTGAGCAGATCTTTGAATATATATATATATTTTTCAAATCTTTGCTTCTGGGGGATTCTACAAATGTCTTCTAAATCCTAACAGTTTTTTTTTTTTTAAACGTACTTTATGCTACTATAATCAGTGGTTCTCAAACTTTTTCATGTCAAGGACCGCCAAAATTATATGAAGTTTGGCCGCGGACCCCCTTCTCAAAAATATTTTCTTAGTTAAAAATGTTCGCTATGGAAAAATAGATATTGAAAGATTTGCACACATTTTCAAGATTTTTCAAAATAATAGCAGATATACAAGCTCATAGCGCGGCACCGAGTGCCGCGCTACGAGCTTGTATATCTGCTATTTTTGAATAGCCAAAGAAATCTTAAAATGACACAGATGCGTTCTCGGTCTGAAAGGGTTAATACAGCCCACACCACCAGCCAGTCTGGGCCGGCTGGGAATGTGTGGCCCTCAGTAAAGCTGTAACGCAAGACTGGGAATGGAGTCTAGGGCTTAAAGTGGTACCAACTAGAGCTTTAGCAGACTGGGAATGGAGTCTATGGGGGCTTATAGTGGTACCAACTAGAGCTTTAGCAGAGGGGACTTCTTTGTGACTTCTCTAGCCCACAGGGAGGTGTCGGTGGGGTGGTGTGTGGGGGTCCTGAAATCCTGTCTGTCTCGTGTGAGTTTTAGCAGAGCCTAAAAAGGGACTCGGGGGTTTGCACTGCAGAAAAGGCACTTGGAAACGTTGTTGCTGTTCTATTATTAAAACAATGATAAGACGCTGTTTGAAGTGTTGGAGAGGCGTCAGGCGCGTGCGAGTGCGTTGTGCATGATGTAGGTTTGTGTGTGTGTGTGTGTGTGTGTGTGTGTGTGTGTGTGTGTGTGTGTGTGTGTGTGTGTGTGTGTGTGTGTGTGTGTGTGTGTGTGTGTGTGTGTGTCGCTGACTCACTGTACGGCCGCTCGCTCGGCAGTCGGACCACGTTGTCCCACTAATGGAGCGACACGATGATGCAATCCCTCGTTCCTGCTGCACTAAAAGAGATTAGCTCCTCTCATTCTCTTTCTCTCTCTCTCTCTCTCTTTCCCCTCCCTTTTACTCGCTCAATCTCTCTCACACATGCACGCGCACACACACACACACACACACACACACACACACACACACACACACACACACACACACACACACACACACACACACACACACACACACACACACACACGTAACTCACTTTCTCTCTGTCCCTCTCTCTCTCTCGCTCTCTTTCTATCAGAGTTTCTAATTAAATACACTTTTCATCTATGTAAGTGGGTCTGTCTTGGGGAGGGGGAGGGGGAGGGGGGGGGGGGGGGGGTTAGGTGGGTGGGGGGGTGTGTCATAGGTGTGTGGCTAATAGCTCAAGCGACGGAGCTTTAACATCAATGTCATCCATCTTTTGGAAGCCCGGGCCAACGCCCCACCACTCGCATCAACTCTACTTACAGTATGGAGAGACTAGCATCTATCAGCCTGTCCCCTCACTCACTCTCATCTCTCTCTCTCTCTCTCATCTCTCTCTCTCTCTCTCTCTCTCTCTCTCTCTCTCTCTCTCTCTCTCTCTCTCTCTCTCTCTCTCTCTCTCTCTCTCTCTCTCTATCTCTGTGTGTCTCTCTCTCTCTCTCTCTCTCTACTTAAATATACAAAGAAATTATTGACATATTTAATAGTTTTATACATGTAAAAAAAGCAGAAATAGCTGATCTACAAGCATACAACGTGTCACGAAGTGACACGTTGTATGCTTGTAGATCAGCTTTTTATATATTTGAAAATGTATAAAAAAAATAAAAAAATCAACATAATAATGATGATTATGTGATAATTGTGACAGGCATACTGGGTGATATGATTTCAAATCAATATCAGGGGTTATTTAAAAAAAAAACACCTTGTGAGCTTGTAGATCAGCTTTTTTCACTATTTGTGCACGCCACACATTTGTAGTAACGAAGTATAACACAGGATTATGTGGTTAATCGGCCTAATTGATTCAGTCGATTATACATTTAAAAAAACTGATCGATTCCCGGCCGAGTCATACCAATGACTATGTAAACGCGACCTAATGCCTCCCTGCTTGGCACTCAGTATCAAAGGTTGGACTGGGGGATAATAAGTCCCTGAATGCTATCAATGCACTGAATGGGACATTATCACGTTTTATCAGACCATTGAATGGGCAAAGTAGGTGACATTCTGACCTATCCGCGGTTTATCAGACCATTCATTGGGCGTAATCAGGAGGTACCGACCTACCCGGAGGCAGAGCAGTCCCCACAACATGATTTACCATTCTGTGCCTATCGGTACATAACTCGGACGGCGCCGAGTAGGCTCAAGCGAACTGGCGCCACGTGAGGCACCACCGAGCGAGCGAGTTTCCGCGCCGAACGTGCGCGCCTCCGTCGTGGTCCGAAAACCGAAACTTAACTTTATGTAAGTCATCTCCGTCGGTAGGTCAGTATGTCCTGATAACACCCAATGAATGGTCTGATAAATCGCGGGTAGGTGGTGGTGACATACTAGTGTCATGTCCATGGGCAGTGTTGCCAGATTCTGTGAGAGAAACAAGCAACCACGTCTAGGAAAACCAGCCCAAAAGAAGCGACTATGGGCCACATGTGCACTTTAACATATACATCAGCTATTTGAAAATAGCCGATCTACAAGCTCACAACGCGCCGCGATGCGACGCGTTGTGAGCTTGTAGATCGGCTATTTTCAAATAAAATCTTGCGGAGAAATTATAATAAGCAGATCTGGCAACCCTGTCCAGGGGGTGTACTTGTACATCGTGGCCGGGGGACGTACTTGTTCATAAAGCTGTCTCATGCTACAGAAACAGGAGATAGGCTCCTTCCCTATGGGCCACATGGCTCGGGAAGGCTTACATGAGCAAGATTAAGTTGGTTATTGGTTCTAAATATCGGTCTTCGATATGTTTTCGGTTAATTATTCTACTAGCATCACACTATAGCTAGCCTGTCCCCTTGCTCTCTCTCTCTCTCTCTCTCTCTCTCTCTCTCTCTCTCTCTCTCTCTCTCTCTCCCTGTCTTTTTTCTCTCTGGCTCTCTCCCTCTCTCTCTCCCTCCCTCTCTCTCTCTCTCTGTGTCTCTTTCTGTCTGTCTCTTGACGTGTGTACTTACAGTATGGAGGATTAATGCTGTGTGCTGTCTGTCTTACTGTAAAAGCAGGTTGTGGTGAGAGTAGACAGCTGTCTCTGCTACTGGTGGACACCCCCCTCTCTCTGCCTATGTCTGCCATTGTTTTGAACATATCAATTATAGAAACATTAAGCTATATCTGCATACATTCTTAAAGAGTTTTAATTGTGGCGTGAAGATGGGATGTTTGGAACTTTCATATCCCGTCATGAAGCAAAAGCTATATATATATAAAATATATATATGTGTGTGTGTGTGTGTGTGTGTGTGTGTGTGTGTGTGTGTGTGTGTGTGTGTGTGTGTGTGTGTGTGTAAATGTATAGGCAGATATAGATGTATAAATATAGTGATATAGATATGCATGCATACACACTCAGGTCTAGTAGCTCGGGGCCTCTGGTCCCAGTAATTATTGAGTAATGAGATTCCTCAGATGCAGATAAAAGGTTTAGAAGTAATTACTGGAGCCTAGGCTCTGTGTGTGTGTGTGTGTGTGTGTGTGTGTGTGTGTGTGTGTGTGTGTGTGTGTGTGTGTGTGTGTGTGTGTGTGTGTGTGTGTGTGTGTGTTCCTCAGGGATCTTATTTAACCGTCACTCCATTTCTGTCACAGTGTTATGCTCACAACACTGCGACGCACCGTGAGCTTATAGATCAGCTTCCTTTCAGCTTTTTTTCACACAAAAAACGAGTGCAAATGTGTGTGTAAACTGAGTGCCGTGCATTTTCAAGGAGGAGGGGGGAGGTCGGTAGCAGAGACATACAGAAAATCAATAATAAATACAGTCATACAATGTCAACGTGCCAGAGGAGTAATACATCAAAGAACGTGGTGGTGTATTGTGAAAGGAACCTGTTACAACTCAACTAATAGATGGCTTAGGTCCAGCTGCTATTCAGACAGCTCTTTATGCAGGACTTGTTAAGGTAACACTGGAGATAATCCACATGAGGCTTGCAGGTAACCCAATCAAGGTATACCTAATCCACTAAATCCAGGCCGCCAGTGTGTGGTCTATACAGTATGTAGCAGGTGTACCTGGTTATCATCAGGCTTGCTCTTCCCTCCTGAACTTCAGTTATGTATACATACAGTATCGTCTCTGTTGGGTGGAAACCTCATATGTCCAAAACTGTTACTGTTCAGGATTCAAATTCAAAACTCGAAACGCACCGCTTCGCGCCGCGTTTCGAGCTTGTAGATCTGCTACTTTTGATGCTTCTGAATGGCGCTGTAGTAGTATGATCAAGTAGGCTGTTAATTTACGGGAAAAAAATAATAATGTGGAGGAGGTTTCTGCCCGACAACAACGATATACAATATATACCAACACTTACTGTAAGCACTGACCTGTAACAGACCTAAGTTGACTCTGTAGTCTGTACTTGGACCGTTTTCTTCCCTCTACACCTCACAAAAATAGCCGCTCTACAAGGCTATTTTTTTTTTACTAATGTACAACCCCAGGATATGGATGCTGGGGTTCAAGTGGTTAAACATAAAAGAGACATTTGACTATACATTTAACATAATGATGTCTTGAAAAACTCCGTGCAAGAAGCGCTTGATTTATTGCGCAAGGCTCTATTACGCTGAGATTTAGCATTAAAATGCAGTAGCTTGAATGGAGGTTGGGAACAAACGACCGCTTCAAGCGGTTTGATTTACACTCTGGCACACAGAGTCTTCTTCCTGATGGCAGGGGTTCCTATTCAGAGAAGAGAGGGGATGTGGAGAGTCCCAAGTAAAGTACAAATACTCACAACATGCACTTAAGTACAGCACTCAAGTAAATGTACTTAGTTACTTACCACCACTGGTTGCTTTTTTCCATGACTGCCTGCTCGTTCCAGTGTCCCCTCAACAGCAGTGCTTTACTGTTTGTAGCCAGTTACACACACACACACACGCACACACACGCACACCCCTCTCTGGAGCTGTTGGCCTGTAGCCTACCCACCAGTCTGTCCTTGTTACTGTAAAACATTAAAAAGTAAAGAAACTCAGAAACTAGGTCGAGAGGAGGAGAGGCAGAGGGACTTGGATTAAGCGAATAGAATTTACAATTCAGGCATTTAGCAGACGCTCTCATCCAGAGCGACTTAACAAGTGCAAGATCGGAATAAGCAGAGTAAGCATGAGCTCTAGTCGGTAAACAACAAGGTAAATGGTCGACGTTAAAGGGATAGTAGATAGAAATATCCCTTAAGTTGAGTGCAGAGAGAACAAAGTACCACCTCAAAGAAACTAAGATACCAGGCTACACAATGAACCTAGCATCTGTCTACAACAACATGCTAGCTACACCGGGTAACATTTGTGGTGAAGAAAAAACTAAAACGTGAGCACGACTAACCATGTACGTATCTGCATAGTAAACTAGCATCCATCGAACAAAGGTGACCATTAGGGATACGAGGAGAGAGAAGTGCTATAGGGTTGAGGTAGAGGTGGGTCTACGGCATACATGGGCAACTGGCGGCCCGGGGGCCACATGCGGCCCCCACCTTCACTTAATGCGGCCCGCAGGTTAATATCGGAATACTGATGTATTATTGATTTCAGCTGTTACAATTCCAAACATGCAAACATGACCCGCTTTAATTACTTCTTCTATATTCGTAGCTTAATGGCTAGTATTAAAATTCTATTGTCTTTTTGTATGTCCAATGTTTTTGTATTTAAGTTCATAAAGTTAACATAAGTATAACTAAATGCATTTTAAATTAAATAAAAATGTTACTTTTCAGGATTCCAATTCAATAGCCCCAAAAAAAAATCAGAATTCCAATTTGAATAGAATGGCCGACAGTATTATGCAATGTGGCCCTCTGGAGTGAGTGTGGAAGTATAGTGGCCCTCTCCATCATCAAAGTTGCCCACCCCTGGTCTACAGACTACGGTGGGAAATTCTGAGTGAGTCTGCAGTTCTTCTGACTTTTATTCCACAGTTTGAGAGCCAGGAGGGAGAAGAAGACTGTATAATAAGTCGATACGATATGTTATGATCATTGCATGATGTGTGGGCAGTCACGACTACTAGGCAGGAGAGAATACATCTAGCAGCTTCTGAATAAACCAAAGACAGAGAGGTATAGGAACTAGGAAGGTAGTATTGAAGGGTGGAGGGAGGGAGGGAGGGAGGGAGGGAGGGATGAGAGGAGAAGGAGAGGAGAGCTGTCGTCCTTGAATTGACACACAATCAAAGGCTTTTAAACGGCCTGAAACATCCAAGGCTGCTGCACGCTGCCAATGTCAGCATGTACCTAACTACCTATCTACTGTACTGTATGCACTCTAAATGCCCATTATCCATATGCCTTTAATGAGGTGTGTGCGTGTGCGTGCGATGTGTGCCTGTGTGGGATACTGTATTATGCATTCTCTGCCACTAAGCTGAGAATGTCATATTACTTTACTTACAAAGTTTATATAAATATCATGTATCTGCTTTTGCATTCGCTATCTGTATGTGTGTGTGTGTATATATATATACATAGAGATGCCATATATGTGTGTGTGGGTGGGTGGGTGGGTGGGTGTGTGTGTGTGTGTGTGTTCTATATAACATGCATATATCGTTGTTGTCGGGCATATCTTAACTTTTCGTGTTTTTTCGTCATTTAACGGCCTAGTTCATACTACAGCGTCACACTCACACAATAGTAGCAGATCGCTTTTCGAGCTTGTAGATCGGCTACTTTTGCTATTTTTGAATTTGAATCCTGAAAAGTAACAGTTTTGGACATAAAGAGGTTTCTTTCCACGCGACAGAGACTGTATACTTATGGTTTGTGTTTTTATGCACATAAAAGTTTTATATCTGCGGTGAAACTTGACATGCAGGGTGACGCCATCAGGTTTAATCTCACTGCAGTCTCTGTGCAAACTAAAGGCTGTTTAAATAGGCCTGTGTGTGTGAATAACACCCTCTCTAAGACTGGAGCCCGTACACTGCATAATGTGTGTGTATGCTATGCTCTGCAGGTGTGTCAAAAACACCAGCGCGTGTGCAACATAATGCTGTAGTGGTTCTGTGTGTGTGTGTGTGTGTGTGTGTGTGTGTGTGTGTGTGTGTGTGTGTGTGTGTGTGTGTGAGTGTGAGAGAGTCTGTGTGCGCGCTGTGCATGAATAATGGCCTGTGTTCTTGGTCTCAAGGGAAGGACAGACGGGAGGGAGGGAGGGAGGGAGGGAGAGAGAGTGGGAGAAATAATGGAAGAGATGAGAGACAGAGAGAGAGAGAGAGAGAGACAGAGAATGAGAGAGAGACAGAGAGAATGAGAGAGAGACGGAGAGAAGGACAGAGAGAAGCAGAGAGACGGATAGAAGGAGAGAGATACGGAGAGAATGAGAGACCGATAGAGAGAGAGAGAGAAACAGCCGGGATACCGGAGGTT
This sequence comes from Gymnoscopelus microlampas, assembly GCF_963454915.1. Lineage (NCBI taxonomy): Eukaryota > Metazoa > Chordata > Actinopteri > Myctophiformes > Myctophidae > Gymnoscopelus > Gymnoscopelus microlampas. The sequence continues at coordinate 11,191,836 of NC_139947.1, read as the reverse complement.
GGCGTCAGTCAAGAGCCGCGGGTTTGCCCCCCCCCCCAACCGCTGATGAGGATGGAGAATGAGGCCGACTGAGGGATGGAGGGAGTAGGTGAATCGCTCGATAGAGACAGAGAGAGATGGATAGAGAGAGAGAGAGAGAGAGAGAAGCAGATCGGACCGAAAATGTTGTCATCGTCTTTTTAATAGAAGGAGAGGATGTGTGTGACTACGTCACCCTCTCTGCTTCATCCAAAGCACCCAGACGGAGAGAGAGAGAGAGAGAGAGAGAGAGAGGATATAGAGATAGAGAGATAGAGAGAGAGGGGGGGGGGGGGTGTTGTCACATGAGAAGGAGCATGCGGGGCGATAGAAAGGTGGAGGGACTGACGAACGAGCAACGCTCAGTGAGACGAAGATGCATGGAGAGAGAGAATGAGAGGGGAGGGAGAGGGTATGAATACGGTGAGATGCTGAATAACAGAGCAGAGAAGACGAGAGAAGGACGAAGGAGGACGGTCTGACCGAGAGAGGGAGAGAGAGAGAGAGAGAACAACGTCAAGAGAATGAACAGACCACGGGCTTGAAAGGAGAGATAGAGAGAGAAAGAAAGACAGACAAGAGAGACAGGTTGAGAGAGGGAGAGATCCCAGCTGAAGAGGTCAGATACCTGGAAAAAAAAAAGTGTTGTTTTTCATTCCAAGAAGACTACATCTCTGTGTCATGTCCATGCGCCTCGTATCTAGACAAAGGAGGTAGACTCAACAACACCTGTTATTCGGTCGGCGTGCGTACTGTGCGTACGTAGTACACATCATGTACACTGTGCATGCGCGAGCGTGTGTTCCTCTGTCTCTGCAGCAGGAGTGTCTAACCTGCACTGTGAGTGACCTTCCTTAGTCAGCAGGCAGAGTGTGACTGCGGAGAGAGCGAGAGAGAGAGAGGGAGAGGGAGAGAGAAAGGGAGTGTCTTCAGGAAAATGAAGAAGGGAGAGTTGAAAGTAGAGTAGCAGCCGAGGGAGTTGTTGCACCCGTTGATGAGTGGGCCTGTGCCTGTGCATTCTGGCTGTTTCCCTCGATCCCGTGTTCAGATCTCTGTAATCTGGCTATTCCTGACGACGCACACGCGCACCCCCACACACACACACACACACAAACACACAGAAGGAGGCTGAGCTCTGGCTGGCTTCAGCCCGCTAGCGGTGAGCCCCGGTCGGGTATACAACTCTAGACCGCCAGGCTGAGGCTCCACCCAGAACCTGTTGAACCGTCAGAGACTGGACTGAAACTCTCCCAACAACTCCCATCTGAAAAGAGTCGGGCTTGGTTTCTGAGGAAGATATTTTCATCGTTTAGTCAAAGTAGTCGCGTAGTTGCGGATTTTTAAAAGCGCTCAAGTTCTTCCCGGGGACGATGGATAATAATATGGCGGGCAACTCGCGGGGGCATCCTCCCCCCGCACGGCCCCCCGTCCCCCCGACCAGGACGGCGGGAGGAGACTCCGCTAGGATGGGGGAGGTCAGGACGGGGACGGGCGAGGGGCTGAGGGTGGGGGACCCCTCACACCCCCCACAGAGGCTCTCGCCCTTTCGTATGCTCCGAATGCTGGACACCTGCCGCCCCCCCGGCAACCGCATCGGTGAGTCTTCCCCACCGAACCCCATCCCACCCCCCCGTCCCTCACCCGTTCTCTCAACTCAAGTTACGATGCCGACCGCGTTGTTTAGGATAATGCTCTGGATTGCCCTTCCTTTTTGAGTATGTTGTGCCGTATAGTGTGATTGCATTTTTATTTTATCCATTTAAGACCTGAGGCCGATTCTACGAATGCCTTCTAAACCAGTGGTTCTTTCGCGATTTAAAAAAAATGTTCAAAAATAGACCGCCAGCTCATAGCTTGTACATCTGCTATTTTTGAATAGCCAACGCTAAAATCTAAAATGACTCAAGATGCTTTCCCGGTTTTAATAGGTTAAATGTGACATGTTTAGATGAGACTATAAGTAGCCCAGCTGGTTTTGAGATTGTTATTACTTATTAGTTGTGCAGTTTTTTCTGAGCACTAGCTTATATGCTATATGCCAGGGTTTGTGTGTGTGTGTGATCTCAGGGCATAGAATAATATAACAAAGAAGATCAAACGTAACCAGGTTTTATCAGACACAAACACTACTACAGACACAAAAAGTATGCTAAGTAGCTCTCTGGCAGAAAGTGCTGATCTTACAAATCTTATATTAAATTAATTGATCTCAGTACAGTGTTTCTAGACTCTTTGATAATTCATAATCCTTTTTTGGGGGGTTCGGAGGGGGTTGGCTATCCCTGAGGCTGCTCATCAGGGTCTCCAGAGTTCTCTGGGGAAATAAAGAATGCCGTTTTAATTTGACCTTGGCATAGTGACAATGTTTGGTAGAAATGCATTTGATATGATTATTATTCTCACTGTCACACATCGGTACACTATCATGTTCTACAAACAAATTACAATTTAGAGACATTTAGCTGACACTCGCATCCACAGTGACTTACAAAGTATAAGATGGGAGTAAACGGCATGAACTCGCTGCACTGAACAATCTGGCTCCCCCCTATACCTCTTCGACCTCCTCAAACAGCATGTCCCCCCCCTTCCCGCTTCCTCAGGTCTGATGACGCCAACCTCCTTGAGGTCCCCAAGACCAAGTACCGTACCTGGGGTGACGGGGCTTTTGCTGCCCCCAAGCCTGTGGAATGCACTCCCCAATACTGTCAGAAAAGCCCTCCCACCCTCCAAACCTTCAAAACCGCTCTCCAAACCCCACTCACCATTCCACTGTTTTTATTGATTTAATTCCTTGGTCTTAGACTTTTGTTAGTGTTTTTTTCCTATTAAAGTAGATTTTCTTTTGCCCCCCCCCATGTAAAGCGTCTTTGGGGACGGGGGGTAATTAGAAGAGCGCTATATACATTTTAGATGATCTTATATTAATATTCTAATTCTAATGATCAGGTAAATAGCATTGCCTATAAAACAAAGTAACTAAGATACCAGGTGAACATCAAACTTAGCATCTGTCTAAACAACATGCTGTGGACAAGCAAACAGTGTGTCTTGTCGGTCTAGCATAAATAATAAGTGAACCAAGTAACCATATAGCATATAGCATAACTAGCATCCATCACACTAGAACAACAAGTGATACAAGGAGCTAAATGTTTTCAGATGGGGGTGGGGTCTCTCTGTTCAGATGCTCCGAGGTGTTTATTTAGAGAACTTGACTGGTATTATATAAAGGTACTAGGGATTTGTGAGACACATAGTAATATTTGAAATCGGCGCCTTTTCCCACAGCCTGGACTGGCTTTACATGCCAGTGGGAAATGGATTTGTTTGGTACAAAAACATCTGAGAACTCCTAGGCTAGCCATGCTAGAAAGGCAACATTTTCAATTCAACCCAGAACTTGAAGGGACAATAAGAGACTTTTCCCTTCAGAATCTGTGAGATCTTTCAACCTTAACCACTTAAACCCTATTATAAAAGGTCTGCTCCTTTTTTCCATCCATCTTCGACCACTTCTCCGGAATCGGGTCTCAGGGTCAATAGTTCCAGCAGAGAGCTCCAGACTTTTCTTTTCCCCTAGCAACATTAGCAACTTCCACCTGGGGGATCCCGAGGCGTTCCAAGGCCAGCATGGAGATATAATCCCCCCATCTGGTCCTTGGTCTGCCAGGGGGTCTCCTCTCCTCCCAGTTGGACGTGCAGCAAGGACCTCCCATAGGGAGACGCTCGGGAGGCATTCATGCTAGATGCCCCGAACCACCTAAGCTGGCTCCTTTCCAAGTGAAGGAGCAGTGGTTCTACTCCCAGTCTCTCGCGGATGACTGAACTTCTCACCCTATCTCAGCCACACTTCATGTTTTCCCTGAAGACCAAATCTCTTCGCCAAAAATAGCCGATCTACAAGCTCACAACACATCATATTTGCCCCAGAATAGGATGCTCGTTTTCATGTGATTAACGCCACCCCCCCCCCCCCCCATCTGTGCGATTTGTGCGCTTGTAGATCGGCTATTTTCGGCAAAGAGGTTTAGTGTAGCTAGAGCAAGTCAAGTACCAAGTATTGAAGGTTTAAGTGGTTAAATGTCTGAAATGAACAAAAAACATTAATTTACACAACACTGATAGTCAATGAAGCCATCTATGAAATCAATGAAAAAGTTTCATCTGCAACACAATTGCATGCAATGTAGTGGGGGTCCCTGCTTCATCTCTCCTCAGCTAGGGGGTCCTTGGGCTGCAAAACGTAGGAGTACATAGCTGTACCGTGTGTCTAAGTGACTCATCCAGTAGAGCCTGTGAAATGAGCGTGTTGTAGATAATCAGGATGACCCTAGCTACTCAAAGCTCCTCCAGACATGCTAGCAGGGCGTCAGTCAGTCAGCACAGCAGCACCTTATAACTAACTAACTAGGCCATCCTGGCTCCACACTGGGAGGCAGTGGCTGCTTATGACATTTACTGTCTGCTATTAGTCTGCACTGGAACTGGAGCTGAGAGAGACAGCAGGGAGGCAGAGAGCACTTTGTGTTTGCGTTAGTGTGTGTGTGTGTGTGTGTGTGTGTGTGTGTGTGTGTGTGTGTGTGTGTGTGTGTGTGTGTGTGTGTGTGTGTGTGTGTGTGTGTGTGTTTCATTGAGGTTAACATAGCAGGTGTGTGGCTGGAAGGCGAGTGTGTACGCACATGTGTGCTGCTCAGACCCTCTACCTTCATAATATTGCTGTTGTCGGGCAGAAACCTCTTATCTCCATATTAATACGTTTTATAACTTATTAATATTTATATCATATATACGTTTTTGTTGTGTTTTTTTCCCGTAATTTAACACCCTACTTGATCATACTACAGCGTCACACAAAACCATCAAAAGTAGCCGATCCGAGCTTGCAGATCTGCTACTTTTGATATTTTTGAATTTGAATCCTGAAAAGTAACAGTTTTTTTTTGGGGGACATATGAGGTTTCCAACCCTGACAGAGACGATATTATAGTGGGAGTGGAATTTTACCATCTCGTGCCAGGATGGAATGTTGATGATACCAACAGGACCAACAGACCTACAACTCTTCCCCCGACCGGGTGTCACCAGGCCAGGCCTATGACATCATAGCAATGCTGGTTACTCATGCTCTGATGCTCTCCGTGTGTGTGTGAGTGTGGGGGGAGGTTTAGCGTGAGTTGTGTGTGTGTGTGTGTGTGTGTGTGTGTGTGTGTGTGTGTGTGTGTTGTGAGTGAGTGCATGCCCAATGTACGTAGATCTCCCGGATCGGTTTCTGTCAGCCAGGTGTACGTTACGCCGGCTGGGTGTAATGTTTCAACATCAGGGTTGCGGGGGTTGATTCCTGATATGACTACTGAGTACTGACTGAGCCACTCCGTTTTCCTACCACTATACCAAACAAAAAAAAAACCTTGTATGGTTCAAACTGGAAAAACCTTGTATGTCCAAAAAAAAAACTGTTACTTTTCAGCAAAAACGGAAGAAAGAACCTGTGTTTCAATGGATCCCAATGTGGTTATTATTTATTCACGAGCTCTTGTCAATACTTTTCTTTGGTTCGATATTTATAAAAGCCACAGAGACACACTTAAAGACTTTCAACTTTTAACTTTCAAATAGCTGATCTTTTCTACAAGGTCTTTTTGCTACTTTTGTGCAACACTATTGCATTAAGAAGTAGTGTGATCAAGTAGGGCGTTATCTTATGAAAAAACACAGAAAGTTGAAATATGGAGATATGAGGTTTCTGCCCGACAGTGACCAATAGTATCCATGCTCCTCTGTGGTGTCTGGGCCTTCGGCTTGAGGCTTTGGGTTATTTCCATAACCCAGCCGATGTGGTTTAAAAGTCTGAGAAGTCGCTCAATAATGATTCATACAGATGGACTGCGTTCATCCTTAAGTAATGACCGTATGGTCTTTATGTCAACAGATGCAGGAGCGAGGCTAATAAAAGCAACTGGCGTGTCTGCACACACACTCATGCATGGGGCTAGTTCATAGCGATGAAGCGGCAAGACACTATTTCTGTGTGCAGTTAACCCAGGTTTTCTGAAAAACGTGTGCTGTTATATCAGTGGTTCTCAAACTTTTTTTCATGTCAAGCACCTCCACAATTATATGTATTTGGCCACGGACTCCCATCTCAAAATATTTTGTTCCAGGGACCCCCAGAAGCAAAGATTTGAGTTAAAAATGTTTGCTTTAAAAATATATATATTCAAAGATTTGCAAAAATGTTCACGATTTTTCAAATATAGCAGATCTACAAAAAAACGAAGTACAAAATAATGGTTTAAGTGGTTATACATGGGTTAATGGTCTTTATTTTAATGTATAATTCGTGTAATTCAATTAATAAAAATAGAATAGAATGTAAGAGTTTACGTCACGTTAATGGACACAGTAAAAAAATATTCAGTGTTAATTCAGAACCAGAATCAACTTTATTGTCACAAGGTTTACAGGTGTACAGAACAGGGTGTGATATTCGTTTTTGTGCAAGCTCCATCGTTTTTGTTATTTTCAGAAAGAGAACAAAAGAAAGAAAGGGAGGGGTACTTTTACTTTACTTTATGATACCAATACTTTTGTACTTTTACTCAAGTACATTTTGAATTCCAGACTTTTACTTGTAACAGAGTATTTCTACATCGGAGTAATGATACTTTTACTTAAGTAAAACATTTGAGTACTTTTTCTACCACTGAGCGTTCGGCACAACTGCCAATCAGAGTAACTACTGTCCAATCACAAGGCGTCTTTCTCGGGACTTGTCAGAATCTATTTGTATAACAATATAACGCTGAGGATTGTACTGTGTCATGTTAGCTTGCATGCTAGGTAGCCACGCACGCATAAATGTCCTCTCTGCTCTCCTTTTCGTAGCCGTGAGGCACAGCACTCAGACCAGCTTAACATTCTCCTGATCTTAACCTTGATTATGTGAAGGAGACGCACACAAATGACCTGGGAAGGGCCTTGGGGCGTCGCTGTGTTCCCCTTTGTAGCTGACAGACACACCACAGTGTGCTCATAAGAAATAGCCTCCATCTTGCTATCCCACAATAGGCTCTATGCACAGCAGCCATATTGGAAAGAAATTGGGCCGCTTCCACGCTTCCTTCACAGGTGTTACCAATGATACTAATGAAGGCTCTGTTCCATTCTTGTCAAACAGAGTCAGGGTGCTGATATTGTGCATGTTGGCTCACTGGAAACACTCTGCCACACCAGTGGGTCTCAAAGTGTGGTCCAGGGACCACACTTTAGTATCATTGGTAAAACCTGTGAAGGAAGTAAGGAAGATGCCCAATTTCTTTCCAATATGGCTCCTGTGAATATAGCCTATTCCACGGGGCACGACTCGAGGTGTCCCAGTCACTCATGGGGCTTATTTCTCTGTCCAGTACATTACCACGCCAACACGCACACACTGAGGACATGAACATTTCAGAACGGCAATTTTATTAATGTAATTTATTTTTATGTGGCCATTTTAACCACAACCCTAATATAATCATAAAATAATCAGGCATAACTCCAACATCAACCCTTAAACCGAACCTCTAAAATGTCAAACCCCTAACCCAAAACCGCACCTTGAATCTTCTCCTGTAATTGTAACTCATTGTTATTATTAACCATAAAACGACAATTTCTCTGGTGAAGACCATCAGGAAAATTGTCCGCACAATATCTGTTTCTCATATTCTACTCTACTAGACATTTTGGCCCTCACTAGTATCGTAATACACACACACACACACACACACACACACACACACACACACACACACACACACACACACACACACACACACACACACACACACACACACACACACACGTTCTGTCTACAGTGGAAACACAGTGGGAGGTGGAAATGTGTTATTGGTGTTAACAGAGGACACCCGCTATACACAAACACCCTTATTCACCTTACGCACCCTATTCACCTTATTCAGCCCTTATGTTCCTCACACATCCAATGCTAGAATACCCCCCAAACACACACACACACACACACACACACACACACACACACACACACACACACACACACACACACACACACACACACACACACACACACACACACACACACACACACACACACACACTCACTCCCAGTTAATGACCAACTCTCTATTCTGGAGCTATCCCAAGACACCATGCCAATGAAGAAACCTAAGAAGAAGATACCCCAACCCATCCACCCCACCCCCACCCACCAGCACACACACACACACACACACACACACACACACACACACACACACACACACACACACACACACACACACACACACACACACACACACACACACACACACAAGAGCATGCACTCTTGTCTCATTAATCAGATGGATTTGTGGGGGGGATGGGGTGAAGGCAGGAGGGGAAGGGGCGGGGGGTTGAGGACGGGAGAGCTTACATTGCATGTGGGGTAATATCGATTCCTGACCTCCTCGTGTTACGGCTGGCATTTCACACACACACACACACACACACACACACACACACACACACACACACACACACACACACACACACACACACACACACACACACACGCGCGCGCGCGCCTCGCGCCAACAACCCCCCCCCCCCGCCAGGCTGGTGGTATGATCCATGGTCTGGGGGCCGGGACCCCGGGACCCTACCACAACATGCACAGTAGGGGCGAATGAAACCTAAGAAAGGCCAAAGGTTGTGTCCCCTCTATGACAGACACAGACACTGGGTTTATAGACGTTGGCTGAGAGAGAGAAAGAGAGAGAGAGAGAGACACACACACACCATGAGGCAGCTATTCCCAACTTGTGCCAAAAATAATTTTCAAAACACTACAATGTTAGTTATCGTTGCTCTCGGGCAGAAACCTCTTATCTCCATATTCAATTTTTTATTTTTTTTGCCCCGTAAATTAACTCCCTACTTGATCATACTACAGCGTCACACAAAAGTAAGCAGCAGATCTACAAGCTACAGATCTACAAGCCCGCCCTTGGTGAGCAGGGCGGGGCATCATGGAGGGCACCTGGGCCTTGGGTGGCCCAGTGCCTCCAGGAGTCTTAGAAGTTCATGGTTAATGATCATTCTCTAGAGACTCAGTCTGCTGTTACAGTAGCTCTCCATGCTCCTTTGTTAGATCCAGGTTTTGACTTATGGCGTTCCATCCACACACACCCTGCACTACACCATGTCTCATCCACACACTTACATACAGTCATTGGTGTAAAGTAACTAAGTACATTTACTCAATTGCTGTACTTAATTACAATCTTGTGTTACTTTTACTTTACCGGAGTGTTTCCAATTGTCTATACTTTTACTTCTACTCCACTGCATCTCAGAGGGAAATATTGTACTTTTACTCCACTACGATTATTTGAAAACTTTAGTTACTAGTTACTTTGCAGATATAAATATATTACGTTATAAAACATACATTAACCACTTTAGTTTATTTTATACCTAGGCTATTTGAAAATAGCCGATCTACAAGCTCACAACGCGTCACGATGCGACGCGTTGTGAGCTTGTAGATCGGCTATTTTCAAACATTTTAGTACTTTTACTGTTGGTACTTTGAGTACATTTTCATACCAATACTCTTGTACTTTTACTCAAGTACATTTTGAATTCCGGACTTTTACTTGTGACAGAGTACTTCAACATTGAAGTATTGATACTTTTACTTAAGTAAAACATTTGAGTACTTTTTCCACCACTGCATACAGTACAATACTGATTTACTGACTCCACTTCCCGATAAGGATCTTTAGCACGTAATGTTTAGGGCAGGCAGCGCCCTTGTTGCCGGAAGGTCGGCAGTTCGATTCCCCGGACTGGCAGGAAGATCTGGGTGGGGAAGTGAATGGTCACCACTCCCCCAACACAGCTGAAGTGCCGTTGTGCAAGGCACTGAACCCCTAACTGCTCCAGTGGAGCTGCTTAGTGGCCAACAGCATAAGACTGTGGTTGTACTAGTCAGCTCCCAGGTTTTAATTTGTCTGTCTGTCTGTGTTTCTATGGTAAAGGGCGTTGCTGAAAATTAGCATATGTGCTCAGCTTCTACCCTGGGTAAATTAATGCTAGGTAACTTTTTCAATAAAAATAAAGTTAAATTGTATATCTTTTGTGAGTGGCAAATGTTTCACAAACACCCACTCCATGAATTTCACCCCCGAAAGCCTTTTATTTATATATTTTCTATTGAACGTTGTCGAGCATGACTTTCCCACGAAAATGACGTCATCTGGCCGGAAAATGGAAGCGGAAATGCACCGGTGTCCTGTTTGGCCAGGAACTACTGCACCGGTTTCCTGTTTGGCCAGGAACTACCGCGCTAATAACAAAAAGGAAACTCACGCTGATTTTAAGAGATTGTATGATTTGAAGAACGAAAAAAAACAGAAAAAGAAAACACAGCTCACGGTAACTAAAGCTCCACTGGCTAAGAGAAACGATCCACAGATCGTATAAAACAATTAAAAGAACGCTTTTTGAGACGCTTCCGTCTTCCGGTGAAAACGAATGAAACTCTGGATAACGCAGTAATAAATGAACGGCCTGCAGTGACGGTAATGACCAGCAAAGGCTGCTAAAAATCGTTTTTTTGAAATCTGCACTGTATAACTTTAATGAACATTAAATGTCACAAATTTTTTCAACCCATTTTACACCTAGGATCTCCCTCCCCTTTATTCGTCATGGCCCAGAGCCAGTCATGACACCAGCACCGTGTAAATACGCGACGCACACGTTGCTCAAAAACACTCTAAAATGGAACTACTGTCTTTCAAAGGGAAGCAGAAAAAGTCCTTTCATTATTCAGCCAGAGTTTAGCTCCTTTGCCTACACAATACACTAAAAGACAGTCCTCTGACAACCCTATTTCTATGTGTGTGTGTGTGTTCTAGGTATAGTCCATGAGAACGTGAAGATGGGGTCGGACGGCGAGAGCGACCAGGCGTCTGGGACGTCCTCCGATGAGGTTCAGAGTCCAGTCCGTGTCCGCATGCGGAACAACCACCACCGACGCATCTCCAATGAGGTACACACGCACACACACACACACACACACACACACACACACACACACGTTTCTATTACTATACTTGTGAGGACATCAACACTTTAGGACAGCCATTTTGACATTTTTAACCGTAAGCCTAAAGCCGAAAAACAGCAGATCTACAAGCCCACAACGCGCCGCAGCGCGACGCGTTGTGAGTTTATAGATCAGCTATTTTTCGGTGCATGACACTGGCGCGCAACTAAGTATAAATCATGTTTAACGCTAATTCAAATTTACTATAAAACAACCATTTGTCTTGCGAGGACCAGAAAAACGGTCCTCACAATGTATATTTCTTCAAATACTACTACTACGGTCCTCACTAGTATAGCAATACAAACAAACACACACACACACACACTGGCACATCTCCGACAAGGTGCACAATGCACACAGCCGCTGCTGAACCAGAGCATACTTGTCAATTCTCAGACCTGGGTTTTTTTGGCTCAGGGTGAAGCAGGTTATGTACTTAAAATAAAATATGAATGAATGTATGTACTGTATGTACAGTATGAATATATGAATGTAATTTATGTATGTACTTTCTCAAGTGTAGAGGCCAAAAAGTGTAGAGGCTTTAAATTATGTAGCCTTATCTACAGTATATGTTGATGTCTATGTGGCATGTGTGTGTGTGTGTGTGTGTGTGTGTGTGTGTGTGTGTGTGTGTGTGTGTGTGTGTGTGTGTGTGTGTGTGTGTGTGTGTGTGTGTGTGTGTGTGTGTGTGTGTGTGTGTGTGTGTGTGTGTGTGTGTGTGTGTGTGTGTGTGTGTGTGTGTGTGTGGAAGCCATGGAGTGATTACCACAGCAGTATTATGGGAAATGCCTCTGGACTCACAGTCTGCTGTCTCTAAAAATGTATGCTCCGTCGCGACTAATAGCCGAGAATAACAGAGGTAGGTCTGTTATTCTCGCCGCAAGACCAAGTATGAATCGCGCTGAACTGCACTTCTGAACGCTAATTAGTCTAATTTAAATCGGTGGTTCTCAAACATTTTCTTGTCAAGGACCCCAAAATGAAGATATATTTGGCCGTGGTGGACCCCCATGTGAAAACAGTTTGGGCCACAGAGGACCCCCCATACAAGATTTGTGTTGTTAAAATTAAAATTGTAGATCGTCTATTTTCAAATAGTCGATGTATACAGGGTTTAATGTGGTAAAAAATATTTTGATGCTATATTATTAAGTCATTTTGCTGTGGACCCCTGGAACCCCCTCAAGGACCCCTGGGGGTCCCCGGACCCTTCTTTAAGAACCACCGATTTAGACCATGTTTACTACAGAGAGAACGAGAGTGAGCGAGAGAGACACACAGAGAGAACGAGAGAAAGAGACACACACACACACACACACACAGTGGAAAGAGACGGAGAGAGACACTCGGGAGAGAGAGGAGAGGGAGAGAAAGAAACAGAAAGATGGAGAGACAGAGAGAGAATGGGGGATGGGTGGATGAGGAGGAGGAGGGAGAGATGGAGACAGATGTTGAGTTGAAAGAGCGGAACGGAGGGAAAAAGACGGAGAGGACAGTAATTACGGCGCTTGAAATAATTATTAGTATTACAAAGGGAAGGAAGGAATGCGACGGAATTAGGCTTGGAAGAGATGATAAGAACGCCACAGAAGGAGGGAGGGAGGGAGGGAGGGACACAGCGGAGGAGAAACTGGCAGGACTGGATGGTTGGTGGGGGCTGTGAAGCCTAATTTATGCGCCGTCGCGCAACGGTGTTGCACTTCAAAAATAGCAGACTCACAAGCTCACATTGTGAGCTTGTGAGTCTGCTATTTTAGGCGCACTGCTTCGCCGTTGTTGTACAATTATAAATTGGGCTTAACCCATTGTCATTTTAGATTTTTAGCTATATAACCATATATTTTATACTTTGGGTTATTAAAAAATAGCAGATATCGTTGCTGTCCGGCAGAACTCCATTTTTCCGCTTTTGCATTTTTTTTCCATAAATCAGTGCTATTGAACACCCTTTATGTCTGTTTGTTGATTAAAAAAATATTGAACCAATGAAAAGTATTAAAAAGTCCACGTTTTGTTTTGTTTTTGTCATTTCCTGAAAAAAAACTTGGAGTTAGTTGGTTTCTGCCGGACAGCAGAGATATACAAGCTACAAGCTTGTAGATCATCTATTTTATTTTAATATATATATTCAAAGATTTGCACACATTTTCACAAAAAATAGCCGATATACAAGCTCATAGCGCGGCACTTGGTGCCGCGCTATGAGCTTGTATATCTGCTATTTTTGAATAGCCAAAGAAATCTAAAATGACACAGATTCTTTCCCGGTCTGAATGGGTTAAGGTGCAACCCGCTTCAAGCTAAGCTAATGGAAAATGGCAGAGGTGATATTAACTATGAATAAATTAGAAAAAGAGTTTGCGCATCAACAATGAGTTTTCTCAGTGGAGTGCTAGACCCAAAATCCACTATAAACATCAAAAACAGGAATTGAAAATCCCCGACAAGGTCGCACATCCCGAATTTCAAATCAATGGAAGACAAGCCTACTCATGAAGGCTCTTTGCCAAAACGCGTAAGCGTTCGTTTATTGGTGTGTCCCAATAAAAACCTGGAAATGTGAGTACTTTGTCCTCCATTGATTTGAAATTTGGGATGTGCTACCTTTTTGGGGATTTTTTTCAATTCCTGTTTTTGACTAACTATGAATACTTTGGAAAAAAAAGAAACATGTGAAAGTAACTCTGCTGTCCAGTGTCCACGTAATATTAGTTTGTTCATGGTGCATGTTTTCCCCGTGTCCCCTAGGCCAGGGGTTCTCAACCTTTTCAGGCCGCGACCCCCAAAATAATGATATTATTTCCCGCGACCCCCCGCGTGCACGCGCACGGTCCCGTTCGCGCGCGTGAAGGTTACTTAATTATAATAGGTTATTTGATAATTGTTTATTATCAAAACATTTTTGCAAAAAGTGGGTAAATTGAGCAAATTAGCTGATAAAACATGAATTAATGATAACATAAAAAAATATTTTGTTAAAAAAAAAAAGTTTTTTTTTTTTTTTTAATTCACCCAAAAATCTGGTGACCCCCCCAAATTATTTGGCGACCCCCCTGGGGGTCGCGACCCCCAGGTTGAGAACCACTGCCCTAGGCTATAGGTACCCTCACAAAAAACGTGCAGTAATCCTGGTCTGTATACTGCCTCGCCCTGGTCAGCCGGGGCGCCTGATGGAGGGGAAAGGAACTGGTTGGAATAACGTGTTCCTTCCACGCGCTACGTCCTACCGGGGAAACTCCCCCCTGTCAGGTGATAAGAAGGCTTGTTAGCCCTCATGCATTGAAGGAGGCATGAGCTCGGCTCTGGGCTCTCCCTAGGCTGGAATAGAGAGTGTAGCGCCTAGGATTACTTAGACAATTGGCACTGGGTGAAAAAAAATGGGGTTGCAAAATCATGGGATAAAAATGAAGTAAGAAAATAAATAAATTGTTTGTTCATACGGATCCCCAATAGCTGACGCCTAGACGACAGCTAGACTTCTGGAGTCCAAGACATTAATATACATTAACAGTAAAAAAATAAAAGTCAAGTATCACATGAAAAAAATCGATTTAAAAAAAGGGAAACCAACAGGAATTACAACAGATTTCAAAAGCAGCACGATCAATCTGGTATGTAAGCTAAGATGGTATGTGTTGAGTGTACAGTACATAAAGTCTACGTTTCCTTTTGAAACAAGCCGTTCCTTTGATGTGACGAATATCGCCTGGAAGACAATTCCATAGTACAATTGACCTATAAAATAACAGCCCTCTTCATTGAGTTGGAATGATAATAAAGATGGGTTGGAATTCCTTGAGCTTGTAGGTCTGCTGTTTTCGACACGACGGAGCATAAATGAGGCTCAAAAACAACGGTTTCCTCCTCCTAGCCATTCCTCCTCTTCTGTTCCCTCCTCCCCCCCCCCCCCCCACCCCCCCCATCATCTGGCTTCCTCTCCCCTCCAGGAATCTGTCCATCTTTCCTACCCTTCTCTACATGTTCCTGTTTTCCTCCCCCCCTCCTCCTCCTCGCTCTGTCAGGAGGGCATTCTACCACAGTGCCAGCCTCCATCTCTCTCTCTCTCTCTCTCTCTCTCTCTCTCTCTCTCTCTCTCTCTCTCTCTCTCTCTCTCTCTCTCTCTCTCTCTCTCTCTGTCACTCCCCGCTGTCAGTGTGTGTACAACAGTCACATGTGCCAGAGCCAGGTCAGAGAGATGCATCGTGGGTAGTGTGTGTGCATGCATGTGTGTGTGTGTGTGAGCGTGTTCAAAAAGATACATTTCAGGAGGACAATGAGGGACCTACTAGAGCTGTTCTGCATTGTGAGTATATGGGGGACACGTGTATATATATGCTATGTATGTGTGTTTGAGTGTGCGTGTGTGTTTTGTCTCTACCATTGTGAATGAGAGGATGTGTGTTTCTTCATCATGTGCATGGTGTCACTTGGTGCCCTGTTTGTTTAACCCATTCGATCCGGGAACGCATCTGTGTCAGATTTCTTTGGATGCTATTCAAAGATAGCAGATATACAAGCTTATAGTGAGCTCATACCGAGCGCCGCGCTACGAGCTTGTAGATCTGCTATTTGTTTTGAGAAATCGTGGAAATTTGTTATGTTATAGATTTTTTATTTTTAACGTCTTTGCTTCCGGGATGAGGGGGGGAACAACATATTTTGAGATGGGGGTCCGTGGCCAAATATCAAAGATTTGCACACATTTTCCACGATTTAAAAAAACAAAACAAAGCAGATCTACAAGCCCATAGCCGCGCTATGAGCTTGTAGATCTGCTATTTTTTTAATAGCTCAAAGAAATCTATAAAATGCTTTCCACAGTATGCGTTTCCCGGATTGAATGTGTTAAGAGAAGCGTGGGTCACCCACATGTACATACATGTGTGTGACCGTCCATTCACAGTCACTGGCATTTTCGTATATGAGGTTACATTGGGAATTTTCAATTAATCTTTATGCGTGATTTAACCCATTCAATCCGGGGACGCATCTCTGTCATTTTAGATTTCTTTGAGCTATTCAAAAATAGCAGATATACAAGCTAGCGTGGCACAGAGTGCCGCACTATGAGCTTGTAGATCTGCTATGCATTGTTATACATTGCGCGTCATGAAGTTGCGGCCGTGGGCCCGTCAGGGGGAAACGGAAGGTTTCCCAATTTGATCCCGGGCTCCCCCCGGCGTTACAGCGCTGAAGTGTCCTTGAGCAAGACAGTGAATCCCCCCCCCCCCCCCAACCGCTCCAGATGAGCAGGTTGGTGCTTTGCATGGTTTCCTCCTCCTCCTCCTCCTTCTCCGACTGTCGGTGTGTGAATGTGTGTGTGCGAACGGGTGAATATAATGCACATTGTAAAGCGCTATTGAATAAAGGCACTATACTGTAAATGCACCATTTACCGTATCGTCTCTGTCAGGGTGGAAACCTCCAGTGGTGGAAAAAGTAGTCCGATATTTTACTTAGGTAAAAGTATCAATACTGCAATATAGAAGTACTCCGTTACAAGTAAAAGTCCGGAATTAAAAATGTACTTATTTACTTAGTAAAAGTACAAAAGTATTGGTATCAAAATGTACTTAAAGTACCAAAAGTAAAAGTACTAAAATGTTTGAAAATTGCAGATCTGCAAGCTCACAACGCGTCGCGATGCGACGCGTTGTGACGCGTTGTGACGCGTTGTGATGCGACGCGATGCAAATGCGACGCGATGCAATGCGACGCGATGCAACGCGACGCGATGCGACGCGTTGTGATGCGACGCGTTGTGATGCGACGCGATGCAATGCGACGCGATGCGACGCGTTGTGAGCTTGTAGATAGGCTATTTTCAAATAGCCTAGGTATAAAATAGGGCTAAAGTGGTTAATGTATGTTTTATAATATAATAATTGATAATTGCAAAGTAACTAGTAACCAAAGTTTTCAAATAATTGTAGTGGAGTAAAAGTGCAATATTTGCCTCTGAGATGTAGTGGAGTAGAAGTAAAAGTACTGAAAATTGGAAATACTCCAGTAAAGTAAAAAATACCTCAAAATTGTACTTAAGTACAGTACTTGAGAAAATGTGCTTAGTTACTTTACACCACTGGAAACCTCATACGTTATTCCAAAACTGTTACTTATCAGGATTCATATCCTTAAGTAGCAGATCTACAAGCTTTCGAGCTTGTAGATCTGCTACCTTTTATGTTTTTGAGGGACGCTGCAGTATGATCAAGTAGGGCAATGATTTACGAAAAAACGCCAAAAGTTAGAATATGGAGATGAGAGGTTCCTACCCCGACGGAAACGATTTCTGAAGTGTCAAAAGCTGAAATATCTACAAGCTCACAACACGTCTTGTCCGAGAGCTTATGGAGATCGTGCGATTTAACCCTGCGACACCGGCACACACCAACGCATAAATCAGGCTTTTACACTTGGCACTGTACTGTACTTGTATATTGATTGTTTGTGCTTTGCCTGCATCTACAGTACACACATACATCCATGTAGTGATTAATAATGTACAAGCAGGTTCTTTTCCCCTCAGCTATGCGTCTGTGTGGGTGCGGTGTTGGTTTTTGTGGGTTTTTTGCCAACCGCAGACACAAAAACACAATTTCAATTCAATTCAAGGGAGCTTTATTGGTATGAGAAAACATTACATTGTTACAGTGTCAAAATATAATAAAACAATTTAAGAAAAATACATTGGGAAAGTATGTACAGTTGGAGGGAGTACAGTGTTGTGCTAAACAGAGCTATGTCACATTGCAATGTTATATGCACGTTGGTAAGGGTATAAAGCTACTAAACAAACAGTAGAACTCTTTCAAGATTTTGCAGTCACTTTTGGGATAATTAGCAGCATTTTTCCCCAAAACTACTTAAAACGGTAGACAAAAAGCCACCGATTTAAAATGCGTTTAACCCATTAAAACCGGGAACGCATCTGTGTAACCACTTTAACCATTATTTTATACTTTGGCTATTCAGAAACCGCAGATATCCAAGTTCATGCTATAAGCTTGTAGATCTGCTATTTATTTTCAAAAATCGTGAAAATGTTTTTAAAGCAAACATTTTTAACTCAAATCTTTGCTTCTGGGGATTCTAAAAATGTCTTCTAAATCTAAACTTTTTTTTTAATTTTTGTATACATTATTTTTATTTATGTTACTTATAATCAGTGGTTCTCACACTTTTGAGAACCAAAAGTGTGAGATCAAGGACCCCCCAAAATGTATTTGGCCGCAGACCCCCATCTCAAAATATTCAGTTCCAGGGACCCTCCCCAGAAGCAAAGATTTGAGTTAAAAGTATATATATATTATTCAAAGATTTTCACAAATTTTCACAATTTTTTCAAAAATAGCAGATAGCCCAAGATATAAAAAAATGACACACAGATGCGTTCCTGGTCTTAAAGGGTTAAAGGTAGCAGCTCTGTTAATATGTGCAGTAGCTCTGTGTCAGAGGTCCACTCGGTGCAGATAGTGCAGGAAACACGACGGTTAGTAGTCCTTAGGGGTGGCTGTATTCCATTGGCTAACCCTCTCTATTATCACAACAGTTCACAGTTCTTGCTGCCGCATTCTGCAGCACAATTGGATCGCTAAATCGCGATTATTTGCGCAACAATTTGACGTCGAGTAAAATGTCACGATGGCGACCACAGCCAGTATAAGTGTGTGTCAACACCCTCAAGGCATTAGCTCATATGACATGGTGATGACAGGCTGTTATGTTAGCCTATGAGTTCCCTACATAAAACCATTATGGGCATGAAATCCTGCAGCCTTTCATCTTCACATAAACACCCCCAGAAGCGCCCATGCAGTGCATCCATACCGTACATATTTATATAGGATATATCAGGGTCACATCCTGTGGGGATATTGGGACCAAGCCAGCCCCAGTTGTTTGGCTGCCATGGAAACTACTGTGTGATTGGCATCTCGCCGCCTGTAGTCCTATACTATAATCCCAAGGTGTACGATGAGAGGATCGGCGATGCATTGTGGGAGATGTAGTGTGTGTATGCGCTGCTTGCTCGCTGCGCAGTGCTGACAGTCTGTCACGATTCCGTCTTCATCGACACTGTATGTAACGCGTGTAATCAAGCCTAATCGGCGGTGAATTCAGGGGCGGCCTTACTACAGCTGCATGACTGACAGTTTGCGCGCTGATCCTCTAATTAAGCTGATTTTTTTAATCATTCTTTTATACCAGCAGTGGTGGGAAAAGTACTCAAATGTTTTACTTATGTAAAAGTATCAATACTGCAATGTAGAAATACTCTGTTACAAGTAAAAGTAAGGAAAAAAGGGGGAAAAAATTAGTAAAAGTACAAAAGTATTGGTATCAAAATGTACTTAAAGTAACAAAAGTAGAAAGTAGTCATTACGCAAAATGTCCCATTTCGAGTTTTCAAATGTATAAAAATCTTTTGAAAATAGCAGATCTACAAGCTCACAATGCGACGCATTGTGAGCTTGTAGATCTGCTATTTTCAAATGGCCGAAATGTATATAGGGTTGAAGTGGTTAATGTATGCTTTTTAATAATAATAAAGTAACTAGTAACTAAAGTTTTCAAATAATTGTAGTGGAGTAGAAGTACAATATTTGGAGCCGAGATGTAGTGGAGTAAAAGTATTGGAAATTGGAAATACCCAAGTAAAGTACAAATACCTCAAAATTGTACTTAAGGACAGTACTTAAGTAAATGTACTTAGTTACTCTGCACCACTGGATACCAGATTGTGTGTGTAATGTGTATATTGTAGGAAAATCCCCTGTGGTGGTAGTGTAACACTCGTTCATTATATATTGGTGGCTCTCGATTCGTCGTCAGTCAGTGGAAGCCCTTCTACAGTCCCGGATGACATCAGATTCGATTAGAGTCTTGGCTGTCTCGTCGCAAACTCTGAGAGAGCCAAGTTTATGTCCTCCGACTGAACTCTCTAAAAAAATCATAACCGATGTGTTAGGAAGAAATAAAGTACTGTTTATTCCTAGAGTACATTTAAACAAGTCTTAACCCATTAAGACCTGGAACGCATCTGTGTCACTTTTTGATTTGAGCTAAAAAGCATTATTTTACACTTTGGCTATTCAAAAATAGCAGATATACAAGCTCATAGCGCGGCACCGAGTGCCGCGCTATGAGCTTGTAGATCTGCTATTTTTGAAAAATCGTGAAAATATGTGCAAAAGTTTGAATATATTGTTTCAAAGCGAACATTTTTAACTCAAATCTTTGCTTCTGAGGGTCCCTGGAATAACATATTTTGAGATGGGGGTCGGCGTCCAAATACATATAATTTTGGGGGTCCTTGACATGAAAATGTTTGAGCACCACTGATATACAGTAGAAACATACGTTTTTTCAGAATACTGTTGGGATTAAGAAGACATTTGTAGAATCGGCTTCGGGTCTTAATGGGTTAAGCTGAGCAAAGTGCTGTTACAAAAGGATATTGTATGACAAGTATATTTGAAAAGTTATTGGGCCCCAGAAGGCCTTCATTTCAAGCCAGCTGTAATGCACGTTTTACTGGCCTCCCGGGAAAGACAAGCTACTGAGAGACTCATCTAAAACTCTGCAGCTCGACTGTTAAACACAACCAAGGGGAGAGAACACTAATAGTCCAGCTGCGTATCATTTAGAAATGATTAGGCCGCCGATAGCCGAGTGGTTATAAGGCACGTACCACATAGGCTCTGATGCCACAGCGAGTCCCGGGTTCGATTCCCAAGCCCAACGGACCCTCGCTGCAGGTCACTCCCCGACAGTGGTGGAAAAAGTACCAAAATGTTTTACTTAAGTAATACTGCAATGTAGAAATACTCTGTTGCAAGTAAAAGTCTGGAATTCAGAATATGCTAAAAGTAAAATAAATACATAAAATACCAAAAGTAAAAGTACACATTTCACAAGTTTTCAAATGTATAAAAATCCTTTCAAAATAGCAGATCTTTAAGCTCACAACTCGTTGGGAAGCGATACGTTGTGAGCTTGTATAAATTGAAATTGATATAGGGCTGAAGTGGTTAATGTGTTTTTTGTAATAATAATCTAAATCTACAAAGTAACTAGTAACTAGTTAAGTTACTACGTTTTCAAATAATTGTAGGGGAGTAAAAATACAATATTTATCTCTGAGTAGTTGAGTAGAAGTAAAAGTATTGCAAATTGGAAATACTCCAGTAAAGTAAAAGTACCTCAAAATTGTACTTAAGTACAGTACTTGAGTACATGTACTTAGCTACTTTCCACCACTGCTCCCCGACTCTCTCTCCCTGTTTCCTGTCTCTCTTCACTGTGGAATCAGTAAAGGCAGAAAAAGCCCCCGAAAATATATAAGAAAAAAAGAAAAGTACAGTACATTGCTACAGATAATAAATCTACAGTACATTGCTAACTCCCTTGTCAGCTACATGCTCTCAAAAACACTGTACTCTTCTGCTGCTGGTGTAATCTGTTACACCAGCAGTTCTTCGTTCTGTAGCTTCACGAACGGTCATTAAAAACCACACACCTTGCCTGTGCGAGGGTGTAATGTATTGTTGCTTCGCGCCTCCATGCCTGTATTGTCCGCTCACTGCTTCCTATACCTGCGCCTGGTGTCAGATAATAAACAACAGTTTACTGGCAGCATGAATGGCTGGCAGTAGCACTCGTTTTGCCTCGTTTAGCATGCGTTTTGCCTCGTCTAAGAAGACATTCAAAAAACTATTACTTCTTCCACCATTGTTGTTGAGTCAACGCACTGGATAACCCTGCTTCTGAGTAGGGTCAGTGGGTGCGCGCACTCAGAGCACCTAGGGCGCAGCTCACTTCATTTTCAAACGACCAGTGGTGTAAAGTAACTAAGTACATTTGCTTAAGTACAATTTTGAGGTATTTGTACTTTACATGAGTATTTCCAATTTTCTGTACTTTTACTTCTACTCCCCTACATCTCAGAGGCAAATATTATACTTTTACTCCACTACACTTCAGCCCTATATACATTTCGTCCATTTGAAAATAGCAGATCTACAAGCTCACAATGCGTCGCATAGCGACGCATTGTGAGCTTGTAGATCTGCTATTTTCAAAAGATTTTTACTACTAAGTACTTTTACTTCTAGTACTTTAAGTACATTTTGATGCGAATACTTTTGTACTTTTACTCGAGTACATTTTGAAATCTGGACTTTTACTTGTTACTTGTAATTTCTATATTGCAGAATTTATACTTTTTCTGGGGTAAAAAATGTGAGTACTTTGCTTTGTCACTTTTGCATTGTCATTTGCAGTACCACTGTAAATGACAATGCACCGACTGTGCTGAATTTACGAACGGCCAGAGAACGCTCAGTGCATATTTCCAAACGCACCCATAGAACGACACCCACCCTTCAATAGCTGGAGGTTCCTACTCCCTAATAACAGCAGAAAGGACAGAAGATCGGTGAAGCAGCCTTTATTTATCTCAGGTCCCAAAGCTATTAAACACGTAGCTTTAGTTCCAAAAGGAAGCTTAAAACCCATATTTTATACTTCAGCCTTTAACTAGCATTGCACTTGGATTTTGGAGCTTTAGTACTGCACTCTAGTTCTATGTACGTTATTCTTTAAAAAAATTATTGTCTCAAGTGTGTTTACATTTTTTATTCTCTTTGTAATGTTTTACCGGTAGTTCAGTTTTTTTTATGTTATTTCATCCTTTTTGTAAAGCACTTTGAGCTGCAATTCCTGCATGAAAGGTGCTATAAAAATAAAGTGTATTATTATTATTTTTCTATTATTATTATTATTAAAAGGCTGGTAGTGGCCAGTAGCAGTGGAGCACCAAACTGCACCTTGTCTTTGTAGTCGTGACCGCGGGACGTCACATCCAAGAGAGATTTGTGAGATCTGAAGAGGCCTATAGGAGGGGCTGAGTGAGTGCCAGTGATGGCCTGGCCATTAAAGAGCCTTGAAAGCAATCAGCAGGATCTTAAATTGAATTCTAAAATGGACAGGGAGCCAATGAAGAGAGGCAAAGGACTGGAGAGGGTGATGCGCTTGCACTTTTTAGCAGCAGTCAACATCCTTGCAGCTGCATTTAGGGACCATCTGCAGGCGAGATAATGAAGCCTGGCGGGTCTGGGGAAGGGGAACTGCAGCAGTCCAGACCAGACGTAATGAAGGCGTGAATAACTTTATTTTTTTTTGCCATATCGTGGAGAAGACAGAATGGACTTGAGTTTGGAAACGTTTGTGGCTTTGTCAAGACGGCTCCGAATCAATCAAGTAATGTGCTATGACATCTGCGATGTTTTCTTTTTTTATCTTGAAAGTATTGGAAAATGTTGCATACATTTGATTTTTTTTAACACAAATCTTCTCTTCTGGGGGTCCCTAGCACAACATTTTTGTGTCCAAGGCTGAATATATATATCATTTTGGGGGTCTAACCCCAACTACTGTGTCATAACATGGATTTTGCGCAACCAATTTTTATATTGAAATACTCTCTCTCTTTCTCTCTGTCTCTCACTCTTCCCCACCCACCCTCTCTCTCTTCTCTCAGGACATAAATAAGCGTCTGTCTCTCCCAGCTGATATTCGGCTACCGGAGGGCTACCTGGAGAAGTTTGCCATGAACAGCCCGCCCTTTGACAAGCCCATGAGCCGCAGGCTACGACGCGCCTCATTGGTCAGTATCGCGTGTGTGTGTGTGTGTGTGTGTGTGTGTGTGTGTGTGTGTGTGTGTGTGTGTGTGTGTGTGTGTGTGTGTGTGTGTGTGTGTGTGTGTGTGTGTGTGTGTGTGTGTGTGTGTGTGTGTGTGTGTGTGTGTGTGTGTGTGTGTGTGTCAGAATTGTGAGGACCCTTTTCCTGGTCCTCACAAGAACAATAATATTGTTGTTGTTATGGTAAAAAAAGATTTGGGGAGTTAGTTTTGCAATTAGGAAAAGATTCAGGTTGGCATTAGGGTAATGGATAAGGGATTTAGAGGTTAGCTTTAGGGTCTGGGGTAGAGTTTTCCCTGTTGATAGTCGTGTGGCGATGTCACACACCGAAGAATTGCCGTTCGACATGCTCACAAAGCTGTAGATCTGCAATTCTTCGGCTATTTTCAGTCGTTTTCAATAACGTCCTAAAATGTTGACATCCTCCTCACACATGCAAGCATAGTAATACAAACGTGCGTGTGTGCGTGTGCGTGTGTTTTGTGTGCGTGCACGCTTGTGTGTGAGCTATAGCTCCCAACTAGCTTTCGCCAACTGCTTTTAGCGACGCGTCGGTCTCTGCACATAATTGTCTCTGGCGGGTAAGTTTTGGATGTGCGCTGCTCTTTGTTGCGTCGCTTTGTTGCTGCGATGAAAGCGCTTACGATCCTCCCAACGCCATTGTGCATCACTGAGATGGTTGACTAAGGCTATTATACGTATTGTGTGCGTGCGAGAGACAGTGAGCGCGCGCACACACACACACACACACACACACACACACACACACACACACACACACACACACACACACACACACACACAAGCATGTGTGTGTGTGTGTGTGTGTGTGTGTGTGTGGTGCACGTACATGCATAAAACTGAGCACATACACACACGTAATGCAAAACGCCAAACAACACGCACAGAGTTATGATATAGTGCTGACAATGGCTCAGTGGGGGGCTGGGGGGGTCTGTCTGTATTATGTATTCAGGCCAAGAGCATTGTGGGTATGACTATGGGGGTGGGAGAGAGAGAGATGGGGGGGGGAGGGTGTTGTTGCATGGAGAGAGAGAGAGAGAGAGAGAGAGAGAGAGAGAGGGCGAAGGGATATCTGCTAGGCTAAGATAATTCATGAATATTCAGCGTTTTCCTTTTATTATCCCCATCTACTCTCTTTTGTATCGTTCTTCAAGTAGTCCTACTTCTTCCCACTCAGCGTTTTATTTTTGGGTTTTTCCGTGGTGGTGGTGGTGTTCCGACTGCTGTTGCTGTCGCTCTTTCCTGTGCCCCCGATATGGAGTGCGTCGTTTCGTTCCACGTGGAGTGCGTTTTCCACGCAGTACTTAGAGTGAAAGGAAGAAGAGGCTCTTTCCGTCAAACCTGTCTCTCACAGCTGCGGTTCAGCTTGTTATATTTACATTTGATTGAGGCGCAAAGGGCTCTCCTCGTACTAAGAATAGAGGGTTTAAGTGGTTAACAGAACCCCTTCAACCCAAGTTCAAGTTCAAGTTTATTATGTCCCAAACAAGGGCAATTTATGTTACAGCATATAATAATAAAAAACTCCAAAACACACATACACAAGACATAGACATGATCACAAGATCCAGACAACCTCTTTTCTCCATATTTTAAATGAACGCCCTACTCTCCTTACATACGACAGCGTCACGCAAAAGTAGCAGAACCACGATGCGTTTTGAGCTTGTAGATCTGCTACTTTTGCTATTTTTGAATTTGAATCCTGAAAAGTGGCAGTTTTGGACATATGAGGTTTCCACCTGAGAGACGACATATGAGTTAACCACTTAAACTACAAGCACTTTGATCTACAAGCTCATAACGCCTTGCAGCTCATAACACGTTTTTTCTTTTGGGGCTAATGTTCCCCCCAGAATAGGGATGCTGGAGTTCAAGTGGTTAAGCTTAACTGCGCACTTGAACCCCAGCATTCCTATTCTGGGGGGAACATTAGCCAACAAATAGCAGATCTACAAGCTCACAATGCGTCGCCGATTGATTGGAGATTTGGTGTAGAGTGAAAAGAGCGCACCGATTGCAACTCGGGTCCGTTGTACTAAGAATAGAGGGTCTAAGTGGTTAATGGGTTAATTTCTAGCTACTCCATAGGATGACGATGTGCCACTTGTCCAGAAGAACCCATTTTGAATCCGTTCTTGTCGACAAGCAACACCATCGTACTGCGGAGCATAAATTTGGTCAGTGGTTCTCGACCTGTGGGCCGTGAGGACTTTTGCAAGTGGGCCCCCCAAATTATTGACCAAGATAAGGGGTCAGACGGGTGGGCCGCAAAATGCATTTTTGAGATTTTCAAGTTGGCCCTGATCCAGAGCAACCACCGGATTAAGCTTTAGTTTTAAAGCAGTTTTTGCATTAACCACTCGAACCCTCTAGCGTCCCTATTGTGGGGTGAACATTAAGGCTAAAATAGCTTGGCTGTTTTCAGCGAATATACATATTTGGTGTAAAGGGAAACAAGCAGGAGGCCCAGTATGAACCCCCTGGGGGACCTCAGGCAACAAAATATACAGTTTTTTTAAAGGGATAGTTCACCCCCAAAATGACCTTTTTTTCTATCGATTAGTCACCCCATGGAGACTTAAATTCATGGATATTGTTTAGTTTTTGTCGCATTCCTAAGCCAATAATTTGATGACCGGCAGCAGTTCCGGTAGGAGACACAAAGAGTCTCCTTTGTGTCTCCTACCGGAACCACTGCCTACCGGTCCGCTGGTCATCAAATCATTGGCTTAGGAATGCGACAAAAACTAAAAAGAACTCCATTAAGTCTCCCACCCCATGGAGACTTGAATTAATATTAATCGATAGGAAAAAAAGTATTTTTTTTGGGTGAACTATCCCTTTAAGTGGTTAAAAAAAATACACTGGGCGATCATAGATGGTTCAATATTTATAAAAACCCACACAGACACATTTAACCACTTTCACTTTCAAAATGTTTCCAAAATTGTGGTAAAATAGCCACACACGTTTTCGCTACTTTCGCGCAACAAACACTCTCCCATGACAAAGTAGTAGCATTCATTCACTAAAACACCGCTTTCCGCTCGACAGCCACCGTAATAATATGGTCTCTGTCGGGTGGAAACCTCATAATGTCCAAAACTGTTGCTGTTGCAGATCTACAAGCTCGAAACGCGTCGCTTCGCACCGCCTTTCGAGCTTGTAGATCTGCTACTTTTGATGCTTTTGTGTGACGCTGTAGTATGATCAAGTAGGGTGTTAATTTACCGATACACAAAAAGAACACAAAAAGTTAGAATCTGGAGATAAAGAGGTCTCTGCCCCGACAGGCAGCGACCGTAATATAACGACTCAACTTTCTCCGCAGGGGGCCCCACAGAGATGAAAGGAGAGAGGGGGTGGAGAGAGGGAGAGCAGTGTTTGACTGTAATGATGGTGGAGGGTTTCATCACGGGTGGATGGGGGGGGGGGGGGGTTTAGAGAGCAGATGTCTGTGTGTGCTTAACAGGTGAGCACTGTAAAATGAGTGGCAAGACGTGTGTGTGTGTGTGTGTGTGTGTGTGTGTGTGTGTGTGTGTGTGTGTGTGTGTGTGTGTGTGTGTGTGTGTGTGTGTGTGTGTGTGTGTGTGTGTGTGTGTGTGTGTGTGTGTGTGTGTGTGTGTGTGTGTGTGTGTGTGTGTGTGTGTCATTTTGAGGGACCATTTCTCTGGTCCTGCTCCTCCTCACAAGGAAAGTGGTTGTTTATGATAAAAAAAAAAATACTGTGTATATATATTTTTTTAGAGCTCGGAAAATATTAGGTGTCACGATGCACCGAGAATAGCAGCAGATCTACAAGCTTATTGTAGATCTGCTATTTTCAGCTTGTAGGATTAGGCTTATAAAGAAATTGCAATAAATTGTTGGATGTCCTCACAAGTATAGTAATACAAGTGTGTGTGTGTGTGTGTGTGTATGTGTGTGTGTGTGTGTGTGTGTGTGTGTGTGTGTGTGTGTGTGTGTGTGTGTGTGTGTGTGTGTGTGTGTGTGTGTCTATGATGTAACGTATATCTATAATTCAGCAGCAGTTGCCCGTCTAGTCCGCAGTGCCTCATGCTGACTGGAATTACACTCCGGGACACCTAAGAGATAACAGAGAGAGAGAGGAAGGAAAAGAGAGGGAGAGAGAGAGGGAGTCAGGGAGCGGGAGAGAGAGAGAGAGAGAGGAGGAGGGGGGGGCAGTGTTGCATAAAGAGATGATGAGAGAGAGAAGGGGAGAAAGGACACAAGATAAGCGAGTGAATGACAGCGAGGGATGATGGGGGGAAAGTGGTACTATAGGGAGAGAGTGAACGTTGTTGCAGAGATAGGAGATGATGTGGGCCTGTTACAGTAGGTGTGGAAGACTCAGATAGTGAAAGGAAAAGACAGGTGAATGCAAAACTCTGAATGCCTGGACACTATAGGACAGTGGTTCTCAAACTTTTTCAGCCAGACGAAGGAAGACAGACAGACAGACATCATCAACGTTGAATATATTTCAACCCACACGAAAAGCATCAAGTAGCAGATCTACAAGCTCGAAACTTGAGCTACTTTTGCTATTTTTGAATCCTGAAAAGTAACAGTTTTGGACTGTTTTTGAGGTTTTCCCATCCGACAGAGACGATATATTTCAACCCTCACTCACGTCATCTTGGTTCTCCTCCATGGGGCTTGCAGGGGCATAACCGATTTGAGCTAAAAAGCATTATTTTACACTTTGGCTATTCAAAAATAGCAGATATACAAGCTCATAGCGCTATGAGCTTGTATATCTGCTATTTATTTTTGAAAAATCTTGAAAATCTTTGCAAATCTTTGAATTATATATTTTTTAAAGTGAACATTTGTAACTCAAATCTTTGCTTCTGGGGGTCCCTGGAACAAAATATTTTTTAGATGGGGGTCCGCGGCCAAATACATACACATTTTGGGGTCCTTGACATGAAAAAGTTTGGGAACCACTGACATAGTAGCAGAGCTACAAGCTCTGCTCAAAAGTGTTTTGAGATCTGCAACTTTTGCTGTCAAAGTGAGTAAAACTTAGGC
This sequence comes from Gymnoscopelus microlampas, assembly GCF_963454915.1. Taxonomy (NCBI): domain Eukaryota; kingdom Metazoa; phylum Chordata; class Actinopteri; order Myctophiformes; family Myctophidae; genus Gymnoscopelus; species Gymnoscopelus microlampas. The sequence continues at coordinate 11,162,928 of NC_139947.1, read as the reverse complement.
ATTAGAGTCAGAACAGTGAAAGCTTGCTCTCTTGATGGTCCTGGATTATTAATATATACCATAATGACTGATTTGTGAAAACACGTGGTCTTCAAACCCCATTTTAAAACCAAGGCAAGTTGGTCGGTATCATTTTTGTTCCATAGCTGTTGCCCAATCACAATTCATTATTCATCGTGGGTGTTACACGGTTTTATGTAATGGTGTGATTCATGTTACCTCAAACCACGGTGCTGCCACTCTGTTAATCAATGCCCGCCTTTTCAACCGTGCTAGTGGCAGTTAGCTAAACGGCAAAAGTATCAGATCTACAAGCTTGTGGATCTGCTACTTTTGATGCTTTTGTGTGACGCTGTAGTGATCAAGGAGGCCATTCATTTATAAAAAGTTTAAATATGGAGATAGGAGGCTTCTGCAACGATATCATAAGTGTCCTGTTCTTCCAGGAATAAGATGAATGAATAATACATCTCCAATGTGATGCTGCCATGACGTTGATCTACCCGGAAGACAGTGGTGGAAAAAGTGCTGAAATGTTTTACTTAAGTAAAAGTATCAATACTACAATGTAGATGTACTCCGTTACAAGTAAAAGTCCGGAATTCAAAATGTACTTGATTAAAAGTACAAAAGTATTGGTACAAAATCTACTTAAAGTACCAAAAGTAAAAGTTCTAAAATGTTTGAAAATAGCCAATCTACAAGCTCACAACGCGTCGCATCGCGACGCGTTGTGAGCCCCCATCATTTATATCTGAAAAGTAACTAGTAACTAAAGTTTTCAAATAATTGTAGTGGAGTAAAAGTACAATATTTGCCTCTGAGATGTAGTGGAGTAGAAGTAAAATAATTGGAAATACTCAAGTTAAGTACAAATTCCTCAAAATTGTACTTAAGTACAGTACTTAAGTAAATGTACTTAGTCACTTTCCACCACTGCCAAGATGATGTCATGATGATTGGGTCTGTAATTGTGATTGGAATTGAACTCCATAGCCGTGCTGCTGAACGGCCAATCAGAGTGAGGCATCAGGCTACCTGTCGGTTTCATGTTCAAAGATTGACTAGTGAGCCAGTCGATGATGTCATTGTTAAATTGACTGCAGTTCCGAGTGTCAACCCCTCCCTCTCCTCTATTGGCAGGTTAACAGGAAAAAGGCGACTTGACGCTTGTTGTTTATTGGTTGATTGATTGGAACGCTGGAGTGTGTGGCTACATGTGTTGATTAAATGGCCCCTCCTCTCTCGACTCTCACCTCCTCACTATACCCCACACAGCACAGAGGTTCTCAAAGTGCTCCCCCAGGGGTCCTTGAAGGGGTTCCAAAGGGTCCCCCCCCAGCGAAGTGGTACAAGTTACGGTGGTCAGCCAGCAGTTTCCGCCCCTTTTCCTTTTGTGCCTCCTGTGTGGTGCGCGTGACCCGAGATAAAGCCAGTAGCCATAGGGAAGACGATGAGTTTCGTCCTGGGCTGGCGTTTGCCAAGGCACCAAGGCAGAACTGCCAATCACGGTGCGCCCTCGCCGGACATGCTTGCAGAGCCAGAGACTCTTGGGTAATGAAGTCAAAGACGTTGGCTGCCATGTTATTTGTGTCAAAAGTGGCCATTGATACCCCAAACTACTTAGTGTTGCTTTAACAGACCGACATTGCTTGATCGTAGGGATCTAACTGGAGTATAAGGTCTGACTAGGGATGATAGGTACAGTACGATGGTGCGAGGTTGTGTAATATTTTGTAGGTTAGGAGTAAAAATCAGTCCATCTGCTCAGCCTCCATCACGTCTTCAGTGGAGCAACAACAGTAACGACAAATACAGTGGAGACTGACTAATAAGCCTTCCTTCTCAATGCACATCAACCCAGACTCTCTCTCTCTCTCTCTCTCTCTCTTTTTCTCTCTCTCTGCTCCCCTGAATGCAGATGCCACATGAGCCCAAGCACAAGCATGCACGCACACACATGCACACGTACAGCACGCGCACGCACACACACACACATATTTATTTAGCTTCACGTCGTTTTCGTTTTGTTGCCACAAACAGCCTTTGACCTCGTTCTGTTTTGCTGTGAGCCAGCTGAGTGTTGGGAATGGAGCAAACCCATAGCCATTGAAAGCGTGCACGCACGCACACACACACACACACACACACACACACACACACACACACACACACACACACACACACACACACACACACACACACACACACACACACACACACACACACATGCAAAGTGGTTGCAGTACACACTGGTTAACTGCATGCATTATGCAGTATATTGTATTTGCCAGAAGCAGACATTTAAATGACTTTTTTTTGGGGAGTTTTTGTCAAACTAATTGTTAGTGACAGACAGTATGAGAAGGAGATGTCAGCAATACATAAACAAGTAGTCTGTCTGTCTGTCTGTCTGTCTGTCTGTCTGTCTGTCTGTCTCACATGCATTTGCACAAGATATGTTAGACAGCAAGACTAACCCTGCTAGACTAGGCAATCATACAATGTAGATATTAGATGTAAAATGTAAGTAAGCCTTGCCAGCCATGTGGCCAGGCCCATAGGGCAGTAGCCCTTCTTGTGTTTCTAAAGCGTGAGGCAGCTTGATGTACAAGTACATCCCCAGCCTTGATGTACTAGTACTACACCCCCTGGACATGACGCTGGTACAGTATGTCACAGGGACTTATACCCACAATCCAACCCTTGATGCTGCGTGCCAAGTATGGAGGCATTGGGTCCCATTGTTTTATTGGACACTCTACGTACAGTTAACTATATCATAAACTCTTGAGGGTGTGAATATCAGTAATTGAAGTCCACAGTCGCACAGGGGTAGAGTGGCCGGTAGAGCGGGCAGATGGGAACCGCGAGGTTGGCAGTTCGATCCCGGGCTCCCCCAGAGTTAGTGTCGAAGTGTCCTTGAGCAAGACGCTGAACCCCTAATTGCTCCCGACGAGCAGGTTGGTGCGTTGCATGGTTTCCTCCGCCATCGGTGTGTGAATGTGTGTGTGAATGGGTGAATGTAATGCACAATCTATGTGAAGCACTTTGGATAAAAGCGCTATATAAATGCACCATTTACTATTTACAAATGATTGATTATTTTGGAAAAAGAAAGTCATCGTGCAAATTTGCACCGATGCACACATACACTACAGTACAGTACAATACCGTACATACATGCATACATATACATACAGTACATACCATACATACATGCATAGTGCATACATACATACATACATACATCCAGTATATGCACAGTCCAATCAGTGTGTAAGAATGTCATGCTGGGTCCACGGCTGTACTGGCTGCCTTTAAACAGATCACATGCTTCATTAGCTAACTTGGTCACTAGAGATCCTCTCCCCCTCTCAAACACACGCACACATGCACACACACACACACGCACACACACGCACACGCACACACACACGGCCTGGCATTTTGGCCTGGCTTCACATCAGCATCATGCTCGGACAGGAAGACAGTGGAAGGCATCCCAGTGTGTGTGCGAGAGATAGAGAGCTACAGAGAGCGAGAGAGAGAGGGCTTGTGAGATGGATATTTAAATACAAGTGGGGAGATCTACACATAATTACATCGTTGCTGTTGGGTGGAAACCTCATATCTCCAAAACCGTTTTAGGATTCAAATTTAAAAAATTGCAAAAGTAGCAGATCTACAAGCTCGAAACGCGCCGCTTCACGCCGCGTTTCGGGCTTGTAGATCTGCTACTTTTGATGCTTCTGTGTGACGCTGTAGTATGATCTAGTAGGGCGTTAATTTACGAAGAAACACAAAAAGTTTGAACATGGAGATAAGAGGTTTCTTTCAACATGGGCTGATGGAGCATGGCAGCAATGCACAGCTAAGTGGAGTCAGAGAGGCAGTGTGAGGCCTGTGGGTATCTCAGCTTGTCGTTTCTACTGTATATCTATAATTCATAATCTGGGCGCACAGGGTGTCCCCACAGCTAAACCCAGATTAATCCACAAATAATTGCAGATGTCAAGTGTGCCTACAGTATGTATGTATATATGTATGTGCACAAAATGTATATGTAATCCCCTTTTAGCCAGTGAAGACAGTGGAAGAGCACCATGCCCCCATTTTGTTACCTTTGTCATGCTGCCACCCTGTGGCCAAAGGGAGTATCCGCAACTTGACAGTGAAATGTCCTGACAGATGGAGGAAAGGAAGGGAGTCTGGGCGAAGGATGACATTTTACTGATTCAAGACTGGAAAAGACTCCCTCCCACCCCCATGCAAACACACACGCACGCACACACGCACGCACTGCGCACACGCGCACATGCATGCACAAACTTGGTGTGTGTGTGGGGTGAAGTGAGGCATGGGTAATGTGTTCTAGCGGTCTCTCTGTTGTAAAGGCAGACGAATAGGTGATGCCCACTAGGCAGACAGAACACACACACTAACACACACACGTACACGCACACACACACACACACACACACACAAGACGGCAGATGTTAGAACGCGTGACTCCGTTCCCCCTGCAGATGTAGGCCAGATGTCGTCAGCAATAGCATCCAAATGCAAGCAACCTGTTCCGGCCCGGAGGGCTGCGTTCTGGAGGAATCCGGAGCGGCCTGTCCTGTCCTGCACTGCACTGCACTGCACTCAGCCCCAACAACCTGAAATAGATGTAACTCTGGCTCTTCTAAACTTTCTCCCCTTTCTCTCCTTTCTCCAGTCTGAAATCGGCTTCGGGAAACTTGAGACCTACATCAAGCTGGATAAACTTGGGGAGGTAAAGCAACTGAACACAAACAAAATGTTCCCTTTATTCAATACACAGAAACAAAAACAACACAGTGAATTTCCCCCCACGGGACTACAATCTCTACGAATAAAAAACAAAACAAAAGAAAACACGCGCACACACACCGTACAGTTTGTCATCTCCTATACAATCTAGGATCATAGATAAACCAAGAACCATCAAGAAATCATCAATCTAAATGGTATAATATCAAAGCAATTATAATCTGTACATTGAAACATTGCCAGGTCAATGAACAAATGAACCTGGAATCTGTCTAAATAACATTCTGTCTAAATGACATGATTTAACTGTTGCATAAGCCTACAAGGTCATCAAGGCTATAGGGCAAGTGCTACGGGCTAAGGTGGAGTCTGAAGTCTCTCTCTCTCTCTCTCTCTCTCTCTCTCTCTCTCTCTCTGCAGGGGACCTATGCCACAGTCTTTAAGGGGCGGAGCAAGTTAACGGACAACCTGGTAGCTCTGAAAGAGATCCGACTGGAGCACGAGGAGGGTGCGCCCTGCACCGCCATCAGAGAAGGTATGGATGGACCCGGCTCTGTAAATAATCAGGTTTTCTAGGGGTTCCAATCCTCCGTCAAGCAACAAACGCATGTGTGTGTGTGATGGAGAGAGAGAGAGAGAGAAAGAGAGAGAGGGTGACAACATGTGTCTCCTCTGCAACGTTAAGCAATGTTTCCGTTGCATTGATAATCACCGGTCTGTACTAGGCTTATAAGACATACTAACAGGTTAAGCTAGCAACAGTCCCTTCGGGCTATATGTGTGTGTGTGTGTGTGTGTGTGTGTTTATGTATGCATGTAAACACACACACTGGTCCGGAGGTATACTGTGGTAGCTTGGTTGGTACGTGCGTGTGCGTGTGTGTGTGTGTGTGTGTGTGTGTGTGTGTGTGTGTGTGTGTGTGTGTGTGTGTGTGTGTGTGTGTGTGTGTGTGTGTGTGTGTGTGTGTGTGTGTGTGTGTGTGTGTGTGTGTGTGTGTGTGTGTGTGGTCACGGTCCCATCAGGCTGTATTAACATAGTAATGTTGTGAACACAATGTGTGACCCCGTCTTGTCTCTCTTGGTGTGTCTCCTTGTCCTGCAGTGTCTCTCCTGAAGGACCTGAAGCACGCCAACATCGTCACCCTCCACGACATCATCCACACCGACAAGTGCCTGACACTGGTGTTTGAGTACCTGGTGAGTGTCTGTATGTCTGTCTGTCTGTCGCATGCCTCTGTCTGCGCATGGTTTATGTCAGTGGTTCTCAACCTGTGGGTTGGGACCCCCAGCGGCCCCCCCACATGATTTTGGGAGGGTCCCTAGATGACAGTAAAGGGACTTTTAATACCTTTTTAATAAGTAAAAAAGAAATGAAATGAAAAAAGACCATTACTGCGTCAAAAGTAATTAATTCAAAAGTTTAAAAAAAAGCTATATTATAGTTTAAATATGATTATTTTGGGGGGGTTCCCAGTTCAAATATGATTATTTTGGGGGGGTTCCCAGTTCAAATATGATTATTTATTTTGGGGGTTTCCCAGTTCAAATATGATTATTTTGGGGGGTCGCAGCCTGAAACGGTTGAGAACCACTGGTTTATATGTCTATGTTGGAGCGAGTGTGTCCATGTCTGTGAGTACTGTATGTGTGAGTCTTATGTGAGTGTGCCTGCGTATGTGGGTACGTTGGTCTGAATATTCACAGTACAGTCGACTATATTGAGCTTGTAGATCTGATACTTTTGCTATTTTTTACATTTTAATCCTGAAAAGTTTTGGACATTATGAGGTTCGACAGAGACGATATATCGTCATTGTCGGGTGGAAACCTTGTACGACCCGTCACATTGCGATGTGTTGTCGTGAGCTTGTAGATGTAGGTACTTTTCGGTACTTTTGCCATACGACGAAGACTAAAATAGGTCATTTATAATAAAACATATTGATATAAAATCTGTCACTTTTGTCTTTTCATTCCCTACGGTTTGCTTGTGCGTGCCTTTGCTTATTTCTCTTTCTTTCTTTCTTTCTTTCTTTCTTTCTTTCACTCACCAGGAAAAAGATCTGAAGCAATACATGGACGACTGCGGGAGTATCATGAGTGTACACAATGTCAAGGTAAAGCATCAATAAGAGATGAGTTCTGCCATGAAGTTGTTGTTGGCCTTTTGAAATATACATCGGATGTTTCAGTAGAAATAGCAACACTTTATTTATTGAAAAACGCCCTGCTGTTTTTGTAATACGAGGTAAACCTCTCCTCTCCTCTCCTCTCCTCTCCTCTCCTATAGATCTTCCTCTTCCAGTTGTTGAGGGGTCTAGCCTACTGCCACAAGAGGAAAGTCCTCCACAGAGACCTCAAACCACAGAACCTTCTCATCAACGACAGAGGAGAGCTCAAATTGGCCGATTTTGGTAGCGCAACACTTCTACTAGTCTTTTACTAGCATCGGGATTACCTATTGTTTGGAGTTATGCTATTATATCGTTGCTGTCGAGCAGAAACCTCTTATCTCCATTTTCTAACTTTTTGTGTTTTTTTTTGTATATCAACGCTCTACTTGATCATACTACAGCGCAGGGGCGTGCTGGGACCAAAATTCAGCTCTGGGATTTTCCGAAATTTTTCAATAAAAAAAAAAAAAACATGCTTTAGTTGTCTTGGGTGGCCCACCGGCTGTCTGGCGGCCCGTATATGGCGCGGCCGTTCTGGAATTTTCCCGAATTTCCCAGTGGCCAGCACGTCCCTGCTACAGCGTCACGCGAAAGCATCAAAAGTAGCAGATCTGCAAGCTCGAAACGTGGCACGAAGCGACGCGTTTTGAGCTTGTAGATCTGCTACTTTTGCTCTTTTTCTATTTGAATCTTGAAAAGGAACAGTTTTGGACATATGCGGTTTCCACCCGACAGAAATATACTGTATATCCCATAAAGAGCTATACTGTATATATAAAATCTGAGCTATTATAATACAAATAAAAAAAGTTTATATATATAAAAGGTTTGTCTGTCTTTAACACTGAAACATTTATTTAATGATCCTTTTTGTTTGCATTTTGAACTAAGGTTTGGCCCGAGCTAAGTCTGTCCCTACTAAGACCTACTCCAATGAAGTGGTGACATTATGGTACCGGCCGCCAGACGTGCTACTGGGCTCCACAGAGTACTCTACACCCATCGACATGTGGTGAGTGCATGGATTAAGCCATTCTATGTGGGAACGCATCTGCAAATGTCTTCTAAATCCCAACAGTTTTTTGAAAAAAATTATGTTGCTATATATATCAGTGGTGCTCAAATGTTTTCATGTCAAGGACCCCAAAAATGATTTGTATTTGGCCACGGACCCCCATCTAAAAATATTTTGTTCCAGGGACCCCCTATGACTGCATGAGGCGCACCGAAATTAGCAATTAGTTTAGCTTAGTTTAGTAGATTGGCTATTTTCGGTTATTCGTTTATTTTAGATTAAAGTGTATTTGAAGCAGTTAAATTAGCAATAGAACACAAGTTTAGATTTGGAAGCATCTTCCATAGAACATGAATGGACTAAATTTTTTTCATAAAGGCATTCAAGCCTTGATCTGTGATTTCTTCACCTGCTTGGCTGTACTGTATGTAGAGCAGCAGCAACCTAGCTTTTAGAATGATAATATACCTAAACATCATCATTACATTTTCAGTCATGAGATTTTACTTTTGCTTTATTCCATGGGTGAGTGCATGCTGCTGACGCACACACACACACACACACACACACGCACGCACGCACGCACGCGCGTGCGTGCGCACGCACACTCTGCTGTTAACTCCTTCTCATCTTCTGGCGTTCTTTTCTTGTTGTCTCCTGTGGAACGCATTTCTCACAACGCCCCAAAGCGTGTCCCTTTTTTCTTTTTGCGTCGCATGCCGGTCACACAGTGTGCGGATTCACGCTACGTTTCACTCAAACAAAGTGCGAGTGAATTGAAGAGGGAGCTCTTTAGCTGATGTACTATGTACTGATGTAACTCTCTGCTCATGATGACCATTATTATGCCTGGGGGGAGGGGGGGGTGTACTTCTTAGCTTCCTGTTATCAGTGATCTGAGGATGTGACATAGATTCCTACTCGCTGCTTCACTCTCTCTGCTCTGGCCCGCTTGAACTTGATGTACATGTACTGATGAATGGAGTACAATGATGCTACAGCCGGGGTGGGCAAACCTTTTGCACACGTTGTCATTTTCCAAGGCTGGCGCATGATCACCCAGTGGCCATGTCCAGACAGTGAAAACCACCATTACATTTATGTCTTATTATAGGCTGCCAATTAGAATAATACATGCGTAGAACAAGTCAATATTTATTGATAAAACCGCTGATAAGACAGCTTCTTAGCTGTGAATATGATACATTCCATTATCCCTAATGTGTTCCCTTTACATGAACCACTCAAACCCCTATATACACTTCATTGACTGGGGATCCCCCAGGGGTCTATATATACTAGGCCCTCCTGTTTCCCTCTACACCAAAACTCTTCATTTAAAATAGCCGATCTACAAGCTCAAAAGTGAGCTTGTAGATCGGCTATTTTCGCATAATCTTCGACAAAATGTTTGTCTATCGGGACATACCCTAAAACGGGACGCTAGGGTTCAAGTGGTTAAACGATGAGTTGTGTATGTAATTGTGAGTGTTGGTCTTGTCTCTCTCTCTATAGGGGTGTGGGGTGTATCTTCTATGAGATGATCACAGGACGACCTCTGTTCCCTGGATCCACTGTGGAGGATGAGCTTCACCTCATATTCCGCATCCTAGGTGAGACCACGCCAGACGTTACATGATGTCTTTATTCATGCCGTGGGTGTGTGTGTGTGTGTGTGTGTGTGTGTGTGTGTGTGTGTGTTTGTGTACTTGTAATGCTATATTTTTGAGGGCCAAAAGACATTGTGAGGTTCCTCACTAGACAAAATAGCTGTTTTCATGATTTGGGGGCTAGTGTTATGCCTGATTTATACTTAATTGCATGGCAAGTATAAATACGTTTAGGGTTTAATCATGGTCAAAAGAAAATTGGTAAAATAGCATTTATAAAATTGGCATCCTAACATTTTTCTGCCCTCCTAAGTATAGTGTGTGCGTGTGCGCGCATGTGTGTCCACATACAGTACATTTTGACAGACCCTTACACTGTATGTTCTTTCTGTCTTTCAGGCACCCCTACAGAAGACTCTTGGCCAGGCGTCACCTCCAGTGAAGAATTTAAGACCTACAATTTCCCCCGGTACCACGCGGAGCCCCTCGTCAACCATGCGCCCAGGTGTGTGTGTGTGTGTGTGTCTGTGTGTGTGTGTGTGTGCGTGTTTGTGGGACCGGCACATTTCCACATGGATAAAGTGACAGTGAGACTGTGACATGTAACAGGAGAGCGACGGATAGTTTTTCAATAGACTGTTTATCGTCCAGCGTTTCCGCCACTGTTGAGGCGGCGGCAGCATTACACTGGATACTGTATCCGGCATATGGCTCAGCAATTTACTGTACTCAATTATAGCTGTCTGTCACTCTCCCTCTCTCACCCTCTCTCCCTTTCGCTCTCTCTCTCTCAATTCAGTTCAATTCAAAGGGGCTTTATTGGCATGAGAAAACATTATGTTTACATTGCCAAAGCAAAAGTGGAACAAAACAATCAAAACAAAACTGTACTGTATGTACAATTCAAAGGGAATAAAGAAATGTTTAAACAGAGCTGTGTTACATTGCAACTTAGGGGGGAAAAATAGCTTACAAACCCATAAGAATTGTGCATTTGCTCAGAAATTCTGTAGGAAAGGTTAGCTTGCTGGGATAAACTTTTGAAACAAATTGCAGCAACATGTCAATGTTTTATCTCCTTTCTCCCTTTCTCTTTCTCTGTGTTAACAGGATAGACAGCGACGGCCATGACCTGCTCTCATTACTACTGCAGGTACGTCATCATCTCACACATAATGGAGACCGTAACATGTGAAGAGATAGTGAATAGCATGTGAAGAGATAGCGACTGTACACATACTGTACATGCATGGCCCCGGGGGGTCAAACCATTAGCGTATTATTATCTCTCCGTCACTCTACACTTCTCCCTGTCTCACTCTTTCTGTCATTCTCTCTCTCTCTCTCTAGTTTGAGGCTAAGAAGCGCGTGTCTGCGGAAAATGCTCTCGGACATCCGTACTTTAAGACTCTGGGGGAGCAGGTTCAAACACTGGCTGACAGTGAGTAATACACACCATGCACGCACACGTGCACACACACACACACACACACACACACACACACACACACACACACACACACACACACGCACTCTGACACAGAAAAACAAACTCACGTTATCTTAACTGGTTCTCAACATCAGGTGCATAACAAAGTGGTGGGTCCTTGAAATTCACCAGCTCAGCATACCTTGTGGTTCGAGTCTCTGCCCTGAGATTGGGAGGTTGGGGTTCGATTTCCCGGCTGGGTCATACCAAAGACTAAACAAATGGGACCCCATACCTTTTTGCTTGGCACTCAGCATCAAGGGTTGGATTGGGGGGTAAGTCCCTGTGACATACTAGCGTCATATCCAGTTGGTGTACTTGTACATCATGGCCGGGGATGTACTTGTATTTCAAGCCGACTCACGCTACAGAAACAAGGGATAGGCTCCTGCCCTATGGGCCATATGGCTCGGCAAGGCTTACTTACTGTGAGACGACTCACTATGGCTTATAATGACTATGCGGCTGCTGCTGAGAGCTTCAAGAAGCTCCAGTGCAAGCCAGATGTTTGTTAGTGTGGGGGTACCCACCTGCTCTGCTGTGCTACGCAATCTCATGTATAGGTTTATGTGTAGGGAATCTGAGTCAGTAAATGACATCATTGCTGTCATAACTAACCCTATACGTAGTTCTGTGAGGTTCTCCTCTAGACTGTGGAACCATTGGCACGCTTGTCTGTACATGTACGTTCGAAACTGAACATGGTGGAAGTATTTTTATTGTATTTCCTTTTTCTGTTATTTTTCTGTTTTGTATGGCGTTTTTTTATTGTGATATGGATCTCCCTTGGGTCTGAAATAAAGATTGAATTGAATTACTTATTATCAAGTAGGGGATTCCGTGGCCTGTGTATCAACCCATTGAGACCGGAAGCCGATTCTACATGTCACCTAAATCTCAACAGTTTTCTGAAAAACGTATGTTTCTATATCAGTGGTGCTCAATCTTTTTCATGTCAAGGACCCCCAAAATTATATGTATTTGGCCCCGGACCCCCATCAAAATATTTTGTTCCAGGGACCCCCAGAAGCAAAGATTTGAGTTAAAAATATTCGCTTTAAAAATATACACATTCAAAGATTTGCACACATTTTCACGAATTTTCAAAAATAGCAGATCTACAAGCTCGTAGCGCGGCACTCGGTGCCACGCTATGAGCTTGTAGATCTGCTATTTTTGAATAGCCCAAAGTGTAAAAGAATGCTTTTTAGCTCAAATCTAAAAATGACACAGTTCCAGGTCTTAATGGGTTAAATTCAAAAGGATGAGAATGTGATCTTACGGACCTTCTGCCCCATTTCAGCCGCGTCCATCTTCTCAGTGAAGGACGTCACGCTGCAGAGAGACCCAGGGAAGAGGTCCTCGGTCTTCACAGAGACAGGTGAGTCCTGGGAAACGGGTTCAGGAGTCAGGGCTAAACGAGGAGGAGTGAAGCTTATAGGCCATGGAAAAGTTGTAAACAGGAATTACAGAATGAACGGCGGAAAGGCGCAAAGCTTCTTTGCATGAATGGGTCCTACTCTCTCTATCTGCTTCCTCTCTGTCCCTCCCCCCCTCCCTCCCCCCCTCTCTCTCTCTTTCTTTCTCTCGGCCAAAACGGCGTGCTTTTCGGTGTCTCTCATCATGTCACTGTGTGTGTGTGTGTGTGTGTGTGTGTGTGTGTGTGTGTGTGTGTGTGTGTGTGGTCACACATGTCACATGCCAGCGTCCCCCCCAGTCAGTCGCCCCCCAAACTGGCCTGGTTCACACTCCCACGAGGGACATAGCCTTAAGTCAAGTCACGTGTATTTATATAGCACATGTGCTCAGTGTGCTTCAAAATACAAAAATGGAGAAAATGCAAAGGTCAACGATGACACAAAATGCACATAATTACATATGATTAACACATAAGAATGAATTAAAATAGAGGGACTGTACAATAAAAAAGTGAGATAACTGCACATTCCAAACCTAGCTGAAAGCTTGTGAAAATAGATTATTAATTTTCTTTTCCAACACGCGTGTCGATATGTTCACAGAAACAGAAACAGCTAAGATCACCCCATCATCTCCAAATCCAAACTGCAGAAAGATGGGGGATTGGCAATGTATTGTATTGTATTGCGGCTAAACTAAACTATTCTCTATGAATTGAGTACAAAGGACCCCAATGGAAACAAGCCATAGGCTTTCTTGGGTTTTAAATCCTCTTAGCTGACCTTGTATTATTGTACTTTCCTGTGATTTTTGAGTGGTGCCAGCCACTCCTACACTTGACCGGGTGGGTCCGTCCGTCCGTCCGTCCGTCCGTCCGTTTGAGCACGGCCTCAACAGCTGCAGCTGATTGCAACACAAGGATACAACCAGTTACACTAATTCAAAGGCACCACTCTCTTCACACTGGGTGTGATTTTTTTCTGCAAACTGCTAATAAAGTATTCAATCAATCAATTGAATAAATACATAATGCTATAGTCTATGTGTTTCCAACAGGATACTGAGAGACGTGTGAACAGCTGATTTAGAGGTGTTATTATATTAGAAGTGGGCTTTCAAAACCCTACACTGGCCTTCTTCTTCTAGTTTCTACTATCCATCCTTAACCAGGGGACGGAACAAAAAAGCTGTACTCAAATGTCGAGTCAGCGCCCACAGAATTGTGCTTTTAACTCAGGTGTGAACCAGGCTGCTTAGCTTAGACTCCAGTGGTTCTTGTGTGTTTCTGTCAGTCTCATTATGTTTGTGTGTGTCTCTTGTTTCTCTCGTCTCGTACCTCTCCTTCTCCTGCCAACCGTCTATGTGGTGTTGATGCTTAAACTGTCCTGTCCTGTTCTTTTCTTTCCTTGATACCCTACACTTTCCTTTCCTGTCCCGTCTGTGTATCTTGTTCCTTTTAATCCTCTCTATTCCCTCTCTGTGCCCGCCCCACCCCGCTCTAAACTCCTTCAAAATCCCCCCCCCCCCTCCTCAACCCCAACCCCTCCCTAACCCACCCTAAAAAAAAAAAGGGATGGCCCATAAGCTAGGCTCCGCCCCCTCGCAGTACTTCCAGAGAGAAGCAGCCAATCCCAGGGCTCAGAGTCACGCTCTCTCCTCCCCTTCCACAGGCTGAGTGGCCCCCTACCATTCTGGTAAATAGACTTTCTTCTTTTTCATTTTTCTTCTTTCTTTCTTCTTGTTTTAGTTTCCTCTCTCTCTCTCTCTCTCTCTTGTCACTCTTGCCTGTCTCTCACTCACAACTGTTGTTACTCCACTGAGGCCTAGTGTACGTGCTCTGTCTCTTGCCTTCCATGTTAACGTTTTCCTTTGCTCAACTGGATTGAGTGCGGCCCTGTTTTTTGCTTTTATTCCCGGCTGAGACACATGCTCTTTCATGAATAATGCATCGCTTCTGAACTAAGGCAACCTCTTAAAATAACCCCTTAAAATAGCCGATCTGCTAGCTCACAAACATGTCGTGCTGAGACACGTTGTGAGCTTGTAGATCGGCTATTTTTTTGGTGCGTGACACTGCCGGGCAACTAAGTATAAATCACCTTCATCCCCCTCTTATTTTTGTTCTCTCCATCCCTCCTCTTTCCTTTTTAAAGGCAAACTTCACCTGTATTTAAGGTGAATCCTTTCGCACTGGAAAACTCGTCTAAAACACAATATCAATAGGATTCACGTTAAATGCCCTCTTTCTCCTTCCTTGCTCTTGTTGTCCCTCCTATTTTCAGATATGCACTTCTTTAAACCTATTTTGCCTCCTTTTTCCCCCTGCTTTATCCTATGGTTTCCGGGCTGAAGCCATTGTTATTTATCTTTTTCCAGGGATGAAAGGTTGATGTGTTGAACAACAGAAGGCCTTCTGTGGGAAGGAAGGCTGTGGCCTGGAGAACGGGGGGGATGAGAATGTTTTTTTGACGTTTGTCGTTCTCTTTATTTGCAGCTCTGTTTAGGTTTCTTCAGCGGGAGATGTAGCGCTTTGTGTAGCGTCTGTAAGTGCGTGACTGTGTGTCGTTGGTGCTGTGTGCGCGTGTGTTGTTGTGTGTGGTTTTTGGACCTCTTTAGCATGATCTTGAAGTGCTGTTTTACCGCATATATTTTCAGTATTACGACTGCTGGTAAGTCTTTTGTGTTTACTGACGATAATTTGATTTGCTATGAGATTAGCTGACAGCGTCATAGAAAACTGATTGGTGTTTTGCCGTTGATTTTGTGTTTCTATCGTTGGCATGAAGTGGACTCTAAAGCCACATTTATACTGTACTTCATCATACGACTGTATCGCTCGCGAAGAATTGTAACAATAAATAGTAACCGAACGTTGCGTTTATGGCTGCGACCATCGATGTCTTAGCGATTATTCCATTGATTAATTTTCCGATTATTCCAATTATCGAGAAGCAGGTTTTCTTCGATAATTTGATGAATTCTTCGACGAATCGACGAATTCGATCAACTTAACTTAAGCCATTTTGAATACTGTAAAAAGCGAAAATTGATGATTTTCAAGCTTACAAACAATGCGTCGCATTGCTATTTTTGCTGTTCGCAAGATTTTGAAAGAAAA
>NC_139947.1:11064806-11144806 GCF_963454915.1 Gymnoscopelus microlampas | reverse complement strand
AGGGTGGCTGTCATTGCTTTACCTCATCGGTCACTCAGGCAAGAGTAGGATGCTACTTACGTACACGCTAGAAAACTAGGACGACACTACTACTACTACCACCCACAAGAGAAACAGCGGACACAACGTATTCACTCTTGGCTCTTTTTCGACTACAAGAAAGAACTAAGCGAAGCGTAATTTCACGGGCTCTGGCCTGGGTATGTTTCCATTAACGCTATTCCATTAACGCTCAGTTTGGGATAAGGCTCCCCAGAGCCTAATTCGGGCCCTGCTTCAGGTAAGCCTGGAATTTTGCCGGAGGCGCTCGTTCAGCGCTCGTTTAGTTTTTTTGCCACTTTGCTTCTCCGTTTGGCAGATTTCCCTTTTGAACCTGATTTCCAAACATCACCTGTTACGTAAGGCACGTCATTGCTGATTGGATAGTGCTCAACGAATCACTGTCATTGGAAGGCTGATTGGAAGGGCTCTGGTAAGCCCCCCACCCCCCCCACAGACCAACCAATCAGAATCACCGGCCCCCTGGTGTCCGAAACCGCCCCTTTCACGTAGGAAGCCTGCCAGATGGAGAAACGTCTATAATTCCAGGCTACTGCTCAGGAGCTGGTGCTATTACCCTGAGTTATTGGAACCCAGAACTTGTACCCAATCGAAAATAGTGAAAGATATCTCACAACGCGGCTATTTTCACACATTTTTTTTATGACGTACCTCTCACTTCAATGGGTGCTTCTGGTTATAATGGGAAAAAAACGTAAACACAAAACCATCACAGAACCTCAAGGGTTCTGGAAACTTTCAGGTTTTTGGAAGGTTCTGGGGCTGACCCTTGACCCTTCGTAGAGGAAAAGAGCCAGTTGAGTGAAGGCATCGGCCCGCTTCTCCATTTATGACACGCTGCGATTCACAACAAACTAATAAGAGAGGAAGGTTATTTTTTAACGGTTTAAAGAACACTAACACCACAAAGATAAGAGAAGTCTCGCTCCGGTATCCTAGGAAGTCGACCTTGAAGGACAGAACAGAGGGGTAAAAATGGAAGTGTACAAAGACTCACCTGCTCGTTCTTAAAGCCTGATTTAGGTCTCCTCGTAACGACCGCGTTCGCTCGCCCGAAAACGACGTATTTTCGGGGGCGAGCGACGCCGCCACGAAGCCGAAAGTCATAAGTCGGGCTTCAGACACCCCCTTCCTCGTTTTGCCTTGACTCTAATGTTGTCTTTTAATTCGTCGTGTGCTGTAGCAATTGATGTACAAGTGTTAACATTGAATTTATTCTCTTTGCACCTGGTTTTTAGAATCATGATGATTATTATTAGTCCACTTCAACGACCCTTTCTCTTAACCTTCTCGCCACGTGACGGAAGGACATTTTTACTCTTTTTCTTTATTTTTTAATTTTTTGTACATACGACCATTCTATATTACTTTGACCTTTTACGTGAAATAATGTCGAGACGCATGGAAAAATCCCAGGAAGCCGCTCTCAGTCGCGCCTGTGCGTTCCCACTGGAGGAACGGCTGTGGTGATCGACTGGGGGACGTGTTGCACATTCCTTGAGCTCAGGACTTAATGGGTTTAGTGTAGTTTTTTTTGTTGGATGTCGTGAGGTACAAGCAGGTCCCGTGTGTCTCCCCCCTCGCTGAAGAAGCAGAGTGTGTTGTTGACCATAATGTTATTATGGGTGAAGTCCCCCTTCGTTTAAGAAAGCAGGCTCGGACTGTAACAGTAATAATAATAATAATTTTACAGAATCAGCCTCCTGCCAGTCACGCCATTCTCTGGGGTCGGGCTATAGAGCAGTGGTTCTCAATCTGTTTTCATGTCAAGGACCCCCAAATTAATGATGTATTTGGCCACGGAACGCCAGTTGATTTTTTTTTTTTGTGCCAGGGACCCCACCCCAATCCAAGATTTGCAGATGTACAGTATATATGGTTTAAAGTGGTTAAGCTGATTTGGATGATTTATTAACACATTTTTCCGGGGACCCCCTGGAACCTCAAGAACCCCTGGGGGTCCCCACTTGAGAACCCCTGCTATAGAGGCTCCGTAGTGTCGATGGGGTGTCTCGCTCGCCAAAAAAGAACCGATCTTAACGTTGTGTCATGGTGGTGTTTTTTGGCGCGCGACTCCCTCGTGTGACTCAACCTGTTTGTTTGTCATCCCGCTAATAATCGTGTTTATGTTAGAGGAACATGCAGATGTATTTCATTGGTATGTGAAGTAGCTGCCACTGTATGTGTGTGTGGGCCGATCTGGAGGCGCCAGCAGATGGTTCCCGTTGAGCAAGACCTCAATAAATACATTTTGAATAAAAATGTGAAGTTTTTCAGAAAACTTAAGTTAGTATTTAGAAGGTGTTTTTTTTTAGAATCTGCCTCAGTTCTTAATGGATTAAAGTCCATGGCCCTTCATTGGGGCTAAAGCCAAGACTGAAATGTTCACACTGTCTGCAGTGCACGTTAATCGATGCCCAGAAACTGAGGTCGTTTTTTTTCCACATCAGTGTGGACATGTTGCCAGCGTCAGATATTTTCCTGATGCCACACATAATTTCTGTAGAACAGAAAGTGGGTTTGATGTGTGTGACTTGAGCAAGAGGGATAGTTCCAGACAGTATAGACTAGAGCAATGAGTTGTTTAACATCAGTGGTTTTCAAAGTGGGGTCCGCGGACCCACAGGGGTCCTTGAGGGGGAGAGTATTAACAAGAACGTGTCTAGTCGGTGTAACTAGGCAAAACGGACACCACCATACAAACAACCGTTTCACATACCAGTCCATCTTCACGGCTCGTAGTTGTGAAAAATGGAGTTTCCTGTTCCACATACTGATCTGTGATCATCTCTTTGCATCTTCTACGCTAGTGTTTCTCAGCGTCTGGTCCGGGGGCCTCACCAGGGGTCAAAATGGACCCCAATTATGGATCTGTAACTCTGAGAGGGTACAAATGGAACCCTTTTTTTGGGGGGGGATCCTAATCTACGCGGTCAAATTATCTGTGTTAATTTAACTCTGAGAGCGTACAAATGGAACCGAATGATTTCCATTTGTACGCTCTCAGAGGTACAGTCTTGAGTTGTAAGGGTCCATTTGGACGACCCCCTGGCGGTCCCCGGGCCCAACGTTGAGAAACCAGCGTTCTACGTGGATCTAATGGATTTGGAGAGAACGGGGTGATCTCCTATAGCTGTGTCTTTCAGTCAGGAGGAGAAGAGCGAGAGAGTTTGTAGCAAGAGATCCCTCACTCTGTATACAAACGTTTGATACAGCTATTCATTCACCTTTTTTCCCATTTCTCCTTTTCCCTTGTGAAATTCATAGCAATATTTCTGTATTGAATTAAAGAAAAATAAGCCAAGTTATTTGGACGGTTATGATTGCATTTATTGTGTTCAGTTAAGCCTAAATGTATGATTCGACAGAAGAAGAAAACAAATGTTGCACATCAACAAAGACGGATTATCAAACTTGAGAGATGTGGTGCACTTTTTGCTGAATCATAGCTTAGGCCTTAAATTGCAGAGGGGGGGGGAAGTCGGGGGGGGTGACTGTGAAGATCAAAGATCAAACTGTGAGACTTGACCAAAATGATGAGAAAAAAACGTGATATTTTCTTTTCTTTTTTCTTTTTTTGCTGTTGAACATGCTGGATCCTAAAGGCTGGAGGGGAGGGGGAGGGGGGGGGGTTCTTGGAGAAGAGGAATATAACATACTGATTATTCTGATTTTATTTGTATTTTATTTTTTACCAATGAAAAGCCATAGAAGCTCATGATATGAAAATGACAAAAAGGCTTGTTTGCGTGTGAGGGTGTGTACCTATGATTGAGCACAGACCTTGGAAAAAAAACTAAAAGGGTTGTGTACACCTAATAAAAGATAAATAAATAAAAAACATCCGATTTATTTGTTTCTTGTTATTGAATGTTGTCTCTTGTCGGGTGGAAACCTCATATGACCAAAACTACTTTTCAGGATTCAAAAATATCAAAAGTAGCAGATCTACAAGCTTTTGTGTGACGCTGTAGTATGATCAAGTAGGGCGGTAATTTACGAAAAAACACCAAAAGTTCGATTTGTACACTGAGTTATGGGGGTCGTGGAAATTAAAGTCTGAGAACTACTGTGCTACACTAAATGGAACAGAGCCTTCATTAATATCATTGGTAACACCTGTGAAGGAAGTGATAATATGGCTGCTGTGCATAGAGCCTCTTGTGGTTCGGTTCTGTGGGAGGTGGGACAGCATGGTAAGGCTGTGCGTAATATGGATTGTCAGAAACGACAGACATTACTATGCACAGTGTCTGTCATTCATCATGTTAATGACATTATTATTATAACTGCCATATCATGTGTAGGCTAGAATTGTCCAAGATAAGAATCACTAAAAAACTCCACACTGGATTATGTCAAAAACGGTCTGTAATTCATCATCATATTAATGACATTTGTATTATTATTATAATTATTACTCCCATATGTTCCCGAGATGTGTGTGTCGTTGCATTCTACCAAATGAACACCCACCTGGTGATGCCTCACATGCCCGGATATTTTTCGACCCAAATCTCTTCACTGAAAAGAGACGGTCTTCAAGCTTGTGAGCATTGTGAGCTCTTAGATCTGCTATTTTCACTAGTTTTGAAATAGGGCTTAAGTGATTCATTCATAAAGTATTTTATGTAAGTTTGGATGCGGGGGAGACACCAAATTGTTGGGTGTTGAGCTGTAACAGAAAAGTGAGGCCCTGACCACACAGGACAAAGCATAGAGATGTTACAAGCTGATTTTGTAAGTTAGATTAACATTATATCAACATGTTTAGCACTATCAGCCAGCGGCGTCCCCAAGAATTACATTTGGGCAGGCGAGATTTTTTTCTATTACCCCCAAAAAATAATTTTCAACACAATCGAAAATCGGCGAAAGTGGTCGTTTTCAAGATGTTTTGGCCATCATCTCTGGAACGGAAGGTCCAATCTGCTCAGTTCAAAGCTTGTTTGACTTTGAGGACATTAAGCATGCAATGACACATTTTTGGGTTTTCTAGGGGAGGCGACCGCCTGTCCTGCCTCTACAATGGGTACGCCTCTGCTATCAGCATTAATGATGAGTCCAACACAAACATAGTCTTTGAACCTACACACATGTTCTTATCTTTGACCCACATTTGGTTTGTTGGGATCTCTGGTGGACTTCGGATGTAAAAGAAAAAAGTCAATCTGACAAATGTCAACATTATATGAAACTGTGTTTATGAACTAGCTCAGCTGCTAGAACTGTCTTCAACTAACTTGAATAACATAGCCCTCAGTCATTGAGCTGCATAGCAGTGATCGCCTGTCTGATCTGCGCAAGAAGAGAATATAATTAAATGAACTTCTGTTTAGTGGTTTGTCTAGCAAATACTGCCAGTCAAAATTTGGTCCTAGAATATCTCAGTTTCACAAGTTTCACAATGGTTCCTCACACTAATGGATCTCTTTGGAACTAGAGCTCTACAGCTCGAACAAATGGGGCAAAATAAAACATGCTTGACATCTTATCCAAAGCACTGGAGAAACTTAAATCAAGTTATTAGCATTATATACATTTACTGTTATGATTATGATAATTATTTTCTTTCTCTTTTTTACTTCTAATATTTTTTCAACGGTTTTGTACCTGTATCTGTTTTGGTTCTTCGTTTTATGATTATTATTATGTTATTTGTATTTATTTTATTTACTTTATTTATTTTTCTTGTCTATGCTTGTTCAATCTGTGGGCCATTTAGGGAGTAGGGGAATGTTTTAAAAACTGGAGGGACAAATATGAACCCCTTGTTGGGCAATAGTATTTGAATTGTCAAATGGTTATAGTGCTGTGCAGCTGACATGCTTTTCCAATAACCTCCAGCTATGTGAACATAAAATAGAATAAAAACTTGATCACTGAAAAACTCGGTGTCCTCTTAGGCAGCAGTTCTCAAACTCTTTCATGTCAAGGACCCCCAAATTATTGTGTATTATTGTATTTGGCCGCTGACCCCAATCTAAAAATAATTTGTGCCAGGGGACTCCCATACAAGATTTGTGTTGTTAAAATGTTTCAAAAATATAACACATTTTTCATTTTTTTAAGATGTTTTGAAAATAGCAGATATATAAGTTCACAACGCGTCTTGTAGATCGGCTAAATGTATACAGGGTTAAAGTGCTCAAACCGATTGATGCTATTTTAATACGTTTTGCTGGGAACCCCCGGCCCCCCTCAAGGGAGTCCCAGGACCCTACTTTGAGAACTCCTGCTCTCAGGAACACAACACTAACTCTTGTCCCTCCCAAAAAAATGTCACCCTGAACGAACCAATCAGTTAGCTCAAAACATACTTCCTGCACGCCTCCATCCAATGAAAACGAGACAACATACCAGAGAAACGAAATACAGTATATATGTCACTCGCCCCTGAACGAATCAATGTTAAGTCTGAACATACTGCCCCACCCCTGTCTAATAAATACAAGGCGACAAGCTTGTTCTCTACAGAGTCTGGATTTCACAATGAAGGGCGCTTTGCTTGTTTTACTGTTCTGCCTGGCTGAAGCTGATGACGTCTGGTATGTGGTCAGAGGGCTAACAGAGAGGCTGAGCAACATGGAGAAACAACATTCAGGTTAGGATGGTTAAGAGGCTACATGCATGTTGGGCAAAAAGTAATTTAAAAATGCTGCTTCAAGAAGTTCTAAAAGGTGCAGCGTGCAATGTGTTATAAAACACATTTTAGTTTTTTTAATATATATATATATAAAGTATATATATATGTTATTTTTTCTTTTTTTTCAGAATTGGCCGCCAGACTGCAAGCAAGTGAACGCAAGGTGGAAGAGCTCCAGACCAGACTGAGGAACAGTAGTTCATCAGGTAGTCATTTGCAATGTTCTCCTTTGGCCAACAATATCAGCATTTTAAAGACAGACAAGACCTTTTTGAGGGAAGGGTAGTTGCTGGGGAGAGAAGTGGTAAAGAGACATGGTACAGTGCACCCTCGAATGCAATATTGCGATTATACAACAGTTACCATCAAAATAAAACGTATCAAAATGTATACATAATATTTTGGGGCTGATGAAGATGATGTCTGAGTGGGAAGAGCTTCTAGTACACGGTCAAACTGACTGAGGATTTTACTGTGATAAACAGTGTCTGAGTAATATTTATGTTATAATATTTCTTCTTAATATAATATTATAAATAATTTGATAATGCTCCTGTGTTGACAGAAAAACCAAAGGTTGCCTTCTCTGCTGGTTTGGGTAAGGATGGAAGGACTGGACCATATAATTCTCCAACCACTGTGGTCTACAAAGGAGTCCACAGTAACATCGGCAACGCATACAGTCCATCCACAGGTAGCCTATGTGGTGATTAAGTCCACTTATAGTGAACGAAATCAATTACCTCTCAGCTTTTATCAGCTGAGGCAGCGTTAGCCAAGCCTGCTTGTCACAACTACAGTTAGTCCAAAACGCAGCCGCTCGCCTCTTAACAGGGGCATGGAAGTATGATCACATCTCCCTGATTTTTGCCTGCCTACACTGGCTCCTTGTTCGTAACAGAATTCAGACTTTAATGTTTAGTTTGTTTTCAAGTCTTTAATGGGTTGGTACCATTGTACGTATTGGAGCTTCTACCTCCCAATAACTCTACAAGGGTCTTGAGGTCGACTGACCAGTCACTTCTTAAGGTCCCAGCAACAAAGCTGAAGACCCTGGGAGATAGATAATTTTCTGCCGTAGCGCCCAAACTGTGGAATGAGCTTCCACCCCATGTTAGAGTGTCTCAAACCCAGATCCTTTCCCCAGGATGACCTTATTTTGTAATTGACAAGAACAACATTAGTAACATAACTTGTGTTACGTCTCCAGGTAGGCGGAAGAGATTTCGAGGCCACAATTGTTATATTTCTCGAATCTGAAACTAGAAACACACAGAAGGAGTTTTTTCTCCCTCTTTCCTGCTGCTCACCTCCAGACAACGATGTTTCAATGATCAAATGATAGATGTAGAACAGCAATTTTTGTAAAGAGTTTCACGTGTGTGTGTGTGTGTGTGTGTGTGTGTGTGTGTGTGTGTGTGTGTGTGTGTGTGTGTGTGTGTGTGTGTGTGTGTGTGTGTGTGTGTGTGTGTGTGTGTGTGTGTGTGTGTGTGTGTGTGTGTGTCATATAGGCATCTTCACAGCACCATTGAAAGGAGTCTACCAATTCAGATTTACTGCAGCTCAATATACAGACACAAAACGTGTGGAGATCATGATGTATAGAAACGATCAGACGCTCATTTATAACCTTGGATACAATAATCATGACCAGACTTGGGAATACGTCTCTAATGGAATCATCACAGAACTGGAGGAGGGGGACACGGTTTACATGAGGTTACCTCATAGTTGCAGTCTCTTTGACTACACCCAAAACAACCACAACACTTTCAGTGGCTTTCTGCTTTATTCTATGTAAAACTGCTACTGTCACTGTCAGTTGTGGTGGATAAGTAACTCTATTTACTCAAGTCCTGTACTTGACTTGCAAGTCCCAGGTACTTTTACTTCACTTGAGTATTGCCATTTTTCAATACTTTATTCTTCATCTCAGAGGCACATTTTGTATGTATTAGGCTACTCTACTACAATTATTTGACAGCTTTAATTACTAGTTACTTTGTTGATTTAGATTATTCATAATTAATCAATTCTAGTATGAATCAAAAGTCTTCTAAATCGTTTCAAAGTGGCACATATACAAGCTCAGTACGTGTCACATCATCTATCTAAGAGTCTCTTCTCTTTTTAATTTCAACGTTGAGAGCTCCCACAAAGAATGTTTAACTGTGTGAAATTTGATTTGATTTGAATGAAGTTGAATTTTCTGATTTAACCCAGCTAAGTCTGTATGTTGTTTTGTGAATATGCAAATGTATTGGTTAACTGACTAAAAGATGAGTTTTCACCTAAAGCCACTGTTCTTGTTTGAGATGAAACAAAAATAACCTATAAGGGACCCCCCCAACTATATCAACACAATTATTGTATCCAAGGTCTGAGATGAAGAATGTTTAAATGTTTCAAAAACATTCCAATTCTTTTCCAATTTGTTTTTATTTATTTTTTAAAATAGCAGATCTACAAGCTCACAATGTGTCACATCATGGCTTGTAGATCGGCTATTTCCAGATGGCCAATGTATAGGGTTAAAGTGGTTAAACTGATTTTGAGGCTATATTAATAGCCTCAAAATCAGCAATAATTTAGCTGGGGACCCCCTGGAAACCCCGGAGCCCACTTTGAGAACCACTGCTGTAGCCTACTGTACATTGAATTCACTTTGGTTAAATGAGCTTTGTTTGGAATATTATAGGACTACTTTAGACATTTCCTTAGTTTGTTAAAAAGTGCTTATCATTCCCAGTGTATAAGCTACTGTACATAAAATAAAATCTTAATTTTCTAACCACTACTTTGAAAATGTGCTTTTTATGCTGTATAATGAACAACTGATGATGATATATGAGCTTAAACCATTCTTAAAGTGGGTTAGTTGTGCTCACTGCTCAGTGCTCACCTTTCTTTTGAAAGAAATGAGTAAGGAGTTGTTTTCCTTCCTGGGACAATGTGGGACGGGGGGACGGGGGGTTAATAGCAACTTATTACTTAAGTTGCTATTAATAGGCCTATGACAAACAGCCAAAAAGGGCTATAGTTTTCGAGATACCCCTACCGGAGGTAGGACCAAACACAACATCCTCCCATACATGAAATGGATTCTTGTATACAAATATTTTACTGCAAAAGTGGTGAAATTGATAATGATATATAAAGTTATACAACAACTGAAAATAAAGCCTGGCCGTCTGGGGTTTGAGGCATATAAAATAATTTAGATTCACAATGGAAGCACTGACAGGTTTAAAACTTGGCATACTTGAAATCAGGACATCCCTCTACATTCTAGAAAAGACTGGATGTCAATATCCGAATGTAAATAGCAGATACAGTAATTTGAACACGTACCTATAGGCAGAACTGTACATCTATATAGAATGTTCTCTTTACTTTGTAGTGACTCTGACATGGATTGTTGATAGGTGTGGAAAACTATGTATTTTGTGGACAATACTGATATGTAGATCTAATCAGTCAAATTCATATTTTGGTGTCATCTTGGCCTATAACTTAGTCATGTTAGATGTGCTCCTCTGGTCTCCTATTCTCTCTCTCTATGCAAGGTTAAGCCTAGTCACACGTTTCACCCAGAAGTCACGGCTTTGCTGTGCCTGCTGTTTAAATGCTGTTGTGTTGCTATCTGTCGGCTTCTGGAATTCATAATTTTGCTAGTTAGTAGGGCATGCTCACTTCAGCAGTGTGTTCCTCCGATACAATAACACTTCTTTTCAGTGCCACTGAGTGACCGGTCAAGAGCCGAGGTCAGTGTTGACCCAGACACTTGGACGCGGTAACATCATCATCTACCATCATCATCTTCATCTGACTTCATCAACTCATCATCACTCTCCGCCAATGAGAGGATTCCACCTCCACCGGCCGGATGCTCTATGTGTCTTCCATGATGTCATATGTTTATGTTAAAGGGTGATCTTAAAACCGAGTGCATATTCTTTCTCTCGTGAGAGAGAGGTCGACCGATGATGCCACCTGTGATACTGTAACCTTCCAATACTCTCTCTGTCTGTTAAAACAAGATATTTCATTACACTCATGGCTCTGTGTCCGTCTGGATTTTCTTGTCGCCTTTCTGAAAGTTATCGGTACTTTATATGGGTGATAAGGAAAAACACCTTGTCACCCATAAATGAGTGTTAAATATCTCCAGCCCTTTAGTAAACAGAAAATAACATTTCAGGTCAGTATACCAATTTTATCCAATCAGGAGAGAACTCAAACAAGATACAAGCACTTCAGTGGCTCCTATAGCCGAACGAAGATTACTCAGGGGAAAGGAATGAATCCTAAACAAATCTACAAACTCAATGACAATTTATTGTAAATTCACAACGCATGCAGTTAAACAATCGGGCGCAGGGGTCATCACCATGCCGTCTTGTGGTGGTCATTTTGGTCAAAATTAAAGTTTTGCCACGGACATACAAAATGAGTGGACAACAATATTATCAGAAACACATAAAGAGCTAGCCCTGAATGACCATATAACAGGTCTGTAACTCTGAGAGCGTACAAATGGAACCAAATGGACCCATACGGGTCCATTTGGTTCCATTTGTACGCTCTCAGAGTTATGGTGGTCCTTGCAAATAAAACATTTGAGAACCACTAGTACTAGTAGGACTCCTAATGTGCCTCATCTCATCGTAAATCAGAGTCTTACATATTCTGAAGAAAACCTGGAGACAAAACAATAACATTATTATGGTGTGTAAATCAAAAGATTTGCCACGGACAAGACCAAGTCTCTGCCACGGACACATTTGTCCGTGTACAGACATATTGATAACCCCTGATCCGGCCGCTCTACCGGCCACTCTAACCCTGAGCCACTGCCGCACCTGGCTCAGGGGTAGAGTGGCCGGTAGAGCGGCCGGATGGAATCTGTGAGGCTTTCAGTTCGATCCCGGGCTCCCCCAGAGTTGATGTCGAAGTGAACCCCTAAATGCTCCCGATGAGCAGGTTTGTGCCTTGTATGGTTTCCTCCGCCGTGTGTGTGTGTGAGTGGATGGATGTAATGCACAATCTATGTAAAGCGCTTTGGATGAAAGTGCTGTATAAATGCACCATTTACCTTTTATTTACAATTAATGGCATATTAGAACATAAACCGTGCACATTTAGAATACAAAATAATGCATGTTCCCACAATAGAACTAGCAACAAATACATTTCATTAAAATGAATGGAATATACAAAATTAAAACATTGCAACAACATTGCATAGGTTACTTGGTGTTATTATCCTGTATGTACTTAGCAAAATCAGGGTTAGAGGAGGAAAGTTACATAGTGCTGCTTTAATTAGAATGTGACAAAGGGAAATATCCCCTGATCTTATAACTTAATAACAGCCTTGCTTGATGCATGGCCATGCATTATTTCATATTATGCATTATGATGCCTTAAAACATGTTACATTTTGTGATACAACTACGATTATAGATTATGATGATTATAATGGCTTATAAGTTATGATGATGCGCTTATAATGACTTCTGCAGCCTTTTCCCTCTGATCTCTTGTATGTGTTGTTTCTGCCCCCTTGTGGACAGAACGTGGTATAACAATACCAAGAGAATAAGCAGCATGTCCTCCTCAGACCCAAGCCTGTGGTGGATAAAGTACTCAAACCCAGGTTTTGGGACCTCAAAAAAACACTTTGACCTAGAAACTCCAATCACAGTTCAAAAATTCCACCTTACTGTGGACATGCATGCTTGAGATTTTTTCTTTTGAAATCATTTGTAGTTTTGGAGATATTTAACTTTAAGCGCCCCATTCATTGTCGATGCGGCAATGGACATTTAAAGGCAGGCTTACAACTACATACTTACGCCTAGTAACCTCATTCATACTTTAAAATGTTCATGTTACTCTGGACATGTTTGCCTGAAAAGGAATCTTTGAAATGTTGCATAGTTTTAGAATTGTACTCCTTTAAAAGTTCAGAGATTTAGAATGGAGGCGGATGGAAGGTTTTGGGACCTCAAAAAAACACTTTCACCTAGAAACTCCATTCACAGTTCAAAAATTCCCCCTTACTGTGGACATGCATGCTTGAGATTTTTTCTTTTGAAATCATTTATAGTTTTGGAGATATTTAACTTTAAGCGCCCCATTCAATGTCGATGCGGCAATGGAAATTTAAAGGCAGGCTTACAACTACATACTTACGCCTAGTAACCTCATTCATACTTTAAAATGTTTATCTTACTCTGGACATGTTTGCCTGAAAAGGAATCTTTGAAATGTTGCATAGTTTTAGAATTGTACTCCTTTAAAAGTTCAGAGATTTAGAATGGAGGCGGATGGAAGGTTTTGGGACCTCAAAAAAACACTTTCACCTAGAAACTCCATTCACAGTTCAAAAATTCCCCCTTACTGTGGACATGCATGCTTGAGATTTTTTCTTTTGAAATAATTTGTAGTTTTGGAGATATTTAACTTTAAGCGCCCCATTCAATGTCGATGCGGCAATGGAAATTTAAAGGCAGGTTTACAACTACATACTTACGCCTAGTAACCTCATTCATACTTTAAAATGTTTATCTTACTCTGGACATGTTTGCCTGAAAAGGAATCTTTGAAATGTTGCATAGTTTTAGAATTGTACTCCTTTAAAAGTTCAGAGATTTAGAATGGAGGCGGATGGAAGGTTAGGGTTAGGGTATAGGGACCTCAAAAAAACACGTTCACTAGGAAACTCCATTCACAGTTCAAAAATTCCACCTTACTTTGGACATAGATGCTTGAGATTTTTTCTTTTGAAATCATTTGTAGTTTTGGAGATATTTAACTTTAAGCGCCCCATTCATTGTCGATGCGGCAATGGACATTTAAAGGCAGGCTTACAACTACATACTTACGCCTAGTAACCTCATTCATACTTTAAAATGTTCATCTTACTCTGGACATGTTTGCCTGAAAAGGAATCTTTGAAATGTTGCATAGTTTTAGAATTGTACTCCTTTAAAAGTTCAGAGATTTAGAATGGAGGCGGATGGAAGGTTTTGGGACCTCAAAAAAACACTTTCACCTAGAAACTCCATTCACAGTTCAAAAATTCCCCCTTACTGTGGACATGCATGCTTGAGATTTTTTCTTTTGAAATAATTTGTAGTTTTGGAGATATTTAACTTTAAGCGCCCCATTCAATGTCGATGCGGCAATGGAAATTTAAAGGCAGGTTTACAACTACATACTTACGCCTAGTAACCTCATTCATACTTTAAAATGTTTATCTTACTCTGGACATGTTTGCCTGAAAAGGAATCTTTGAAATGTTGCATAGTTTTAGAATTGTACTCCTTTAAAAGTTCAGAGATTTAGAATGGAGGCGGATGGAAGGTTAGGGTTAGGGTATAGGGACCTCAAAAAAACACGTTCACTAGGAAACTCCATTCACAGTTCAAAAATTCCACCTTACTTTGGACATAGATGCTTGAGATTTTTTCTTTTGAAATCATTTGTAGTTTTGGAAATATTTAACTTTAAGCGCCCCATTCATTGTCGATGCGGCAATGGACATTTAAAGGCAGGCTTACAACTACATACTTACGCCTAGTAACCTCATTCATACTTTAAAATGTTCATCTTACTCTGGACATGTTTGCCTGAAAAGAAATCTTTGAAATGTTGCATAGTTTTAGAATTGTACTCCTTTAAAAGTTCAGAGATTTAGAATGGAGGCGGATGGAAGGTTTTGGGACCTCAAAAAAACACTTTCACCTAGAAACTCCATTCACAGTTCAAAAATTCCCCCTTACTGTGGACATGCATCCTTGAGATGTTTTACCTTGTAAAGATTTGTAGTTTTTGAAATATTTAACTTTAAGCGCCTAATGCATTGTCAATGGCAATGGATATTTAAAGGGAAAAGGGTACAAAGTTTTCAAGGCTAAGTTAACAGAACAAGTCAGAACCTCTGTGGTGCAGTGGTTTAGATACAGGACCTGCAACCAGAAGGTTACCGGTTCAAATCCAACCAGGACAGGTTTCCAACAAATACCTGACTCTTGCACCGTTATCTGATCTTTCACTGAACAGCGTGTAAGAAACCATAGAAAGTATGTACCATGATGGAGCAGTGGTTAAGATTCAGGCCTTACACACTGAAGGTCCTGAGTTCAAATCTCGCAAAAGGACATCTTTCTAACTTTTACCTGGGGCTTTTACCTTTATATAATCTTTCAGACAAATTCCACGCAAGTCAACAGCACATGTAAGGACCTCTGTGGTGCAATGGTTTAGATACAGGACTTGCAACCAGAAGATTCCTGGTTCTAATCCAACTGGCACACTTTTTTTTTCTTTCCCAAGACTCAAGACCCAAAAGAGTCTTGAGTCGAACCAATTACTCCCGCGGAGACATCAAATTTCTCTTTTGGGCCTTGAGTCCCAAGACTCAAGGCCCAAAAGAGAAATTTGATGTCTCCGCGGGAGTAATTGGTTCGACTCAAGACCCAAAAGAAGGTGAACTGACTGTAATGATTCAAAATGTCATATATAGAATAGAAACCCCATTCAAACTTTAAAATGTTCATCTTACTGTGGACATGTTTGCCTGGAAGGGAATCTTTGAAATGTTTAATAGTTTTCGAATTGTACTCCTTTAAAAGTTCAGAGATTTATAATGGAGGTCGATGGACGAATTTGGGACCTCAAAAAAACACTTTCACCTAGAAACTCCATTCACAGTTCAAAAATTCCACCTTACTGTGGACATGCATGCTTGAGATTTTTTCTTTTGAAATCATTTGTAGTTTTGGAGATATTTAACTTTAAGCGCCCCATTCATTGTCGATGCGGCAATGGACATTTAAAGGCAGGCTTACAACTACATACTTACGCCTAGTAACCTCATTCATACTTTAAAATGTTTATCTTACTCTGGACATGTTTGCCTGAAAAGGAATCTTTGAAATGTTGCATAGTTTTAGAATTGTACTCCTTTAAAAGTTCAGAGATTTAGAATGGAGGCGGATGGAAGGTTAGGGTTAGGGTATAGGGACCTCAAAAAAACACGTTCACCAGGAAACTCCATTCACAGTTCAAAAATTCCACCTTACTGTGGACATGCATGCTTGAGATTTTTTCTTTTGAAATCATTTGTAGTTTTGGAGATATTTAACTTTAAGCGCCCCATTCATTGTCGATGCGGCAATGGACATTTAAAGGCAGGCTTACAACTACATACTTACGCCTAGTAACCTCATTCATACTTTAAAATGTTTATCTTACTCTGGACATGTTTGCCTGAAAAGGAATCTTTGAAATGTTTAATAGTTTTAGAATTGTACTCCTTTAAAAGTTCAGAGATTTAGAATGGAGGCGGATGGAAGGTTTTGGGACCTCAAAAAAACACTTTCACCTAGAAACTCCATTCACAGTTCAACAATTCCCCCTTACTGTGGACATGCATGCTTGAGATTTTTTCTTTTGAAATCATTTGTAGTTTTGGAGATATTTAACTTTAAGCGCCCCATTCATTGTCGATGCGGCAATGGACATTTAAAGGCAGGCTTACAACTACATACTTACGCCTAGTAACCTCATTCATACTTTAAAATGTTTATCTTACTCTGGACATGTTTGCCTGAAAAGGAATCTTTGAAATGTTTAATAGTTTTAGAATTGTACTCCTTTAAAAGTTCAGAGATTTAGAATGGAGGCGGATGGAAGGTTTTGGGACCTCAAAAAAACACTTTCACCTAGAAACTCCATTCACAGTTCAACAATTCCCCCTTACTGTGGACATGCATGCTTGAGATTTTTTCTTTTGAAATCATTTGTAGTTTTGGAGATATTTAACTTTAAGCGCCCCATTCATTGTCGATGCGGCAATGGAAATTTAAAGGCAGGCTTACAACTACATACTTACGCCTAGTAACCTCATTCATACTTTAAAATGTTTATCTTACTCTGGACATGTTTGCCTGAAAAGGAATCTTTGAAATGTTGCATAGTTTTAGAATTGTACTCCTTTAAAAGTTCAGAGATTTAGAATGGAGGCGGATGGAAGGTTAGGGTTAGGGTATAGGGACCTCAAAAAAACACGTTCACTAGGAAACTCCATTCACAGTTCAAAAATTCCACCTTACTGTGGACATGCATGCTTGAGATTTTTTCTTTTGAAATCATTTGTAGTTTTGGAGATATTTAACTTTAAGCGCCCCATTCATTGTCGATGCGGCAATGGACATTTAAAGGCAGGCTTACAACTACATACTTACGCCTAGTAACCTCATTCATACTTTAAAATGTTCATCTTACTCTGGACATGTTTGCTTGAAAAGGAATCTTTGAAATGTTGCATAGTTTTAGAATTGTACTCCTTTAAAAGTTCAGAGATTTAGAATGGAGGCGGATGGAAGGTTTTGGGACCTCAAAAAAACACTTTCACCTAGAAACTCCATTCACAGTTCAAAAATTCCCCCTTACTGTGGACATGCATCCTTGAGATGTTTTACCTTGTAAAGATTTGTAGTTTTTGAAATGTTTAACTTTAAGCGCCTAATGCATTGTCAATGGCAATGGATATTTAAAGGGAAAAGGGTACAAAGTTTTCAAGGCTAAGTTAACAGAACAAGTCAGAACCTCTGTGGTGCAGTGGTTTAGATACAGGACCTGCAACCAGAAGGTTACCGTTTCAAATCCAACCAGGACAGGTTTCCAACAAATACCTGACTCTTGCACCTTTATCTGATCTTTCACTGAACAGCGTGTAAGAAACCATAGAAAGTATGTACCATGATGGAGCAGTGGTTAAGATTCAGGCCTTACACACTGAAGGTCCTGAGTTCAAATCTCGCAAGGACATCTTTCTAACTTTTACCTGGGGCTTTTACCTTTATATAATCTTTCAGACAAATTCCACGCAAGTCAACAGAACATGTAAGGACCTCTGTGGTGCAGTGGTTT
Source organism: Gymnoscopelus microlampas (assembly GCF_963454915.1). Taxonomy (NCBI): domain Eukaryota; kingdom Metazoa; phylum Chordata; class Actinopteri; order Myctophiformes; family Myctophidae; genus Gymnoscopelus; species Gymnoscopelus microlampas. The sequence goes on along the minus strand of NC_139947.1, from coordinate 11,127,156 downwards.
AGATACAGGACTTGCAACCAGAAGATTCCTGGTTCTAATCCAACTGGCACACTTTTTTTTTCTTTCCCAAGACTCAAGACCCAAAAGAGTCTTGAGTCGAACCAATTACTCCCGCGGAGACATCAAATTTCTTTTTTGGGCCTTGAGTCCCAAGACTCAAGGCCCAAAAGAGAAATTTGATGTCTCCGCGGGAGTAATTGGTTCGACTCAAGACCCAAAAGAAGGTGAACTGACTGTAATGATTCAAAATGTCATATATAGAATAGAAACCCCATTCAAACTTTAAAATGTTCATCTTACTCTGGACATGTTTGCCTGAAAAGGAATCTTTGAAATGTTTAATAGTTTTCGAATTGTACTCCTTTAAAAGTTCAGAGATTTATAATGGAGGTCGATGGACGAATTTGGGACCTCAAAAAAACACTTTCACCTAGAAACTCCATTCACAGTTCAAAAATTCCACCTTACTGTGGACATGCATGCTTGAGATTTTTTCTTTTGAAATCATTTGTAGTTTTGGAGATATTTAACTTTAAGCGCCCCATTCATTGTCGATGCGGCAATGGACATTTAAAGGCAGGCTTACAACTACATACTTACGCCTAGTAACCTCATTCATACTTTAAAATGTTCATCTTACTCTGGACATGTTTGCCTGAAAAGGAATCTTTGAAATGTTGCATAGTTTTAGAATTGTACTCCTTTAAAAGTTCAGAGATTTAGAATGGAGGCGGATGGAAGGTTTTGGGACCTCAAAAAAACACTTTGACCTAGAAACTCCAATCACAGTTCAAAAATTCCCCCTTACTGTGGACATGCATGCTTGAGATTTTTTCTTTTGAAATCATTTGTAGTTTTGGAGATATTTAACTTTAAGCGCCCCATTCATTGTCGATGCGGCAATGGACATTTAAAGGCAGGCTTACAACTACATACTTACGCCTAGTAACCTCATTCATACTTTAAAATGTTCATCTTACTCTGGACATGTTTGCCTGAAAAGGAATCTTTGAAATGTTGCATAGTTTTAGAATTGTACTCCTTTAAAAGTTCAGAGATTTAGAATGGAGGCGGATGGAAGGTTTTGGGACCTCAAAAAAACACTTTCACCTAGAAACTCCATTCACAGTTCAAAAATTCCCCCTTACTGTGGACATGCATGCTTGAGATTTTTTCTTTTGAAATCATTTGTAGTTTTGGAGATATTTAACTTTAAGCGCCCCATTCAATGTCGATGCGGCAATGGAAATTTAAAGGCAGGCTTACAACTACATACTTACGCCTAGTAACCTCATTCATACTTTAAAATGTTTATCTTACTCTGGACATGTTTGCCTGAAAAGGAATCTTTGAAATGTTGCATAGTTTTAGAATTGTACTCCTTTAAAAGTTCAGAGATTTAGAATGGAGGCGGATGGAAGGTTAGGGTTAGGGTATAGGGACCTCAAAAAAACACGTTCACTAGGAAACTCCATTCACAGTTCAAAAATTCCACCTTACTGTGGACATGCATGCTTGAGATTTTTTCTTTTGAAATCATTTGTAGTTTTGGAGATATTTAACTTTAAGCGCCCCATTCATTGTCGATGCGGCAATGGACATTTAAAGGCAGGCTTACAACTACATACTTACGCCTAGTAACCTCATTCATACTTTAAAATTTTCATCTTACTCTGGACATGTTTGCCTGAAAAGAAATCTTTGAAATGTTGCATAGTTTTAGAATTGTACTCCTTTAAAAGTTCAGAGATTTAGAATGGAGGCGGATGGAAGGTTTTGGGACCTCAAAAAAACACTTTCACCTAGAAACTCCATTCACAGTTCAAAAATTCCCCCTTACTGTGGACATGCATCCTTGAGATGTTTTACCTTGTAAAGATTTGTAGTTTTTGAAATATTTAACTTTAAGCGCCCCATTCAATGTCGATGCGGCAATGGAAATTTAAAGGCAGGTTTACAACTACATACTTACGCCTAGTAACCTCATTCATACTTTAAAATGTTTATCTTACTCTGGACATGTTTGCCTGAAAAGGAATCTTTGAAATGTTGCATAGTTTTAGAATTGTACTCCTTTAAAAGTTCAGAGATTTAGAATGGAGGCGGATGGAAGGTTAGGGTTAGGGTATAGGGACCTCAAAAAAACACGTTCACTAGGTAACTCCATTCACAGTTCAAAAATTCCACCTTACTTTGGACATAGATGCTTGAGATTTTTTCTTTTGAAATCATTTGTAGTTTTGGAAATATTTAACTTTAAGCGCCCCATTCATTGTCGATGCGGCAATGGACATTTAAAGGCAGGCTTACAACTACATACTTACGCCTAGTAACCTCATTCATACTTTAAAATGTTCATCTTACTCTGGACATGTTTGCCTGAAAAGAAATCTTTGAAATGTTGCATAGTTTTAGAATTGTACTCCTTTAAAAGTTCAGAGATTTAGAATGGAGGCGGATGGAAGGTTTTGGGACCTCAAAAAAACACTTTCACCTAGAAACTCCATTCACAGTTCAAAAATTCCACCTTACTGTGGACATGCATCCTTGAGATGTTTTACCTTGTAAAGATTTGTAGTTTTTGAAATATTTAACTTTAAGCGCCTATTGCATTGTCAATGGCAATGGATATTTAAAGGGAAAAGGGTACAAAGTTTTCAAGGCTAAGTTAACAGAACAAGTCAGAACCTCTGTGGTGCAGTGGTTTAGATACAGGACCTGCAACCAGAAGGTTACCGGTTTAAATCCAATCAGGACAGGTTTCCAACAAATACCTGACTCTTGCACCTTTATCTGATCTTTCACTGAACAGCGTGTAAGAAACCATAGAAAGTATGTACCATGATGGAGCAGTGGTTAAGATTCAGGCCTTACACACTGAAGGTCCTGAGTTCAAATCTCGCAAGGACATCTTTCTAACTTTTACCTGGGGCTTTTACCTCTATATAATCTTTCAGACAAATTCCACGCAAGTCAACAGAACATGTAAGGACCTCTGTGGTGCAGTGGTTTAGATACAGGACTTGCAACCAGAAGATTCCTGGTTCTAATCCAACTGGCACACTTTTTTTTTCTTTCCCAAGACTCAAGACCCAAAAGAGTCTTGAGTCGAACCAATTACTCCCGCGGAGACATCAAATTTCTCTTTTGGGCCTTGAGTCCCAAGACTCAAGGCCCAAAAGAGAAATTTGATGTCTCCGCGGGAGTAATTGGTTCGACTCAAGACCCAAAAGAAGGTGAACTGACTGTAATGATTCAAAATGTCATATATAGAATAGAAACCCCATTCAAACTTTAAAATGTTCATCTTACTGTGGACATGTTTGCCTGGAAGGGAATCTTTGAAATGTTTAATAGTTTTCGAATTGTACTCCTTTAAAAGTTCAGAGATTTATAATGGAGGTCGATGGACGAATTTGGGACCTCAAAAAAACACTTTCACCTAGAAACTCCATTCACAGTTCAAAAATTCCACCTTACTGTGGACATGCATGCTTGAGATTTTTTCTTTTGAAATCATTTGTAGTTTTGGAGATATTGAACTTTAAGCGCCCCATTCATTGTCGATGCGGCAATGGACATTTAAAGGCAGGCTTACAACTACATACTTACGCCTAGTAACCTCATTCATACTTTAAAATGTTCATCTTACTCTGGACATGTTTGCCTGAAAAGGAATCTTTGAAATGTTGCATAGTTTTAGAATTGTACTCCTTTAAAAGTTCAGAGATTTAGAATGGAGGCGGATGGAAGGTTAGGGTTAGGGTATAGGGACCTCAAAAAAACACGTTCACTAGGAAACTCCATTCACAGTTCAAAAATTCCACCTTACTTTGGACATAGATGCTTGAGATTTTTTCTTTTGAAATCATTTGTAGTTTTGGAAATATTTAACTTTAAGCGCCCCATTCATTGTCGATGCGGCAATGGACATTTAAAGGCAGGCTTACAACTACATACTTACGCCTAGTAACCTCATTCATACTTTAAAATGTTCATCTTACTCTGGACATGTTTGCCTGAAAAGAAATCTTTGAAATGTTGCATAGTTTTAGAATTGTACTCCTTTAAAAGTTCAGAGATTTAGAATGGAGGCGGATGGAAGGTTTTGGGACCTCAAAAAAACACTTTCACCTAGAAACTCCATTCACAGTTCAAAAATTCCACCTTACTGTGGACATGCATCCTTGAGATGTTTTACCTTGTAAAGATTTGTAGTTTTTGAAATATTTAACTTTAAGCGCCTAATGCATTGTCAATGGCAATGGATATTTAAAGGGAAAAGGGTACAAAGTTTTCAAGGCTAAGTTAACAGAACAAGTCAGAACCTCTGTGGTGCAGTGGTTTAGATACAGGACCTGCAACCAGAAGGTTACCGGTTTAAATCCAATCAGGACAGGTTTCCAACAAATACCTGACTCTTGCACCTTTATCTGATCTTTCACTGAACAGCGTGTAAGAAACCATAGAAAGTATGTACCATGATGGAGCAGTGGTTAAGATTCAGGCCTTACACACTGAAGGTCCTGAGTTCAAATCTCGCAAGGACATCTTTCTAACTTTTACCTGGGGCTTTTACCTCTATATAATCTTTCAGACAAATTCCACGCAAGTCAACAGAACATGTAAGGACCTCTGTGGTGCAGTGGTTTAGATACAGGACTTGCAACCAGAAGATTCCTGGTTCTAATCCAACTGGCACACTTTTTTTTTCTTTCCCAAGACTCAAGACCCAAAAGAGTCTTGAGTCGAACCAATTACTCCCGCGGAGACATCAAATTTCTCTTTTGGGCCTTGAGTCCCAAGACTCAAGGCCCAAAAGAGAAATTTGATGTCTCCGCGGGAGTAATTGGTTCGACTCAAGACCCAAAAGAAGGTGAACTGACTGTAATGATTCAAAATGTCATATATAGAATAGAAACCCCATTCAAACTTTAAAATGTTCATCTTACTGTGGACATGTTTGCCTGGAAGGGAATCTTTGAAATGTTTAATAGTTTTCGAATTGTACTCCTTTAAAAGTTCAGAGATTTATAATGGAGGTCGATGGACGAATTTGGGACCTCAAAAAAACACTTTCACCTAGAAACTCCATTCACAGTTCAAAAATTCCACCTTACTGTGGACATGCATGCTTGAGATTTTTTCTTTTGAAATCATTTGTAGTTTTGGAGATATTGAACTTTAAGCGCCCCATTCATTGTCGATGCGGCAATGGACATTTAAAGGCAGGCTTACAACTACATACTTACGCCTAGTAACCTCATTCATACTTTAAAATGTTCATCTTACTCTGGACATGTTTGCCTGAAAAGGAATCTTTGAAATGTTGCATAGTTTTAGAATTGTACTCCTTTAAAAGTTCAGAGATTTAGAATGGAGGCGGATGGAAGGTTTTGGGACCTCAAAAAAACACCTTCACCTAGAAACTCCATTCACAGTTCAAAAATTCCCCCTTACTGTGGACATGCATGCTTGAGATTTTTTCTTTTGAAATCATTTGTAGTTTTGGAGATATTTAACTTTAAGCGCCCCATTCAATGTCGATGCGGCAATGGAAATTTAAAGGCAGGCTTACAACTACATACTTACGCCTAGTAACCTCATTCATACTTTAAAATGTTTATCTTACTCTGGACATGTTTGCCTGAAAAGGAATCTTTGAAATGTTGCATAGTTTTAGAATTGTACTCCTTTAAAAGTTCAGAGATTTAGAATGGAGGCGGATGGAAGGTTAGGGTTAGGGTATAGGGACCTCAAAAAAACACGTTCACTAGGAAACTCCATTCACAGTTCAAAAATTCCACCTTACTGTGGACATGCATGCTTGAGATTTTTTCTTTTGAAATCATTTGTAGTTTTGGAGATATTTAACTTTAAGCGCCCCATTCATTGTCGATGCGGCAATGGACATTTAAAGGCAGGCTTACAACTACATACTTACGCCTAGTAACCTCATTCATACTTTAAAATGTTCATCTTACTCTGGACATGTTTGCCTGAAAAGGAATCTTTGAAATGTTGCATAGTTTTAGAATTGTACTCCTTTAAAAGTTCAGAGATTTAGAATGGAGGCGGATGGAAGGTTTTGGGACCTCAAAAAAACACTTTCACCTAGAAACTCCATTCACAGTTCAAAAATTCCACCTTACTGTGGACATGCATCCTTGAGATGTTTTACCTTGTAAAGATTTGTAGTTTTTGAAATTTTTAACTTTAAGCGCCTAATGCATTGTCAATGGCAATGGATATTTAAAGGGAAAAGGGTACAAAGTTTTCAAGGCTAAGTTAACAGAACAAGTCAGAACCTCTGTGGTGCAGTGGTTTAGATACAGGACCTGCAACCAGAAGGTTACCGGTTCAAATCCAATCAGGACAGGTTTCCAACAAATACCTGACTCTTGCACCTTTATCTGATCTTTCACTGAACAGCGTGTAAGAAACCATAGAAAGTATGTACCATGATGGAGCAGTGGTTAAGATTCAGGCCTTACACACTGAAGGTCCTGAGTTCAAATCTCGCAAGGACATCTTTCTAACTTTTACCTGGGGCTTTTACCTTTATATAATCTTTCAGACAAATTCCACGCAAGTCAACAGAACATATAAGGACCTCTGTGGTGCAGTGGTTTAGATACAGGACTTGCAACCAGAAGATTCCTGGTTCTAATCCAACTGGCACACTTTTTTTTTCTTTCCCAAGACTCAAGACCCAAAAGAGTCTTGAGTCGAACCAATTACTCCCGCGGAGACATCAAATTTCTCTTTTGGGCCTTGAGTCTAAGGCCCAAAAGAGAAATTTGATGTCTCCGCGGGAGTAATTGGTTCGACTCAAGACCCAAAAGAAGGTGAACTGACTGTAATGATTCAAAATGTCATATATAGAATAGAAACCCCATTCAAACTTTAAAATGTTCATCTTACTGTGGACATGTTTGCCTGGAAGGGAATCTTTGAAATGTTTAATAGTTTTCGAATTGTACTCCTTTAAAAGTTCAGAGATTTATAATGGAGGTCGATGGACGAATTTGGGACCTCAAAAAAACACTTTCACCTAGAAACTCCATTCACAGTTCAAAAATTCCACCTTACTGTGGACATGCATGCTTGAGATTTTTTCTTTTGAAATCATTTGTAGTTTTGGAGATATTGAACTTTAAGCGCCCCTTTCATTGTCGATGCGGCAATGGACATTTAAAGGCAGGCTTACAACTACATACTTACGCCTAGTAACCTCATTCATACTTTAAAATGTTCATCTTACTCTGGACATGTTTGCCTGAAAAGGAATCTTTGAAATGTTGCATAGTTTTAGAATTGTACTCCTTTAAAAGTTCAGAGATTTAGAATGGAGGCGGATGGAAGGTTTTGGGACCTCAAAAAAACACTTTCACCTAGAAACTCCATTCACAGTTCAAAAATTCCCCCTTACTGTGGACATGCATGCTTGAGATTTTTTCTTTTGAAATCATTTGTAGTTTTGGAGATATTTAACTTTAAGCGCCCCATTCAATGTCGATGCGGCAATGGAAATTTAAAGGCAGGCTTACAACTACATACTTACGCCTAGTAACCTCATTCATACTTTAAAATGTTTATCTTACTCTGGACATGTTTGCCTGAAAAGGAATCTTTGAAATGTTGCATAGTTTTAGAATTGTACTCCTTTAAAAGTTCAGAGATTTAGAATGGAGGCGGATGGAAGGTTAGGGTTAGGGTATAGGGACCTCAAAAAAACACGTTCACCAGGAAACTCCATTCACAGTTCAAAAATTCCACCTTACTGTGGACATGCATGCTTGAGATTTTTTCTTTTGAAATCATTTGTAGTTTTGGAGATATTTAACTTTAAGCGCCCCATTCATTGTCGATGCGGCAATGGACATTTAAAGGCAGGCTTACAACTACATACTTACGCCTAGTAACCTCATTCATACTTTAAAATGTTCATCTTACTCTGGACATGTTTGCCTGAAAAGGAATCTTTGAAATGTTGCATAGTTTTAGAATTGTACTCCTTTAAAAGTTCAGAGATTTAGAATGGAGGCGGATGGAAGGTTTTGGGACCTCAAAAAAACACTTTCACCTAGAAACTCCATTCACAGTTCAAAAATTCCCCCTTACTGTGGACATGCATGCTTGAGATTTTTTCTTTTGAAATCATTTGTAGTTTTGGAGATATTTAACTTTAAGCGCCCCATTCAATGTCGATGCGGCAATGGAAATTTAAAGGCAGGCTTACAACTACATACTTACGCCTAGTAACCTCATTCATACTTTAAAATGTTTATCTTACTCTGGACATGTTTGCCTGAAAAGGAATCTTTGAAATGTTGCATAGTTTTAGAATTGTACTCCTTTAAAAGTTCAGAGATTTAGAATGGAGGCGGATGGAAGGTTAGGGTTAGGGTATAGGGACCTCAAAAAAACACGTTCACTAGGAAACTCCATTCACAGTTCAAAAATTCCACCTTACTGTGGACATGCATGCTTGAGATTTTTTCTTTTGAAATCATTTGTAGTTTTGGAGATATTTAACTTTAAGCGCCCCATTCATTGTCGATGCGGCAATGGACATTTAAAGGCAGGCTTACAACTACATACTTACGCCTAGTAACCTCATTCATACTTTAAAATTTTCATCTTACTCTGGACATGTTTGCCTGAAAAGGAATCTTTGAAATGTTGCATAGTTTTAGAATTGTACTCCTTTAAAAGTTCAGAGATTTAGAATGGAGGCGGATGGAAGGTTTTGGGACCTCAAAAAAACACTTTCACCTAGAAACTCCATTCACAGTTCAAAAATTCCCGCTTACTGTGGACATGCATCCTTGAGATGTTTTACCTTGTAAAGATTTGTAGTTTTTGAAATATTTAACTTTAAGCGCCTAATGTATTGTCAATGGCAATGGATATTTAAAGGGAAAAGGGTACAAAGATTTGAAGGCTAAGTTAACAGAACAAGTCAGAACCTCTGTGGTGCAGTGGTTTAGATACAGGACCTGCAACCAGAAGGTTACCGGTTCAAATCCAATCAGGACAGGTTTCCAACAAATACCTGACTCTTGCACCTTTATCTGATCTTTCATTGAAAATCGTGTAAGAAACCATAGAAAGTATGTACCATGATGGAGCAGTGGTTAAGATTCAGGCCTTACACACTGAAGGTCCTGAGTTCAAATCTCGCAAGGACATCTTTCTAACTTTTACCTGGGGCTTTTACCTTTATATAATCTTTCAGACAAATTCCACGCAAGTCAACAGAACATGTAAGGACCTCTGTGGTGCAGTGGTTTAGATACAGGACTTGCAACCAGAAGATTCCTGGTTCTAATCCAACTGGCACACTTTTTTTTTCTTTCCCAAGACTCAAGACCCAAAAGAGTCTTGAGTCGAACCAATTACTCCCGCGGAGACATCAAATTTCTCTTTTGGGCCTTGAGTCCCAAGACTCAAGGCCCAAAAGAGAAATTTGATGTCTCCGCGGGAGTAATTGGTTCGACTCAAGACCCAAAAGAAGGTGAGCTGACTGTAATGATTCAAAATGTCATATATAGAATAGAAACCCCATTCAAACTTTAAAATGTTCATCTTACTGTGGACATGTTTGCCTGGAAGGGAATCTTTGAAATGTTTAATAGTTTTCGAATTGTACTCCTTTAAAAGTTCAGAGATTTATAATGGAGGTCGATGGACGAATTTGGGACCTCAAAAAAACACTTTCACCTAGAAACTCCATTCACAGTTCAAAAATTCCACCTTACTGTGGACATGCATGCTTGAGATTTTTTCTTTTGAAATCATTTGTAGTTTTGGAGATATTGAACTTTAAGCGCCCCATTCATTGTCGATGCGGCAATGGACATTTAAAGGCAGGCTTACAACTACATACTTACGCCTAGTAACCTCATTCATACTTTAAAATGTTCATCTTACTCTGGACATGTTTGCCTGAAAAGGAATCTTTGAAATGTTGCATAGTTTTAGAATTGTACTCCTTTAAAAGTTCAGAGATTTAGAATGGAGGCGGATGGAAGGTTTTGGGACCTCAAAAAAACACTTTCACCTAGAAACTCCATTCACAGTTCAAAAATTCCCCCTTACTGTGGACATGCATGCTTGAGATTTTTTCTTTTGAAATCATTTGTAGTTTTGGAGATATTTAACTTTAAGCGCCCCATTCAATGTCGATGCGGCAATGGAAATTTAAAGGCAGGCTTACAACTACATACTTACGCCTAGTAACCTCATTCATACTTTAAAATGTTTATCTTACTCTGGACATGTTTGCCTGAAAAGGAATCTTTGAAATGTTGCATAGTTTTAGAATTGTACTCCTTTAAAAGTTCAGAGATTTAGAATGGAGGCGGATGGAAGGTTAGGGTTAGGGTATAGGGACCTCAAAAAAACACGTTCACCAGGAAACTCCATTCACAGTTCAAAAATTCCACCTTACTGTGGACATGCATGCTTGAGATTTTTTCTTTTGAAATCATTTGTAGTTTTGGAGATATTTAACTTTAAGCGCCCCATTCATTGTCGATGCGGCAATGGACATTTAAAGGCAGGCTTACAACTACATACTTACGCCTAGTAACCTCATTCATACTTTAAAATGTTTATCTTACTCTGGACATGTTTGCCTGAAAAGGAATCTTTGAAATGTTTAATAGTTTTAGAATTGTACTCCTTTAAAAGTTCAGAGATTTAGAATGGAGGCGGATGGAAGGTTTTGGGACCTCAAAAAAACACTTTCACCTAGAAACTCCATTCACAGTTCAAAAATTCCCCCTTACTGTGGACATGCATGCTTGAGATTTTTTCTTTTGAAATCATTTGTAGTTTTGGAGATATTTAACTTTAAGCGCCCCATTCATTGTCGATGCGGCAATGGAAATTTAAAGGCAGGCTTACAACTACATACTTACGCCTAGTAACCTCATTCATACTTTAAAATGTTTATCTTACTCTGGACATGTTTGCCTGAAAAGGAATCTTTGAAATGTTGCATAGTTTTAGAATTGTACTCCTTTAAAAGTTCAGAGATTTAGAATGGAGGCGGATGGAAGGTTAGGGTTAGGGTATAGGGACCTCAAAAAAACACGTTCACTAGGAAACTCCATTCACAGTTCAAAAATTCCACCTTACTGTGGACATGCATGCTTGAGATTTTTTCTTTTGAAATCATTTGTAGTTTTGGAGATATTTAACTTTAAGCGCCCCATTCATTGTCGATGCGGCAATGGACATTTAAAGGCAGGCTTACAACTACATACTTACGCCTAGTAACCTCATTCATACTTTAAAATGTTCATCTTACTCTGGACATGTTTGCCTGAAAAGGAATCTTTGAAATGTTGCATAGTTTTAGAATTGTACTCCTTTAAAAGTTCAGAGATTTAGAATGGAGGCGGATGGAAGGTTTTGGGACCTCAAAAAAACACTTTCACCTAGAAACTCCATTCACAGTTCAAAAATTCCCCCTTACTGTGGACATGCATCCTTGAGATGTTTTACCTTGTAAAGATTTGTAGTTTTTGAAATATTTAACTTTAAGCGCCTAATGCATTGTCAATGGCAATGGGTATTTAAAGGGAAAAGGGTACAAAGTTTTCAAGGCTAAGTTAACAGAACAAGTCAGAACCTCTGTGGTGCAGTGGTTTAGATACAGGACCTGCAACCAGAAGGTTACCGGTTCAAATCCAACCAGGACAGGTTTCCAACAAATACCTGACTCTTGCACCTTTATCTGATCTTTCACTGAACAGCGTGTAAGAAACCATAGAAAGTATGTACCATGATGGAGCAGTGGTTAAGATTCAGGCCTTACACACTGAAGGTCCTGAGTTCAAATCTCGCAAGGACATCTTTCTAACTTTTACCTGGGGCTTTCACCTTTATATAATCTTTCAGACAAATTCCACGCAAGTCAACAGAACATGTAAGGACCTCTGTGGTGCAGTGGTTTAGATACAGGACTTGCAACCAGAAGATTCCTGGTTCTAATCCAACTGGCACACTTTTTTTTTCTCTCCCAAGACTCAAGACCCAAAAGAGTCTTGAGTCGAACCAATTACTCCCGCGGAGACATCAAATTTCTCTTTTGGGCCTTGAGTGGACTCAAGGCCCAAAAGAGAAATTTGATGTCTCCGCGGGAGTAATTGGTTCGACTCAAGACCCAAAAGAAGGTGAACTGACTGTAATGATTCAAAATGTCATATATAGAATAGAAACCCCATTCAAACTTTAAAATGTTCATCTTACTGTGGACATGTTTGCCTGGAAGGGAATCTTTGAAATGTTTAATAGTTTTCGAATTGTACTCCTTTAAAAGTTTAGAGATTTATAATGGAGGTCGATGGACGAATTTGGGACCTCAAAAAAACACTTTCACCTAGAAACTCCATTCACAGTTCAAAAATTCCCCCTTACTGTGGACATGCATGCTTGAGATTTTTTCTTTTGAAATCATTTGTAGTTTTGGAGATATTTAACTTTAAGCGCCCCATTCATTGTCGATGCGGCAATGGACATTTAAAGGCAGGCTTACAACTACATACTTACGCCTAGTAACCTCATTCATACTTTAAAATGTTCATCTTACTCTGGACATGTTTGCCTGAAAAGGAATCTTTGAAATGTTGCATAGTTTTAGAATTGTACTCCTTTAAAAGTTCAGAGATTTAGAATGGAGGCGGATGGAAGGTTTTGGGACCTCAAAAAAACACTTTCACCTAGAAACTCCATTCACAGTTCAAAAATTCCCCCTTACTGTGGACATGCATGCTTGAGATTTTTTCTTTTGAAATCATTTGTAGTTTTGGAGATATTTAACTTTAAGCGCCCCATTCAATGTCGATGCGGCAATGGAAATTTAAAGGCAGGCTTACAACTACATACTTACGCCTAGTAACCTCATTCATACTTTAAAATGTTTATCTTACTCTGGACATGTTTGCCTGAAAAGGAATCTTTGAAATGTTGCATAGTTTTAGAATTGTACTCCTTTAAAAGTTCAGAGATTTAGAATGGAGGCGGATGGAAGGTTAGGGTTAGGGTATAGGGACCTCAAAAAAACACGTTCACTAGGAAACTCCATTCACAGTTCAAAAATTCCACCTTACTGTGGACATGCATGCTTGAGATTTTTTCTTTTGAAATCATTTGTAGTTTTGGAGATATTTAACTTTAAGCGCCCCATTCATTGTCGATGCGGCAATGGACATTTAAAGGCAGGCTTACAACTACATACTTACGCCTAGTAACCTCATTCATACTTTAAAATGTTCATCTTACTCTGGACATGTTTGCCTGAAAAGGAATCTTTGAAATGTTGCATAGTTTTAGAATTGTACTCCTTTAAAAGTTCAGAGATTTAGAATGGAGGCGGATGGAAGGTTTTGGGACCTCAAAAAAACACTTTCACCTAGAAACTCCATTCACAGTTCAAAAATTCCACCTTACTGTGGACATGCATCCTTGAGATGTTTTACCTTGTAAAGATTTGTAGTTTTTGAAATTTTTAACTTTAAGCGCCTAATGCATTGTCAATGGCAATGGATATTTAAAGGGAAAAGGGTACAAAGTTTTCAAGGCTAAGTTAACAGAACAAGTCAGAACCTCTGTGGTGCAGTGGTTTAGATACAGGACCTGCAACCAGAAGGTTACCGGTTCAAATCCAATCAGGACAGGTTTCCAACAAATACCTGACTCTTGCACCTTTATCTGATCTTTCACTGAACAGCGTGTAAGAAACCATAGAAAGTATGTACCATGATGGAGCAGTGGTTAAGATTCAGGCCTTACACACTGAAGGTCCTGAGTTCAAATCTCGCAAGGACATCTTTCTAACTTTTACCTGGGGCTTTTACCTTTATATAATCTTTCAGACAAATTCCACGCAAGTCAACAGAACATATAAGGACCTCTGTGGTGCAGTGGTTTAGATACAGGACTTGCAACCAGAAGATTCCTGGTTCTAATCCAACTGGCACACTTTTTTTTTCTTTCCCAAGACTCAAGACCCAAAAGAGTCTTGAGTCGAACCAATTACTCCCGCGGAGACATCAAATTTCTCTTTTGGGCCTTGAGTCTAAGGCCCAAAAGAGAAATTTGATGTCTCCGCGGGAGTAATTGGTTCGACTCAAGACCCAAAAGAAGGTGAACTGACTGTAATGATTCAAAATGTCATATATAGAATAGAAACCCCATTCAAACTTTAAAATGTTCATCTTACTGTGGACATGTTTGCCTGGAAGGGAATCTTTGAAATGTTTAATAGTTTTCGAATTGTACTCCTTTAAAAGTTCAGAGATTTATAATGGAGGTCGATGGACGAATTTGGGACCTCAAAAAAACACTTTCACCTAGAAACTCCATTCACAGTTCAAAAATTCCACCTTACTGTGGACATGCATGCTTGAGATTTTTTCTTTTGAAATCATTTGTAGTTTTGGAGATATTGAACTTTAAGCGCCCCTTTCATTGTCGATGCGGCAATGGACATTTAAAGGCAGGCTTACAACTACATACTTACGCCTAGTAACCTCATTCATACTTTAAAATGTTCATCTTACTCTGGACATGTTTGCCTGAAAAGGAATCTTTGAAATGTTGCATAGTTTTAGAATTGTACTCCTTTAAAAGTTCAGAGATTTAGAATGGAGGCGGATGGAAGGTTTTGGGACCTCAAAAAAACACTTTCACCTAGAAACTCCATTCACAGTTCAAAAATTCCCCCTTACTGTGGACATGCATGCTTGAGATTTTTTCTTTTGAAATCATTTGTAGTTTTGGAGATATTTAACTTTAAGCGCCCCATTCAATGTCGATGCGGCAATGGAAATTTAAAGGCAGGCTTACAACTACATACTTACGCCTAGTAACCTCATTCATACTTTAAAATGTTTATCTTACTCTGGACATGTTTGCCTGAAAAGGAATCTTTGAAATGTTGCATAGTTTTAGAATTGTACTCCTTTAAAAGTTCAGAGATTTAGAATGGAGGCGGATGGAAGGTTAGGGTTAGGGTATAGGGACCTCAAAAAAACACGTTCACCAGGAAACTCCATTCACAGTTCAAAAATTCCACCTTACTGTGGACATGCATGCTTGAGATTTTTTCTTTTGAAATCATTTGTAGTTTTGGAGATATTTAACTTTAAGCGCCCCATTCATTGTCGATGCGGCAATGGACATTTAAAGGCAGGCTTACAACTACATACTTACGCCTAGTAACCTCATTCATACTTTAAAATGTTCATCTTACTCTGGACATGTTTGCCTGAAAAGGAATCTTTGAAATGTTGCATAGTTTTAGAATTGTACTCCTTTAAAAGTTCAGAGATTTAGAATGGAGGCGGATGGAAGGTTTTGGGACCTCAAAAAAACACTTTCACCTAGAAACTCCATTCACAGTTCAAAAATTCCCCCTTACTGTGGACATGCATGCTTGAGATTTTTTCTTTTGAAATCATTTGTAGTTTTGGAGATATTTAACTTTAAGCGCCCCATTCAATGTCGATGCGGCAATGGAAATTTAAAGGCAGGCTTACAACTACATACTTACGCCTAGTAACCTCATTCATACTTTAAAATGTTTATCTTACTCTGGACATGTTTGCCTGAAAAGGAATCTTTGAAATGTTGCATAGTTTTAGAATTGTACTCCTTTAAAAGTTCAGAGATTTAGAATGGAGGCGGATGGAAGGTTAGGGTTAGGGTATAGGGACCTCAAAAAAACACGTTCACTAGGAAACTCCATTCACAGTTCAAAAATTCCACCTTACTGTGGACATGCATGCTTGAGATTTTTTCTTTTGAAATCATTTGTAGTTTTGGAGATATTTAACTTTAAGCGCCCCATTCATTGTCGATGCGGCAATGGACATTTAAAGGCAGGCTTACAACTACATACTTACGCCTAGTAACCTCATTCATACTTTAAAATTTTCATCTTACTCTGGACATGTTTGCCTGAAAAGGAATCTTTGAAATGTTGCATAGTTTTAGAATTGTACTCCTTTAAAAGTTCAGAGATTTAGAATGGAGGCGGATGGAAGGTTTTGGGACCTCAAAAAAACACTTTCACCTAGAAACTCCATTCACAGTTCAAAAATTCCCGCTTACTGTGGACATGCATCCTTGAGATGTTTTACCTTGTAAAGATTTGTAGTTTTTGAAATATTTAACTTTAAGCGCCTAATGTATTGTCAATGGCAATGGATATTTAAAGGGAAAAGGGTACAAAGATTTGAAGGCTAAGTTAACAGAACAAGTCAGAACCTCTGTGGTGCAGTGGTTTAGATACAGGACCTGCAACCAGAAGGTTACCGGTTCAAATCCAATCAGGACAGGTTTCCAACAAATACCTGACTCTTGCACCTTTATCTGATCTTTCATTGAAAATCGTGTAAGAAACCATAGAAAGTATGTACCATGATGGAGCAGTGGTTAAGATTCAGGCCTTACACACTGAAGGTCCTGAGTTCAAATCTCGCAAGGACATCTTTCTAACTTTTACCTGGGGCTTTTACCTTTATATAATCTTTCAGACAAATTCCACGCAAGTCAACAGAACATGTAAGGACCTCTGTGGTGCAGTGGTTTAGATACAGGACTTGCAACCAGAAGATTCCTGGTTCTAATCCAACTGGCACACTTTTTTTTTCTTTCCCAAGACTCAAGACCCAAAAGAGTCTTGAGTCGAACCAATTACTCCCGCGGAGACATCAAATTTCTCTTTTGGGCCTTGAGTCCCAAGACTCAAGGCCCAAAAGAGAAATTTGATGTCTCCGCGGGAGTAATTGGTTCGACTCAAGACCCAAAAGAAGGTGAGCTGACTGTAATGATTCAAAATGTCATATATAGAATAGAAACCCCATTCAAACTTTAAAATGTTCATCTTACTGTGGACATGTTTGCCTGGAAGGGAATCTTTGAAATGTTTAATAGTTTTCGAATTGTACTCCTTTAAAAGTTCAGAGATTTATAATGGAGGTCGATGGACGAATTTGGGACCTCAAAAAAACACTTTCACCTAGAAACTCCATTCACAGTTCAAAAATTCCACCTTACTGTGGACATGCATGCTTGAGATTTTTTCTTTTGAAATCATTTGTAGTTTTGGAGATATTGAACTTTAAGCGCCCCATTCATTGTCGATGCGGCAATGGACATTTAAAGGCAGGCTTACAACTACATACTTACGCCTAGTAACCTCATTCATACTTTAAAATGTTCATCTTACTCTGGACATGTTTGCCTGAAAAGGAATCTTTGAAATGTTGCATAGTTTTAGAATTGTACTCCTTTAAAAGTTCAGAGATTTAGAATGGAGGCGGATGGAAGGTTTTGGGACCTCAAAAAAACACTTTCACCTAGAAACTCCATTCACAGTTCAAAAATTCCCCCTTACTGTGGACATGCATGCTTGAGATTTTTTCTTTTGAAATCATTTGTAGTTTTGGAGATATTTAACTTTAAGCGCCCCATTCAATGTCGATGCGGCAATGGAAATTTAAAGGCAGGCTTACAACTACATACTTACGCCTAGTAACCTCATTCATACTTTAAAATGTTTATCTTACTCTGGACATGTTTGCCTGAAAAGGAATCTTTGAAATGTTGCATAGTTTTAGAATTGTACTCCTTTAAAAGTTCAGAGATTTAGAATGGAGGCGGATGGAAGGTTAGGGTTAGGGTATAGGGACCTCAAAAAAACACGTTCACCAGGAAACTCCATTCACAGTTCAAAAATTCCACCTTACTGTGGACATGCATGCTTGAGATTTTTTCTTTTGAAATCATTTGTAGTTTTGGAGATATTTAACTTTAAGCGCCCCATTCATTGTCGATGCGGCAATGGACATTTAAAGGCAGGCTTACAACTACATACTTACGCCTAGTAACCTCATTCATACTTTAAAATGTTTATCTTACTCTGGACATGTTTGCCTGAAAAGGAATCTTTGAAATGTTTAATAGTTTTAGAATTGTACTCCTTTAAAAGTTCAGAGATTTAGAATGGAGGCGGATGGAAGGTTTTGGGACCTCAAAAAAACACTTTCACCTAGAAACTCCATTCACAGTTCAAAAATTCCCCCTTACTGTGGACATGCATGCTTGAGATTTTTTCTTTTGAAATCATTTGTAGTTTTGGAGATATTTAACTTTAAGCGCCCCATTCAATGTCGATGCGGCAATGGAAATTTAAAGGCAGGCTTACAACTACATACTTACGCCTAGTAACCTCATTCATACTTTAAAATGTTTATCTTACTCTGGACATGTTTGCCTGAAAAGGAATCTTTGAAATGTTGCATAGTTTTAGAATTGTACTCCTTTAAAAGTTCAGAGATTTAGAATGGAGGCGGATGGAAGGTTAGGGTTAGGGTATAGGGACCTCAAAAAAACACGTTCACTAGGAAACTCCATTCACAGTTCAAAAATTCCACCTTACTGTGGACATGCATGCTTGAGATTTTTTCTTTTGAAATCATTTGTAGTTTTGGAGATATTTAACTTTAAGCGCCCCATTCATTGTCGATGCGGCAATGGACATTTAAAGGCAGGCTTACAACTACATACTTACGCCTAGTAACCTCATTCATACTTTAAAATGTTCATCTTACTCTGGACATGTTTGCCTGAAAAGGAATCTTTGAAATGTTGCATAGTTTTAGAATTGTACTCCTTTAAAAGTTCAGAGATTTAGAATGGAGGCGGATGGAAGGTTTTGGGACCTCAAAAAAACACTTTCACCTAGAAACTCCATTCACAGTTCAAAAATTCCACCTTACTGTGGACATGCATCCTTGAGATGTTTTACCTTGTAAAGATTTGTAGTTTTTGAAATTTTTAACTTTAAGCGCCTAATGCATTGTCAATGGCAATGGATATTTAAAGGGAAAAGGGTACAAAGTTTTCAAGGCTAAGTTAACAGAACAAGTCAGAACCTCTGTGGTGCAGTGGTTTAGATACAGGACCTGCAACCAGAAGGTTACCGGTTCAAATCCAATCAGGACAGGTTTCCAACAAATACCTGACTCTTGCACCTTTATCTGATCTTTCACTGAACAGCGTGTAAGAAACCATAGAAAGTATGTACCATGATGGAGCAGTGGTTAAGATTCAGGCCTTACACACTGAAGGTCCTGAGTTCAAATCTCGCAAGGACATCTTTCTAACTTTTACCTGGGGCTTTTACCTTTATATAATCTTTCAGACAAATTCCACGCAAGTCAACAGAACATATAAGGACCTCTGTGGTGCAGTGGTTTAGATACAGGACTTGCAACCAGAAGATTCCTGGTTCTAATCCAACTGGCACACTTTTTTTTTCTTTCCCAAGACTCAAGACCCAAAAGAGTCTTGAGTCGAACCAATTACTCCCGCGGAGACATCAAATTTCTCTTTTGGGCCTTGAGTCTAAGGCCCAAAAGAGAAATTTGATGTCTCCGCGGGAGTAATTGGTTCGACTCAAGACCCAAAAGAAGGTGAACTGACTGTAATGATTCAAAATGTCATATATAGAATAGAAACCCCATTCAAACTTTAAAATGTTCATCTTACTGTGGACATGTTTGCCTGGAAGGGAATCTTTGAAATGTTTAATAGTTTTCGAATTGTACTCCTTTAAAAGTTCAGAGATTTATAATGGAGGTCGATGGACGAATTTGGGACCTCAAAAAAACACTTTCACCTAGAAACTCCATTCACAGTTCAAAAATTCCACCTTACTGTGGACATGCATGCTTGAGATTTTTTCTTTTGAAATCATTTGTAGTTTTGGAGATATTGAACTTTAAGCGCCCCTTTCATTGTCGATGCGGCAATGGACATTTAAAGGCAGGCTTACAACTACATACTTACGCCTAGTAACCTCATTCATACTTTAAAATGTTCATCTTACTCTGGACATGTTTGCCTGAAAAGGAATCTTTGAAATGTTGCATAGTTTTAGAATTGTACTCCTTTAAAAGTTCAGAGATTTAGAATGGAGGCGGATGGAAGGTTTTGGGACCTCAAAAAAACACTTTCACCTAGAAACTCCATTCACAGTTCAAAAATTCCCCCTTACTGTGGACATGCATGCTTGAGATTTTTTCTTTTGAAATCATTTGTAGTTTTGGAGATATTTAACTTTAAGCGCCCCATTCAATGTCGATGCGGCAATGGAAATTTAAAGGCAGGCTTACAACTACATACTTACGCCTAGTAACCTCATTCATACTTTAAAATGTTTATCTTACTCTGGACATGTTTGCCTGAAAAGGAATCTTTGAAATGTTGCATAGTTTTAGAATTGTACTCCTTTAAAAGTTCAGAGATTTAGAATGGAGGCGGATGGAAGGTTAGGGTTAGGGTATAGGGACCTCAAAAAAACACGTTCACCAGGAAACTCCATTCACAGTTCAAAAATTCCACCTTACTGTGGACATGCATGCTTGAGATTTTTTCTTTTGAAATCATTTGTAGTTTTGGAGATATTTAACTTTAAGCGCCCCATTCATTGTCGATGCGGCAATGGACATTTAAAGGCAGGCTTACAACTACATACTTACGCCTAGTAACCTCATTCATACTTTAAAATGTTCATCTTACTCTGGACATGTTTGCCTGAAAAGGAATCTTTGAAATGTTGCATAGTTTTAGAATTGTACTCCTTTAAAAGTTCAGAGATTTAGAATGGAGGCGGATGGAAGGTTTTGGGACCTCAAAAAAACACTTTCACCTAGAAACTCCATTCACAGTTCAAAAATTCCCCCTTACTGTGGACATGCATGCTTGAGATTTTTTCTTTTGAAATCATTTGTAGTTTTGGAGATATTTAACTTTAAGCGCCCCATTCAATGTCGATGCGGCAATGGAAATTTAAAGGCAGGCTTACAACTACATACTTACGCCTAGTAACCTCATTCATACTTTAAAATGTTTATCTTACTCTGGACATGTTTGCCTGAAAAGGAATCTTTGAAATGTTGCATAGTTTTAGAATTGTACTCCTTTAAAAGTTCAGAGATTTAGAATGGAGGCGGATGGAAGGTTAGGGTTAGGGTATAGGGACCTCAAAAAAACACGTTCACTAGGAAACTCCATTCACAGTTCAAAAATTCCACCTTACTGTGGACATGCATGCTTGAGATTTTTTCTTTTGAAATCATTTGTAGTTTTGGAGATATTTAACTTTAAGCGCCCCATTCATTGTCGATGCGGCAATGGACATTTAAAGGCAGGCTTACAACTACATACTTACGCCTAGTAACCTCATTCATACTTTAAAATTTTCATCTTACTCTGGACATGTTTGCCTGAAAAGGAATCTTTGAAATGTTGCATAGTTTTAGAATTGTACTCCTTTAAAAGTTCAGAGATTTAGAATGGAGGCGGATGGAAGGTTTTGGGACCTCAAAAAAACACTTTCACCTAGAAACTCCATTCACAGTTCAAAAATTCCCGCTTACTGTGGACATGCATCCTTGAGATGTTTTACCTTGTAAAGATTTGTAGTTTTTGAAATATTTAACTTTAAGCGCCTAATGTATTGTCAATGGCAATGGATATTTAAAGGGAAAAGGGTACAAAGATTTGAAGGCTAAGTTAACAGAACAAGTCAGAACCTCTGTGGTGCAGTGGTTTAGATACAGGACCTGCAACCAGAAGGTTACCGGTTCAAATCCAATCAGGACAGGTTTCCAACAAATACCTGACTCTTGCACCTTTATCTGATCTTTCATTGAAAATCGTGTAAGAAACCATAGAAAGTATGTACCATGATGGAGCAGTGGTTAAGATTCAGGCCTTACACACTGAAGGTCCTGAGTTCAAATCTCGCAAGGACATCTTTCTAACTTTTACCTGGGGCTTTTACCTTTATATAATCTTTCAGACAAATTCCACGCAAGTCAACAGAACATGTAAGGACCTCTGTGGTGCAGTGGTTTAGATACAGGACTTGCAACCAGAAGATTCCTGGTTCTAATCCAACTGGCACACTTTTTTTTTCTTTCCCAAGACTCAAGACCCAAAAGAGTCTTGAGTCGAACCAATTACTCCCGCGGAGACATCAAATTTCTCTTTTGGGCCTTGAGTCCCAAGACTCAAGGCCCAAAAGAGAAATTTGATGTCTCCGCGGGAGTAATTGGTTCGACTCAAGACCCAAAAGAAGGTGAGCTGACTGTAATGATTCAAAATGTCATATATAGAATAGAAACCCCATTCAAACTTTAAAATGTTCATCTTACTGTGGACATGTTTGCCTGGAAGGGAATCTTTGAAATGTTTAATAGTTTTCGAATTGTACTCCTTTAAAAGTTCAGAGATTTATAATGGAGGTCGATGGACGAATTTGGGACCTCAAAAAAACACTTTCACCTAGAAACTCCATTCACAGTTCAAAAATTCCACCTTACTGTGGACATGCATGCTTGAGATTTTTTCTTTTGAAATCATTTGTAGTTTTGGAGATATTGAACTTTAAGCGCCCCATTCATTGTCGATGCGGCAATGGACATTTAAAGGCAGGCTTACAACTACATACTTACGCCTAGTAACCTCATTCATACTTTAAAATGTTCATCTTACTCTGGACATGTTTGCCTGAAAAGGAATCTTTGAAATGTTGCATAGTTTTAGAATTGTACTCCTTTAAAAGTTCAGAGATTTAGAATGGAGGCGGATGGAAGGTTTTGGGACCTCAAAAAAACACTTTCACCTAGAAACTCCATTCACAGTTCAAAAATTCCCCCTTACTGTGGACATGCATGCTTGAGATTTTTTCTTTTGAAATCATTTGTAGTTTTGGAGATATTTAACTTTAAGCGCCCCATTCAATGTCGATGCGGCAATGGAAATTTAAAGGCAGGCTTACAACTACATACTTACGCCTAGTAACCTCATTCATACTTTAAAATGTTTATCTTACTCTGGACATGTTTGCCTGAAAAGGAATCTTTGAAATGTTGCATAGTTTTAGAATTGTACTCCTTTAAAAGTTCAGAGATTTAGAATGGAGGCGGATGGAAGGTTAGGGTTAGGGTATAGGGACCTCAAAAAAACACGTTCACCAGGAAACTCCATTCACAGTTCAAAAATTCCACCTTACTGTGGACATGCATGCTTGAGATTTTTTCTTTTGAAATCATTTGTAGTTTTGGAGATATTTAACTTTAAGCGCCCCATTCATTGTCGATGCGGCAATGGACATTTAAAGGCAGGCTTACAACTACATACTTACGCCTAGTAACCTCATTCATACTTTAAAATGTTCATCTTACTCTGGACATGTTTGCCTGAAAAGGAATCTTTGAAATGTTGCATAGTTTTAGAATTGTACTCCTTTAAAAGTTCAGAGATTTAGAATGGAGGCGGATGGAAGGTTTTGGGACCTCAAAAAAACACTTTCACCTAGAAACTCCATTCACAGTTCAAAAATTCCCGCTTACTGTGGACATGCATCCTTGAGATGTTTTACCTTGTAAAGATTTGTAGTTTTTGAAATATTTAACTTTAAGCGCCTAATGTATTGTCAATGGCAATGGATATTTAAAGGGAAAAGGGTACAAAGATTTGAAGGCTAAGTTAACAGAACAAGTCAGAACCTCTGTGGTGCAGTGGTTTAGATACAGGACCTGCAACCAGAAGGTTACCGGTTCAAATCCAATCAGGACAGGTTTCCAACAAATACCTGACTCTTGCACCTTTATCTGATCTTTCATTGAAAATCGTGTAAGAAACCATAGAAAGTATGTACCATGATGGAGCAGTGGTTAAGATTCAGGCCTTACACACTGAAGGTCCTGAGTTCAAATCTCGCAAGGACATCTTTCTAACTTTTACCTGGGGCTTTTACCTTTATATAATCTTTCAGACAAATTCCACGCAAGTCAACAGAACATGTAAGGACCTCTGTGGTGCAGTGGTTTAGATACAGGACTTGCAACCAGAAGATTCCTGGTTCTAATCCAACTGGCACACTTTTTTTTTCTTTCCCAAGACTCAAGACCCAAAAGAGTCTTGAGTCGAACCAATTACTCCCGCGGAGACATCAAATTTCTCTTTTGGGCCTTGAGTCCCAAGACTCAAGGCCCAAAAGAGAAATTTGATGTCTCCGCGGGAGTAATTGGTTCGACTCAAGACCCAAAAGAAGGTGAGCTGACTGTAATGATTCAAAATGTCATATATAGAATAGAAACCCCATTCAAACTTTAAAATGTTCATCTTACTGTGGACATGTTTGCCTGGAAGGGAATCTTTGAAATGTTTAATAGTTTTCGAATTGTACTCCTTTAAAAGTTCAGAGATTTATAATGGAGGTCGATGGACGAATTTGGGACCTCAAAAAAACACTTTCACCTAGAAACTCCATTCACAGTTCAAAAATTCCACCTTACTGTGGACATGCATGCTTGAGATTTTTTCTTTTGAAATCATTTGTAGTTTTGGAGATATTGAACTTTAAGCGCCCCATTCATTGTCGATGCGGCAATGGACATTTAAAGGCAGGCTTACAACTACATACTTACGCCTAGTAACCTCATTCATACTTTAAAATGTTCATCTTACTCTGGACATGTTTGCCTGAAAAGGAATCTTTGAAATGTTGCATAGTTTTAGAATTGTACTCCTTTAAAAGTTCAGAGATTTAGAATGGAGGCGGATGGAAGGTTTTGGGACCTCAAAAAAACACTTTCACCTAGAAACTCCATTCACAGTTCAAAAATTCCCCCTTACTGTGGACATGCATGCTTGAGATTTTTTCTTTTGAAATCATTTGTAGTTTTGGAGATATTTAACTTTAAGCGCCCCATTCAATGTCGATGCGGCAATGGAAATTTAAAGGCAGGCTTACAACTACATACTTACGCCTAGTAACCTCATTCATACTTTAAAATGTTTATCTTACTCTGGACATGTTTGCCTGAAAAGGAATCTTTGAAATGTTGCATAGTTTTAGAATTGTACTCCTTTAAAAGTTCAGAGATTTAGAATGGAGGCGGATGGAAGGTTAGGGTTAGGGTATAGGGACCTCAAAAAAACACGTTCACCAGGAAACTCCATTCACAGTTCAAAAATTCCACCTTACTGTGGACATGCATGCTTGAGATTTTTTCTTTTGAAATCATTTGTAGTTTTGGAGATATTTAACTTTAAGCGCCCCATTCATTGTCGATGCGGCAATGGACATTTAAAGGCAGGCTTACAACTACATACTTACGCCTAGTAACCTCATTCATACTTTAAAATGTTTATCTTACTCTGGACATGTTTGCCTGAAAAGGAATCTTTGAAATGTTTAATAGTTTTAGAATTGTACTCCTTTAAAAGTTCAGAGATTTAGAATGGAGGCGGATGGAAGGTTTTGGGACCTCAAAAAAACACTTTCACCTAGAAACTCCATTCACAGTTCAAAAATTCCCCCTTACTGTGGACATGCATGCTTGAGATTTTTTCTTTTGAAATCATTTGTAGTTTTGGAGATATTTAACTTTAAGCGCCCCATTCATTGTCGATGCGGCAATGGAAATTTAAAGGCAGGCTTACAACTACATACTTACGCCTAGTAACCTCATTCATACTTTAAAATGTTTATCTTACTCTGGACATGTTTGCCTGAAAAGGAATCTTTGAAATGTTGCATAGTTTTAGAATTGTACTCCTTTAAAAGTTCAGAGATTTAGAATGGAGGCGGATGGAAGGTTAGGGTTAGGGTATAGGGACCTCAAAAAAACACGTTCACTAGGAAACTCCATTCACAGTTCAAAAATTCCACCTTACTGTGGACATGCATGCTTGAGATTTTTTCTTTTGAAATCATTTGTAGTTTTGGAGATATTTAACTTTAAGCGCCCCATTCATTGTCGATGCGGCAATGGACATTTAAAGGCAGGCTTACAACTACATACTTACGCCTAGTAACCTCATTCATACTTTAAAATGTTCATCTTACTCTGGACATGTTTGCCTGAAAAGGAATCTTTGAAATGTTGCATAGTTTTAGAATTGTACTCCTTTAAAAGTTCAGAGATTTAGAATGGAGGCGGATGGAAGGTTTTGGGACCTCAAAAAAACACTTTCACCTAGAAACTCCATTCACAGTTCAAAAATTCCCCCTTACTGTGGACATGCATCCTTGAGATGTTTTACCTTGTAAAGATTTGTAGTTTTTGAAATATTTAACTTTAAGCGCCTAATGCATTGTCAATGGCAATGGGTATTTAAAGGGAAAAGGGTACAAAGTTTTCAAGGCTAAGTTAACAGAACAAGTCAGAACCTCTGTGGTGCAGTGGTTTAGATACAGGACCTGCAACCAGAAGGTTACCGGTTCAAATCCAACCAGGACAGGTTTCCAACAAATACCTGACTCTTGCACCTTTATCTGATCTTTCACTGAACAGCGTGTAAGAAACCATAGAAAGTATGTACCATGATGGAGCAGTGGTTAAGATTCAGGCCTTACACACTGAAGGTCCTGAGTTCAAATCTCGCAAGGACATCTTTCTAACTTTTACCTGGGGCTTTCACCTTTATATAATCTTTCAGACAAATTCCACGCAAGTCAACAGAACATGTAAGGACCTCTGTGGTGCAGTGGTTTAGATACAGGACTTGCAACCAGAAGATTCCTGGTTCTAATCCAACTGGCACACTTTTTTTTTCTCTCCCAAGACTCAAGACCCAAAAGAGTCTTGAGTCGAACCAATTACTCCCGCGGAGACATCAAATTTCTCTTTTGGGCCTTGAGTGGACTCAAGGCCCAAAAGAGAAATTTGATGTCTCCGCGGGAGTAATTGGTTCGACTCAAGACCCAAAAGAAGGTGAACTGACTGTAATGATTCAAAATGTCATATATAGAATAGAAACCCCATTCAAACTTTAAAATGTTCATCTTACTGTGGACATGTTTGCCTGGAAGGGAATCTTTGAAATGTTTAATAGTTTTCGAATTGTACTCCTTTAAAAGTTTAGAGATTTATAATGGAGGTCGATGGACGAATTTGGGACCTCAAAAAAACACTTTCACCTAGAAACTCCATTCACAGTTCAAAAATTCCCCCTTACTGTGGACATGCATGCTTGAGATTTTTTCTTTTGAAATCATTTGTAGTTTTGGAGATATTTAACTTTAAGCGCCCCATTCATTGTCGATGCGGCAATGGACATTTAAAGGCAGGCTTACAACTACATACTTACGCCTAGTAACCTCATTCATACTTTAAAATGTTCATCTTACTCTGGACATGTTTGCCTGAAAAGGAATCTTTGAAATGTTGCATAGTTTTAGAATTGTACTCCTTTAAAAGTTCAGAGATTTAGAATGGAGGCGGATGGAAGGTTTTGGGACCTCAAAAAAACACTTTGACCTAGAAACTCCAATCACAGTTCAAAAATTCCCCCTTACTGTGGACATGCATGCTTGAGATTTTTTCTTTTGAAATCATTTGTAGTTTTGGAGATATTTAACTTTAAGCGCCCCATTCATTGTCGATGCGGCAATGGACATTTAAAGGCAGGCTTACAACTACATACTTACGCCTAGTAACCTCATTCATACTTTAAAATGTTCATCTTACTCTGGACATGTTTGCCTGAAAAGGAATCTTTGAAATGTTGCATAGTTTTAGAATTGTACTCCTTTAAAAGTTCAGAGATTTAGAATGGAGGCGGATGGAAGGTTTTGGGACCTCAAAAAAACACTTTCACCTAGAAACTCCATTCACAGTTCAAAAATTCCCCCTTACTGTGGACATGCATGCTTGAGATTTTTTCTTTTGAAATCATTTGTAGTTTTGGAGATATTTAACTTTAAGCGCCCCATTCAATGTCGATGCGGCAATGGAAATTTAAAGGCAGGCTTACAACTACATACTTACGCCTAGTAACCTCATTCATACTTTAAAATGTTTATCTTACTCTGGACATGTTTGCCTGAAAAGGAATCTTTGAAATGTTGCATAGTTTTAGAATTGTACTCCTTTAAAAGTTCAGAGATTTAGAATGGAGGCGGATGGAAGGTTAGGGTTAGGGTATAGGGACCTCAAAAAAACACGTTCACTAGGAAACTCCATTCACAGTTCAAAAATTCCACCTTACTGTGGACATGCATGCTTGAGATTTTTTCTTTTGAAATCATTTGTAGTTTTGGAGATATTTAACTTTAAGCGCCCCATTCATTGTCGATGCGGCAATGGACATTTAAAGGCAGGCTTACAACTACATACTTACGCCTAGTAACCTCATTCATACTTTAAAATTTTCATCTTACTCTGGACATGTTTGCCTGAAAAGGAATCTTTGAAATGTTGCATAGTTTTAGAATTGTACTCCTTTAAAAGTTCAGAGATTTAGAATGGAGGCGGATGGAAGGTTTTGGGACCTCAAAAAAACACTTTCACCTAGAAACTCCATTCACAGTTCAAAAATTCCCGCTTACTGTGGACATGCATCCTTGAGATGTTTTACCTTGTAAAGATTTGTAGTTTTTGAAATATTTAACTTTAAGCGCCTAATGTATTGTCAATGGCAATGGATATTTAAAGGGAAAAGGGTACAAAGATTTGAAGGCTAAGTTAACAGAACAAGTCAGAACCTCTGTGGTGCAGTGGTTTAGATACAGGACCTGCAACCAGAAGGTTACCGGTTCAAATCCAATCAGGACAGGTTTCCAACAAATACCTGACTCTTGCACCTTTATCTGATCTTTCACTGAAAAGCGTGTAAGAAACCATAGAAAGTATGTACCATGATGGAGCAGTGGTTAAGATTCAGGCCTTACACACTGAAGGTCCTGAGTTCAAATCTCGCAAGGACATCTTTCTAACTTTTACCTGGGGCTTTTACCTTTATATAATCTTTCAGACAAATTCCACGCAAGTCAACAGAACATGTAAGGACCTCTGTGGTGCAGTGGTTTAGATACAGGACTTGCAACCAGAAGATTCCTGGTTCTAATCCAACTGGCACACTTTTTTTTTCTTTCCCAAGACTCAAGACCCAAAAGAGTCTTGAGTCGAACCAATTACTCCCGCGGAGACATCAAATTTCTCTTTTGGGCCTTGAGTCCCAAGACTCAAGGCCCAAAAGAGAAATTTGATGTCTCCGCGGGAGTAATTGGTTCGACTCAAGACCCAAAAGAAGGTGAGCTGACTGTAATGATTCAAAATGTCATATATAGAATAGAAACCCCATTCAAACTTTAAAATGTTCATCTTACTGTGGACATGTTTGCCTGGAAGGGAATCTTTGAAATGTTTAATAGTTTTCGAATTGTACTCCTTTAAAAGTTCAGAGATTTAGAATGGAGGCGGATGGAAGGTTAGGGTTAGGGTATAGGGACCTCAAAAAAACACGTTCACTAGGAAACTCCATTCACAGTTCAAAAATTCCACCTTACTGTGGACATGCATGCTTGAGATTTTTTCTTTTGAAATCATTTGTAGTTTTGGAGATATTTAACTTTAAGCGCCCCATTCATTGTCGATGCGGCAATGGACATTTAAAGGCAGGCTTACAACTACATACTTACGCCTAGTAACCTCATTCATACTTTAAAATGTTCATCTTACTCTGGACATGTTTGCCTGAAAAGGAATCTTTGAAATGTTGCATAGTTTTAGAATTGTACTCCTTTAAAAGTTCAGAGATTTAGAATGGAGGCGGATGGAAGGTTTTGGGACCTCAAAAAAACACTTTCACCTAGAAACTCCATTCACAGTTCAAAAATTCCCGCTTACTGTGGACATGCATCCTTGAGATGTTTTACCTTGTAAAGATTTGTAGTTTTTGAAATATTTAACTTTAAGCGCCTAATGCATTGTCAATGGCAATGGATATTTAAAGGGAAAAGGGTACAAAGTTTTCAAGGCTAAGTTAACAGAACAAGTCAGAACCTCTGTGGTGCAGTGGTTTAGATACAGGACCTGCAACCAGAAGGTTACCGGTTCAAATCCAATCAGGACAGGTTTCCAACAAATACCTGACTCTTGCACCTTTATCTGATCTTTCACTGAACAGCGTGTAAGAAACCATAGAAAGTATGTACCATGATGGAGCAGTGGTTAAGATTCAGGCCTTACACACTGAAGGTCCTGAGTTCAAATCTCGCAAGGACATCTTTCTAACTTTTACCTGGGGCTTTTACCTTTATATAATCTTTCAGACAAATTCCACGCAAGTCAACAGAACATGTAAGGATCTCTGTGGTGCAGTGGTTTAGATACAGGACTTGCAACCAGAAGATTCCTGGTTCTAATCCAACTGGCACACTTTTTTTTTCTTTCCCAAGACTCAAGACCCAAAAGAGTCTTGAGTCGAACCAATTACTCCCGCGGAGACATCAAATTTCTCTTTTGGGCCTTGAGTCCCAAGACTCAAGGCCCAAAAGAGAAATTTGATGTCTCCGCGGGAGTAATTGGTTCGACTCAAGACCCAAAAGAAGGTGAACTGACTGTAATGATTCAAAATGTCATATATAGAATAGAAACCCCATTCAAACTTTAAAATGTTCATCTTACTGTGGACATGTTTGCCTGGAAGGGAATCTTTGAAATGTTTAATAGTTTTCGAATTGTACTCCTTTAAAAGTTCAGAGATTTATAATGGAGGTCGATGGACGAATTTGGGACCTCAAAAAAACACTTTCACCTAGAAACTCCATTCACAGTTCAAAAATTCCACCTTACTGTGGACATGCATGCTTGACATTTTTTCTTTTGAAATCATTTGTAGTTTTGGAGATATTTAACTTTAAGCGCCCCATTCATTGTCGATGCGGCAATGGAAATTTAAAGGCAGGCTTACAACTACATACTTACGCCTAGTAACCTCATTCATACTTTAAAATGTTCATCTTACTCTGGACATGTTTGCCTGAAAAGGAATCTTTGAAATGTTGCATAGTTTTAGAATTGTACTCCTTTAAAAGTTCAGAGATTTAGAATGGAGGCGGATGGAAGGTTAGGGTTAGGGTATAGGGACCTCAAAAAAACACGTTCACCAGGAAACTCCATTCACAGTTCAAAAATTCCACCTTACTGTGGACATGCATGCTTGAGATTTTTTCTTTTGAAATCATTTGTAGTTTTGGAGATATTTAACTTGAAGCGCCCCATTCATTGTCGATGCGGCAATGGACATTTAAAGGCAGGCTTACAACTACATACTTACGCCTAGTAACCTCATTCATACTTCAAAATGTTTATCTTACTCTGGACATGTTTGCCTGAAAAGGAATCTTTGAAATGTTTAATAGTTTTAGAATTGTACTCCTTTAAAAGTTCAGAGATTTAGAATGGAGGTCGATGGACGAATTTGGGACCTCAAAAAAACACTTTCACCTAGAAACTCCATTCACAGTTCAAAAATTCCACCTTACTGTGGACATGGTAAAGATTCCTTTTCAGGCAAACATGTCCACAGTAAGATGAACATTTTAAAGTATGAACGACGTTACTAGTAGTAGCAGTAAGTATGTAGGATTAGTAGCCTGTACTCGTTTCCCTTTAAATGTCCATTGCCGCATCGACAATGCATTGGGCGCTTAAAGTTAAATATCTCCCAAACTACAAATGATTTCTAAGGAAAAATCTCAAGCATGCATGTCCACAGTAAGGTGGAGCAC
Source organism: Gymnoscopelus microlampas (assembly GCF_963454915.1). Taxonomy (NCBI): domain Eukaryota; kingdom Metazoa; phylum Chordata; class Actinopteri; order Myctophiformes; family Myctophidae; genus Gymnoscopelus; species Gymnoscopelus microlampas. The sequence goes on along the minus strand of NC_139947.1, from coordinate 11,095,538 downwards.
AAATTATGTGAAAGGAGTTTCTATGCTCTCAGAGCCCCTTTTATGCCAGGTTAGTACAGGTGATGGCCCAGACGCTAAGATTTGAGTTAAAAATGTTCGTTTTAAAAATGTATATATATTTCAAAGATATGCACACATTTTCACGATTTTTCAAAAATAGCAGATCTACAAGCTCATAGCGTGGCACTCGGTACCCACCGTAGAGGCAGGAACTAAATCTCCATGAATTCAAGGCTTCATGGAGTGTGTAATTGATAGAAAATAGGTATTTTTTGGGTGAACTATTTTGTTAAATCTCTTGTTCAGGGACACTTCCACACATACCTGAGGCCTGGGATCGAACTTGGAATGTATGGCTTACCAGGCAGGCTCTCTAACCATTCAGCTATGACCACATTTTCAGTAGAGACTCTAAGGCAGTTCTACTCTAACAGTAAAGGGGTTTCAGGGGAAACCAGCAAAATGAGGAATAATATAATAAAAGACTGTCTTGCTAATAAAGCTTCACGTCTCTCATTTTTTTACAATGTATTTGATATTACCTTTATATGATTTAATAAATTGTGCATTTCATCCTCTCTATATTGTCCAGCAACCTTTATGATAAAGTGCTGGAATTCGATCCCATGATCTTGTGTTTTGAAGTCAAGAGCTCTTCAGACTGAGCTATGGATAGAGCAGCCGCATAACATAATCATCAGGGATCTATACTAGGGTCTTTTCTGTTTTCTGTTGTTGTGGGGAAAGCTTTCGCTGAGAAATAGCCGATTGACAAGCTCACGTGTTGTCGTGAGCTTGTCGATCGGCTATTTTCAGCGAAAGCTTTCCCCACAATAGCATGGATGCTGGGGTTTAAGGGGTTAACTACAGTTACTTCATCCACCACTGGACCACCGGTGTTCACTCTCCATTCCGACATCTCACCACTCCGACTAGTGGCTTCCGCGTGCGGTTAGGGTTAGGTATAGGGTTCGTCAACGTCGGAAAGGCGACATGTCGGAAAGGAGAAATGCACCCTGGACCACCACAGTCACAAAACTAGAGGGAGCGTAAACAACAATCTGGTAACACCCACCCATAAAACAAACATGGGCAAATTCTCCTTCTATAGCACTGCCACCAAGGAATGGAATAGTCTAACCCCATCCCTCAAAAAATGCAGTTCGCTGGGATCATTCAAAACAGCCCTAAAAACTCATCTTTCTGGAGGCCTAAAGAGGAGCTAGTACCAGTTTCCCTGTAGACAGACGACCCCCCCCCCTCCCCTTTCTTTGTACATACTTTTTATTTTATTTTCTAATGTTTTTTTTTGTATATATTTTATTATTTTCTCATGCCTTTTTTGTACATAATGGTATATTTTTTTCCCTCTGTACTCTTATGTTGATTTTTGAACTGTTTGGTTGCTACTATATATGTCTATGAAATTAATTCAAGGACCCCAACGGAAACAAGCCCGCAAGGACTTTTTTGGCCGGACCTTTTAGACAAAAGCATTATAAATGTAACTGTGTTGTTTTACATTCTTTTGCCTAATAAAAATTTCAATCAATCAATCAATCAATCCATCCACAATGAACAAGAAACGGAGCAAAAGAAAGACACACTGCACACAATGCTTAACTTCTTTACAGCAGCAATTTCAAAATTTATTGAGACTGATTGGTTTTTGCAAATAATAGTCAAGCAAATTTTTTTTCCCACTAAACATGAAGTTAGAAAGAGGCTTGGGCTTGGGCTTTGAGGGCCACGGCAGCCCCAACATCAAAACAGGAGGCTCATGGTTGAATGTAAAAATGTCTTGAAGTGATCAGTACTACCAAAACTGAAAAGAATCTGCACAAGAGCACTTTAATCTGCCCGGAAACAAAACAGGTGTAAAAACAGGACAGTTTTTTTTTCCTTTCTTCTTTTTTTTTGGGGGGGGATTATTTAACATATTTTTGTTACAAACACAGGTTTATGATCATCATCATCAATATAAAGTCAGTATCATACTGAACAATATTATTCCCAACAAAAAAATAAAAATAAACAAACAAACAAACAAAAACAAGTTTCAAGTGTGGCCCCTTTGCAAACGAAAGACATCCCCTCCGAAACTTGAGAGATAAAATAAATAATATATAATAGTAATATAAATTCAATATATATGAAGGTATACACACGTCACTCTTAAGTAGAAGAACAGAATCTAAAATAAAAAAGAGCCAATTTTTGAAATATAATATAGATATACCCATATCTATGGCTTCATGATTTTGCACATGTGAATCAAGCTATACAGGCTAAATCAGGATTGCAATTTCTTTTTTTTCTTCTTTTTTTTTTGTACATTTCTAAGAATACCCATAATTCATCTGCAATAGAGCAAACAGTTCCAGTTTTGCATCACGCGGAATGAGACAGCTGTGTGCAGTTGCCGAGAAGACGCCGCTTTGGTATGACAAAATGAATAACAGGCATGCAGTGTTAAGAGCACGGAATCAAGGACGACAAAGGGTTAAGCCCGGTTCATACTTTAACCCATTGAATCCGGGAACGCATATTTTTGAAAAATCATAAAAGTTTGCGTCTTTGAATATATATATTTTTAAAGCGAATATTTGTAAAATATGTTGTTCCAGGGATGCCCAGAAGCAAAGATTTGAGTTACAGTCGCTTTAGAAAATATATACTCAAAGATTTGCACAACTTTTCACGATTTTTCAAAAATAGCAGATCTACAAGATCATAGCGCGGCACTCGGTGCCGCGCTATGAGCTTGTATATCTGCTATTTTTGAATAGCCAAAGAAATCTAAAATGACAGAGATGTGTTCCCGGATTGAACGGGTTAAGCGCAATACATACTTCCTCTCCGACGAGGTGACATAAACTACAAAATTGACATCATTCCGAACTTCGGATTGGGACGGTCTCAGAACATTTCCCTCGGAAACCGCGACGCGTACTTCCAGATGCCCTGACTCAACCGAACTGTAGTTCGGTTGAAAGCCGCCTTTCCGTCTAACCAGATTTTCCGACCATCGGAAAAGGAGAATGTATTGTGCCTTTTTTACTCGCACGCCGAAAATAGCAGACCTACAAGCTCACAAGCTCGTGGGTCAGCTATTTTTCCCCGACGCGCGATGCCGGAAAATTGGGCTTTATTATCAACACGCAATGCACGGAAATAAAACTAAAAAAAGTAAGACACTCGATCTGATTTGTCTCTCTCCAAAGAACAACAGTCTTTTTTTTTCTTTGAATGATTTGCACCTTTTAATAATCGGATCGGTTAAAATCTTCATTATATTTAAATCCATCGATTACAATTCATTTCCCTTATCTCAGCAGACTCACTCAGGAACGCGCACACACACACACACACACACACACACACACACATACATTACGCACACAGGTGAAATGTCATTGAGGCACATATTGAGGGGGGTTGGTGGCAGACATTTTCCTGAAAGTACAGCCCGGTTATGAGGAAGATTAAAACGATACAGTACAGGCCATGAAAAAACACAAGCACAGGGCTGGGGGACTCATACATATACATACGCATACATCCATCTCTCAATGCTCACAACAGCACCGCAGGGGGGGGCTAAGAAACTCCTTCCAAAGCCACCATTAAAAAAACAGATTTATTATACTTAAGTCGTACGACCGTGTCCCTGGGCCGAAAATGGCCAATCTGGCTATTTTATTTTTTGGCCATATGAACACTGTCGTGCGATCTACGATGGGAGGATAAATTAGGCGTTAACATTCAAAAAAGATCCTACCTATGGTCTTTCCACAAAATAATCTGATAGATGGGTCCAAAAACTAAAATCGAAACACAATAAATATATATACGATTTAAATAAAGATAAGTTTACCGAGAAAAAACGAACGAAAGAAAGAAAAAAAAGCAGTCGCAAATCACATTTGTGTGCGGCCGCCCAGTGGGGGTTGATGGGAAGTGCAGTCCACGGCTCTCATAACTCCGAGGCCTAATGTTTTTGCAACCTCCACCGAACCGACACAGCAGAACGTTTCCCAGAGGATCTGCTGCAGTACACACACACACACACGCACATGCACACGTACACGTACACGCACACGCACACGCACACACACACACACGCACACACACACACACACACACACACACACACACACACACACACACACACACACACACACACACACTCTCCTTTGCACTGGAGTCAAGCAAATATAGGGTGAAACATCCCCAGCAGCTGGTGGCTAGAAATAACGTAAACACGTTCAACACCGACTGGACACGCGCTCTCTACCATCGGAGAGGATACAGGGCAACTAAACATTGTTGGCACTCAATCATTTTCAATAATAATTTGGAAAATGGTCTTTCATTACATTACATTACTTCCAAATTCCTTTGCCAATTTAACATTAAGGTGCCCACAACGTTTAGGCGCCCACTCTATCCGTTACCGTCGGAGATACTAGTGATTATCATTATCTGAAGGTGTGGTTTAAATACTGGGGGTGGAACTCGACTTGATACAGTAAAATCAGTGTTAATGTAACTCGGACGAGTGTGCAAAAAGGAACCAAATGTAAGGGTCCATTTCATACAAGAGTGTACAGACCGTTAATAATAAACAGAAAAATACGGTTCCATCTGTACACTCGTTTAAGTTACATTAAAAGGTAGGGTAAGTGATATGTTCTGGTTAAAACAAAGTGTTTTTGTTATAAAGTTAAAGCTCTTTGACAGTAATCATTGCAATAGTGTTTCAGTACAAGGGAGTATCCCAGTCTTTCCAGCTCTTAAATAAACAGAAAAAAAGGTTTTCAGGTGGGTTGCCAATTTCAGCCAATCAGGAGAGAGTATTCATTAATCAGCTTTGATTTGGCAGTGTTCCAGTTCCAATTTTGTCTGCTCACTTCCAATTTCACTTGTTAATCCTGTATGAGTTCTCTCTCCTGATTAGATAAAATTGGTATCCCGACCTGAATATAAAATATCTGTGTATTAAAGAGCTGGAGAGACATGGAGACCCCCTGTTACTGAACAAACACTCTATAGCAATGATTACTATCAGAATATAGAGCTATTTGACACTTATTTCAACAAAAAATAAGTCACTTACCCTACATTTAACACTAGATTTTGCAGTGCAGATTTCCTGCAAGGCGTTACACAGTAGAACCTTTCAAAGCCTCCAGAACAAACAAACAAACAAAAGCAAGCAAACAGACAAAAACAAACAGGCTTAAATGCATCATAAACTATCCAATCCTTTCTCACAGCCCTTCATATACATAATAATAATAATAATAATAATACCATAACATGTGCACTTTTCAAATGGTGACAAATAGTGACAGGTTCGAAAAATAAAAACAACTGAACAACAAAACAAACAAAACCATTAATAATCACGATAATAAAAATCCAAAAGCACCTGCACACGCACTGTTGAAACACAAAAGCACTTTTTATGTATACAAGATACTAGATTGTTTTTTGGTTTTTGATATCAATCAATTTAGTGTACATTAGTGAATGCAAAAAGCATGTGTGGAATATATGCGTCAGTCAAAAATATCCAAACAGATACGTTTTGACTGTGGATTTAGCTTCCCTCGGTAGAAAAAAAGCAAACGCGACAGGAAAAAAAGCATAAAACTGGCACGATAAAAGTTTTGAGAAAAGCGCCATGGCTTACTGTCCACCACAAGGCAAAGTATAAAAGCTCTTCCTTCTTATACAAGATATAAAATATCAAAAAAAGTACACACAATAAAGCTTAGCATCCAGCACTTAATAGCAATAATAATAATAATAATAATAATAATAATTAATAATAATAACATCAACAACAGTAATCATTGTACTTAACAATACGTGTCCTCTACCTCACTTGAATTGTCAAATATTTTGGAAATAATCTTAAGAAATCAATAATAAACCTTTAACATTCACTGGACACGCATCCATTCTTACACAAAAAACACACACACACACACACACACACACACACACACACACACACACCGTTAAGCTTAATTCAGGCTCTGTCGCACAAGGGTGTGGCTTGCCGAAAAGAAGCGATCCACAAGCAAAACGACGTGTCGCAGCGCGACATGTTGTTTTGCTTGTGGATCGGTTCTTTTCGGCAAGCAACACCATAGCACTACGGAGTACAAATTAAAGCTTTGCACAGCCATCCTTTTTTTCTTCAACTGACAGACGAAAAAAGAGGTGGGACCGATTTTCATAACCAGGAGTCACAAGAGAAGCTTCTCAATAAATAGTTGTTCAACAAAGCAAATTAATAATTACACACTCCACTAACGATCAAAAAAGCCGGATGGTCTCTCAAAGCAACGTTTTGATCCTCTTTTTTGTTTTTTGTCCATGTTTACAAAATTTTGTGAAAAGAAAGATACATTATTACGGTCAAATAAAATGTAACAATTTCTGATTGTGAAACACATAAAATAAAAAACAAAACAGAAAGAATAGTGGCTCCTCCGATTCGAGAAACTTTCCCTTACAAAAAAAAGATTGTGAGGTTGAGAGAGAAAGAGAGAGATAGAGAGAGAGAGAGAGGGAAAGAGAGAAAGCGAGAAAGAGAGTTAATAGTGTGGGGTCCTGTTATGTGTGTGTGTGCGTGTGTGTGTGCGTGTGTGTGCTTAGTTGATATGCTAACAGGGAAGTTGAGGTTGATGTCCGCTATGTAATCAGACAATGCGGAGAATCCTGCATAGCACTCAAAAGTTATACATCTCCCCCTTTTCTCTCTCTCTCTCTCACTCTCTCTCATACACGCATGAAACTGTATATATACATCTGTCAAATCTCCAGTAGTTCTCATAACAAGTTCATAGAAATCTGTCTGTGGTAAACTTAAGGTGAAAGATTTAAGGACTCCACTGAAAGGCATAGGCTATATATATATATAAACCGCAAACTGCACAAGGAATCACACTGATTTTTCCTCTATTGTGATAACAGTCAAGCGGACATAAAGTATATATCCTTAAAGGTAGGCGCGGTCACCGAGTTGTTTAGGAAAGAAAAAAGAAAAAGGAAAAAATCCGGTCCAAAATGTAAACCATGGATTCAGGGTCATTGACTGGAGTCTAGTTGTCGTTAAAGTGCAAGTCTGTGGCAGTTGGACTCTGCATGGACAATGTCCCGTCGGTATCCCGTCCGCCCTCTGACACATGCAGCGTTGCAATAGATAAAAAGACTTTCCCTTAAAAACCGAGAGGCGAAGAGACGACGCTCTCTTCATAAACGCCGGGGCTGCAAAGGCATCAATACGCCCCCTCCTGGCCAATCCCCCCCCCCCCCCCCTCCCCTCCACACACACACTGACAACAACGATATTATATAGTTTCCATGGCAATTGTGACGGCAAAGCGCACAGAGTGGCGTTTTTTTCTTAGCATTGTGCCAGCAGGTCCTTGGCAGAGTCCTCTTCATTCCCCCCATTGTGACATTATAGTATAAAAACTACAGGAACTCTGGCATCACCTCCCCCCCCCCCCCCCCACGCGGAAAACAAAAACACAACTCAAACACACACAAAAAAAACACTGCATCAGAAGTAAAGGAGGTATAAGCAGGAGGAAAAAAAGCCTTTCGCTTTCGAGCCGTCTTTCTCTTCCCACTGTCGGTCACATCACCGAGATCACGGCTGACCAGGGAAAATCCTGTGTGTGAGTGTGTGTGTGCATGAACGTACTGTACTGTATGTGCATAGGAGCGTGTCCCTCCATAATGGTTTTGTATATCATTGTCGCGCAGCATCACCCTCTGCACCGTTACCCATCCAAGAGGAAAGGCCTGCCCGCCGTGTGTGGGGGGGGGCAACGCATCGCTAAAGACTGGCAGAGAAACACTTTCTGCCCATGACGGGTAGGACGATCATCATCAGAGATCCTCAATCAAGCGGAGGAGGTTTTTTCCGGGCCCCACGTGTGTGTGTGGGGACGGGGTCATGGTGGCGAGGGGGGGGGGGTATCCCCCCGCGTGTTGACGAGAGAGAGCCCCCCCCCCCGCCCGGTGGCGGATCCTAGGAGATCCACGTGAAGTCCTTCTCGTTCTCGCCGTTCTGCTGCTGCTCGCCCTCCGGCCCCCCCGCCGACGAGTCGCTCTCCTCCTTCTCATTGTCCAGCGCGGCCGCCGCCGTGGCCGCCGTCGTCTCCCCCTCCCCCTCCCCCTCCATCATCCCCGAGTCCTTCCACTTCCCCTCTCCTCCTCCCCCTCCCCCTCCCCCCTCCTCCTCCCCCTCCCCCATCATCATGTCTCCGCCCTCCCCCTCCTCCGTCATCATCTCCTCCTCGCCCTCGGCGTCCCCGTCGCACTCGGCCTGGTCGTGGTCGTCGTGGTGGAAGCGGTGGTGGAGGTGGTGGTGGTGGTGGTGGTGGTGGTCCCCGGGGTACATCTCCTCCTCCGTGGGGGAGATGTCGCCGCCCGCCTCGCTGCCGTTGTGGTCCAGCAGGGCGGCCATGCCCCGCCCCGAGCAGTCGGCGCAGACGCCGTGGCGCCGCGAGCCGTGCTTGATGCCCACGCTGGCCGCCGACATGAAGACGCGGCTGCAGACCTTGCAGACGTACTTCTTGTCCTTGCTGTGGACCTGTTAGGGACGGAAACACACACACACACACACACACGGCGTTAAAGATCCAGTGCAATGACATTTTTGGGTCATTTTATTTTGAAGTTTCGGTCACGGTAGAACCTCACTCACATGGTGCGCAGTGTTATTGTTTGTAAGGGAGAGAAAGAGACGGCCACTGTGCAGAATGTTTGTTACCAAGTTGCTTATTTATTTTTTTTGTTCAAGGTTTTTTTTATTTTATATTTTTACATACAGGTCAGTAATAAAAGGCATACAAAAACAATGAATGTATGTTACCCCTCCCACCCCCCAAAGTTCACGCTCCGAAAGAGCCACAACCCTGGTATCCTATTGTACCATTAACACAAAGGACCAAGTTGCTTATTTCTAACCTAAAATGTTTCAAGATACATATTTTAGTGTGCTGATTAAGTTTACAATGAGTAATACACCGTCTGGACGTCATCTTGAATGAGATTCAAAACGGAGTAGTTCTGTAATTAAAATCAGCTGCGTTTGGAGGTGAGCTATGGGAATCACACAGGTGAACGAAATCAAGATTCATTTATATTCATGAAAGTTGATGTCACCACGCAGCACGTTTTCGTTTACAGGAAGTAATTAAGATTGGCTTTTTAGGGACTTTTTAAAAATACACTTTTTTTTGTTTGTTTTTTGGGGGGGCATCTATTGTTAGGTATGCCCATATGATGACCACGGATATGCTCTAAAAAAGGGAAAAACATATTTTTCATTTCACTACATCTTTAAGACACTTTCGCCCTGGTGTCTGGGCACTCCATCTTTTTATTTATGTCATAAATGAATGCCCTACTTTACACTTTGTCGTATGACATTGTCTCACAAAAGTAACGAAAATAGCCAATCAACAAGTTCACGATGCGTCAAAAACATAAAAAGTTGAAATGTGGAGATACACGGTTTCTGCCCGACAGACAACGATATACGTGACTCATCTCATCATACACATTCAACACGGTTCACCCCTAGTCCGACCCTACACTCATTATGATTCAGTTTTACTTTTATACTTAACCATTTACTTTTTCATACACCCCACTATCATATGCTTTGTAAAATCTCCTCTGCTGTATATTATATATTTTTTCTGTGAGAGCACAAGTCTAACCTTGTATCTGGCTAATAAACACATTCAGATTCTGAGAAGGGTCAGTGCTGCTACGGTATGTGGGTTTGTTTTGGTGTGTGTGTGCGACTGTGCGCGTGCGTGTGCGTGTGCGTGTGAGAGAGAGAGAGAGAGAGAGAGAGAGAGAGAGTAAATCAAAGAGAGGAGGTTGTGTAGAGGACACAGGCCAGCAGAGGTTTCAAAGAGATGATAATTCTTCTCAGTGCCAGCTCCTACCAAGGATGCACAATGAAATCCTGTTTATGTCCTTCTGAGACGGTAAAGAATGGAACCAAATGGACCGTGAGGGTCCATTTGGTTCCATTCTTTACAGTCTCAGAGGTACAACATGAACACTGAGGATTTGTATTGTGTTCACACTGGCAGCTATACCGACGCTACAAAATGACCAAGCGTCGTCAGATACACTGTCACCGAGTTAAGGCCTTTGCAGACAGCGTGCGACTAGTCGATCAGTTTTTACCACATGCGAAAAGACGCACAAATCGAACTGGGTTCGTTGAAGAAGAAAAAACGCATCGCCGCAGCCACTTGCCGCACGGCAAATCACTCACCAGCGTGTGTCTCTTCATGTGCTCTCTCCTGGTGAACTTCTTGCCACAGATCTCACAGGGGTAGGGCCGCTCACCGGTGTGCGAGCGCATGTGTCTCTTCAGGATGCACTGGTGCATGGCGGAGAAACTGCAGTACGGGCACTTGAACTTTTTCCGGATGACCGTGAAGTCGTTCACTGTTTGGGAGATAGAGAGAGAGAGAGAGAGAGTGAGACAAAGACAGATTAGCGTGTTGAACGAACGGGGGCTTTTCTTCTCAAGTGTGCCAAGACTTTACTTTTCTCCACTTATTGCATTTAATTAACACCAAGGTCTAGAAATGTACTTCTAAACTCCCCCATGGCCACCACCCCCTAATGCCAGTCAAAGATACAGTTGCCCTAGCAACAACGGCTCTTCTTCCACACACCAAGGCAACCGAGTCAAAGGAACGCGAACACACACAACACTCACTCTGGAGAGGCAGTCTCTGCTCATAGATAGCAGACAGACAGACAGACAGACAGACAGACAGACAGACAGACAGACAGACTGAAGCCAATTCATACTTCGACACACGACAAAAATGACGTGAAATGTGAAAAAAATATGAATTTGAAAAGAAAACAATTTTGAATGAAAAAAAAGTGTCGACACATTTTCCTGCGATGAAATATGAATTGGCCTGTGAGGAGGGGGTTGGTGGGATATAATCACAAACACACATATTGAAGCTTGGGTAAACAAAACGCTAATGCTAATAGCATGTCCCAATCTTACACTCAGGGTTTGCTATAAGCCAATTATCTCAAGGTCTAGACTTAACTGGGAGTTAAGCTAGGTGAAGGGCGCTCCAGTAAACAGATTGTGCGCGCGCGCGTGTGTGTGTTTGTGCGTGTGTGTGTGTGTGTGTGTGTGTGTGTGTGTGTGTGTGTGTGCGTGCGTGCGTACGTTGCTTGAGTATGTGTACACAGGAATAGGTGTAAGGCCTAGTTCAGACCTAAAAAAAACAAAAACATTTTTGTAGTATGACCGTGTCACGCGCCGAAAACAGCCAAGCTCACGACGAGTCACATCTGCTACGTGTGATGTCGGCAGTTTTCGGCAAGTGTGACACCGAAAACAGGCGATATCACCCGCAATATTACGGCATCAATAGCATTGAGCATTGGAACGTTTGCAGAGAGACATCGCTGTAGACTCAATTAGCCCTTACGTTTAGCCATTGGCTAGAAGCTTTTTAAAGAAGCAGTAATGAAGCTACAAAAGGATCATGATTTCACAAGCACAACACACAACTTGTACACATCAACAGCACTAGAAAGGAGGGGTCAGATTCACAGTTAGGGGGTTGTAAGCAGCTTGGTGACATGATATAATTACCTCTCGGTCAGCAATTAGACTTCTGCTCTGATTCTAAAGCTAGACGCATCCAACAAAGGAGATAAAATATACATGAACTGCACAAAAGGTTAATTTAATCATATTTTCTTCCGTAAACGTTCAGTTAGATAGAGAGCGAGAGAAACTATTTGAGTAGGTGTGTGTGGAATAATGTATGCATTACAGTACAATAAAAAACAGATTTCAGATTTGTGTTCACATTCTCCATCACAATTTAATGATAGTATATAAATTACACAGGTAAATTTGTCATGTTTATAAAAGTACACATCTTTGTCCCAATAGAAGTTACAAAGAAAGAAAAAAATACAAGACTCTAGAATAATTTCCATTTGCTATTTACAAAACCAAACAACAAACAAACAATCAAAGAAAACCAATAATGAAAACAGCCACTGAGTGAAGCTACACAGCTCTTTAGGTTTATAGTTCCTGGTTTCATTGTCATAACGCTGCTTTAGTCCGGAGTGTTTTTTACCTGAGTCAAGGGATCCTATATAGCAGAACAGGGCTTGACATTACGGAGTTCCCTTTTGCACAGACTAGCATTGGGGGGGGGGTCTGTGTTCCCTAAAAACAGACACAGTTCTGCTTTCACAAAACCGACAGCGGGGGAGATTCGTTTTTGCTTGCCACACTTGTGCCAAAAATGGCAAGAATGAAATGAACATTATTATGGAAGATAAGCATCAAGTCCATAGGCGGATTTAATGGGGGGGCAGGGGGGGCTGGCGGCCGGGGGTGGTTTTTTTTTTTTTCAATATTCTTTTTTTCTATGCATTCCAGGAGTTTGGGGGGCTGGCTCCCCCAAAAGAATTAAATAACCCTAACAACCCTAACAACCCTAACCCTAAAACCGCAATAAAGTAACAAAAAAAGTAACTTTATCCACGGTAAACCCGAAAAAAAATCGCGCGCGCGCGCGCGGGAGGGACCCATGCACGCGCGCTGCACGCGCGTGCATGTGTCCCGTGCATGTGCCCCCCCCAGGACTAATGTGAAACTCCGCCTATGGCATCAACATAATGTAAAGTGATCGAGGGGCTTCTCTTCTCTTTGAGTAGTATTCACAGTATGGACAACAACCCTATAGATACCCCCTCCACACACACACACACACACACACACACACACACACACACACACACACACACACACACACACACTGTGACTAGGTACAGTAGGTACAGATTTGTGTATAATAAACTTTGTGTATAAAAAAAAAATCCAACAAAAATGTGCTTCAAGATTGATTGATCAATCAATGAATAGAATAATCACTAAGAAAATAATCAATAGTTGCAGCCCTCCTCAGTGTGCCAGTGACATCATCGCTGAGGTCACTTTCAGTTTCAGAGTGCATCTGGCCCTTTGCTCCTCGCTCCACCCTCTTTCCCCTTTTAGTGAAGGGGTCAGGGGTCAAGAAGGGGCTGGAGCCGTGAAGAGCCAATTACTGTCCGGCTTCAGCCGTGATGATTAGCGACAGCAGATCTCACAGATCTGGGACAGCCAGCGAGGGAGGGAGGGTTGGACCGGACCAACCCAACCCAACCCCCCTCCATCCAGCCACCATTCTGCCTCTGATGTCTCAACTGGCTTTGTCTTGTTCCACAGGGCGGGTGGGGGGAATCTGCTTTTGATATCCCCCCATCTGTTCATTCATTTTTACGGCCTGTGGGGACAGGTTTTATCCCTTCTGGACTGAATTCTATGTAGACTGATATGTCTGATATGTTTGATATTTATGTTTGATAATATCACAAATTAACAATTTAGTTGAAAATGTATGTTAACCACATTAAGTCTGCCATCCCTATATTGGGCAAATTTGTCAAACATGTAATTAAACCATAGGAAAAAAATGGCAGTTCTACAAGCTCGCAGTTCTACGCATTATGAGCTTGTAGATCGGCCATTGTCGTAGTATAGGGCTTATAAGTGGTTAAGACAATGTCCCCCCTTTTCTTTACTGAATGGAACCCTAACCCCACCCATCTCAAAGCCTGTCTGTGCGGGGGGAAGGCAACCATGGCCCACTGGTAACAGAAGAGCCTAATGTACCTGTCCTTCCTGTTTACAAACTGGTCTTTTCTTCTTTCTTTTGTTTGGCCCCTAGCTCTTATCCAAGAGCCTAGACTGAGGGGACAGCGGAAAGTGTGATTGAAAGAAAAGACAAAACGTCAAACTACAGTCAAGAAGATCTAAAAAAACATTGTGTTTTCTGTAAAACGGTACTACTACAGTAGGTTTGGTTTAAAGTGGGCTGCCACCCAATGTCCAATTTGTTTGTTTTATAGGCTCTATTCACAGCAGCCATATTATCACTTCCTTCACAGGTGTCACCAATGATACTAATGAAGGCTCTGTTCCATTTAGTGTAGCACAGCGGTTTCCACGACCCCCATAACTCTGAGAGTGTACAAATGGAACCAAATGGACCCGTAAGGGTCCATTTGGTTCCATTTGTACACTCTCAGAGTTACACACCTGTAAGGGGCCATTTGGAAGCCCATGAGGGTCCCTGGACCCCAACTGTAGACCCACTGGTGTAACAGAGTGTTTCCAGTGAGCCAACATGCAACACTATCAGCACCCTGACTCGGTTTGACCAGAATGGAACAGAGCCTTCATTAGTATCATTGGTAACACCTGTGAATGTCTTCATAATATGGCTGCTGTGAATAGAGCCTATTGGTGCCCTGACTGACTGACAGACTAAGGATGCAATGCCACGGAGATGCAGCAGGTGGTGCTGTGGCTTGTTTTCTGCGAGCCACAGTGACTGTACCAGAATTGAGTCACTACCCAGTAGTACTGTGTCTTCAAGTGTCTTGTGTGCTCTTTACTGTGAGGCTTGGACACACACAAGATACAGATGTCTGTGTGCTCTTTACTGTGAGGCTTGGACACACATAGAGATACAGATCTATGAGTCTAAAAAAGGAGAGGAGAGATTAGGCTGAGTACTGACTGGCGACATAGAGAGAGAGAGAGACAGAGTGGTCGAGGCTGGGGGGAGGGAGGGGGCTGACCCCCACTCCAAAATGTTATGTAAACACAGAGTCGGTTGAGTTCACCTGTTCACCATGCAGTGGTGGAAAAAGTACTCCAATTGTTTACTTAAGTTAAAGGTATCAATTCTGCCATAAAGAAATACTCTGTTACAAGTAAAATTCCGGAATTCTAAATTTACTCGAGTAAAAGTACAAAAGCATTTGCATCAAAATATACTTAAAAGTACCAAAAATAAAAGTAGTCATTATGCAGAATGTCCCATTTAAAATGTTCAAATGTATGAAAATCTTTTGAAAATAGCAGATCTACAAGCTCACAATGCGTCGTATCGCGATGCATTGTGAGCTTGTAGATCGGCTATTTTAAAATGGCCGAAATGTGGTTAATGTATGTTTTGTAATAATAATCTAAATCTACAAAGTAATTAGTAACTAAAGTTCAAATAATTGTAGTGGAGTAAAGGTATGATATTTGCCTCTGAGAGGTAGTGGAGTAGAAGTTAAAGGATTGTAAATTGTAAATACTCAAGTATGGTACCAATACCTCAAAAGTGTACTTAAGTACAGTACTTAAGTAAATGTACTTATTTACTTTCCACCACTGTCACCATGTACACAGGAAAAATCCCCATCGTTCATTTAACTCAGAGAGTTTACAAATGTAACCAAACGGACCCGTATTTGTAAACTCTTAACAAAAATGGATAAATTGAATTGATTTCACACAGTTTGATTACACCAAACTGAGTGCCTTAATATGCATTCCTGTAACAGTGCTCACAAATTAAAACTAAACAAAACAGATAAACATACATACAGCAGAATCAAGATTCAGTCCATACTGTTTGCTTTTGAATAGATCGGTTTGCATAGTAATCGTACCAAGTTGGAAGCATAAATACGCTGTCTAAAAAATAAAGTCATCTGTATATAAAAAACATGAATTTAAAGTCGTCATTTGAAAAAAAACATAACACTAATCGTTACACAAATTGCACCAGTCGAAAAAAAGGAAAAAAAGGAAAGAAACACAAACAGCTCCTAGCTATTCACAATCATGCCAATGAATATTCGATTCAATTTGTTTTAGAGAGAGGATTATAATCCCTCTCTTTAGTGCAATAAGACAGAAGAGAAAATTAATTGGCATGAATCTAGAATGCGTTCATGTTGCATTTTGCTATAATGCTCAGTAGACGGCCAACCGTTATATGACGGCCTGCAGCCCTTTAGCCCTTTACGACCGGGAACGCATCTGTGTCATTTTTACATTTCTTTGGTGCCGCGCTACAAGCTTGTAGATCTGCTATTTTTTTAAAATCGTGCAAATATTTGACTATATATATTTTGAAAGCGCACATTTGTAACTCAAATCTTTGCTTCTGGGGATCCTGAACCATGAACTAACACGAAACAGTTTGAGAACCACAGATTATAGCAAGTATTTTCAAAACACTGTTAGGATTTAGAAGACATTCATAGAATCCCCCAGAGGCAAAGATTTGAGTTCAAATGTCTGCTTTAAAAAAAAAATATATATATATATATATATTCTTCACAAACTTTCCAATTTTTTCAAAGAATTGCAGATGTACAAGCTCATATATCTGCTATATATCTGCTGTATATATATCTGTATATTTTTTTAATAGCCAAAGAAATAAAAAAAATGACACCCAGATGCGTTCCCGGACTTAACGGCTTAAACAACAAGTCTCAATCTTCCACACTTGTACCGACGCCAGCACCGCTGCTGCCGCCGTCACCCTCGGCTTTGATCCTCCTCCGGAAGCCCCACAGTGCGTCCGAGAGAGAACCCCCCCCCTCCTCCTCCTCCTCCTCCGTGCCACGCGGACCCCCCCCTCCCGCCGACGCCGCCGACGGCACGGCGGACCCTCCTCCTCCCCCCCCCAACAACACCCCCCCCACCCCCGCCGCCTGGCAGCAGCACACCTTGACGTGCGTGGCCAGGTTCTTCTGGGTGCTGAAGGCCTTGGCGCACGCCGGGCAGCTGTGCCCGCGCTCCCTGGAGTGCACCGAGGACAGGTGGCGGTGGAGGTCCGTGCGGTCCCGGAAGAGCTTCAGGCAGTACGCGCACTGCATCAGCTTCCTCTTGAGGTGGATGGTCTTCTCGTGACGGTCGGCGTTGGACTTGAGCGTGAAGCTGGCGGGGCAGTGGGAGCACAGGTAGCGCGCCGGGGCCAAGGAGGTGCTGCTGAGCTGCTGAGGAGGTGGAGGAGGAGGAGGGTGGGCGTAGGGGCCCGTGCTCGGCGCGCTCGGCCAGTCCAGGGACATGGCCATCAGGGACAGGGCGTGGCGGTACTCGTGCTCCCTGAGATGCTCCAGGCTGCTGAACAGCCGCTTGCACAGGGAGCAGGAGAAGTCGTGCGTACCGCCGCTAGGCCAGGCGCCGGCCATCGGGTCGCTAGGCCGCTCTGACGGTACCACCCTACCCACCAGCCCTCTACCGGTCCCTCCTCCTCCTCCTCCTCCTCCTCCTGGCTCTGCCAGGCCTCCAGCGTGCCTTCCCTCGGCCATCTGATCCGTCTCGGCGGGAGAGACGCCACCTTCCAAGGCTGGAGTGTGAAAGCATGAGAGAGAGAGAGAGAGAGATATGATCATGATGGTGATGGTGAGTTGAAACAAACATTGACTTTAACCCTTATATCGTAAGAGTGGATATAAAAATGTGATATTTGAAGTGTTAAAACCCATTAAGACCTGAAGCAGCGTCTAAAAAAAAAAGCTAAATCCTAACAATTTTTCGGAAAAACGTATAAAAAAAGAATTTTCGCGATTTAAAAAAAAATAGCAGATCTACAAGCTCGTAGCGCGGCACTCGGTGCCGCGCTATGAGCTTGTAGATCTGCTATTTTTGAATAGCAAAAGACATCTAAAGTGACACAGTATGCGTTCCAGGTATCAATGGGTTTTAAAAAAGGCTTTGTTCATACCCATACTGTATGCTTGGATCTTCAGTTTGTCTCGTATGTCCTCCTATAAAAGGACAAGATAAAGCCAGGGTTATGTCACGTGTACTCGTTTAGTTCCTACGGTCTGTAAATGGATGGTATATTGTCTGGTACATGCAGGTGGAAGGCGGCGGGTACAAGACGAGCTGTGTGTGACCACATCCCTTTTTTTTGTCACTCGCGACCACGAGACAAAAGAAAGTGAAACGGAAAAGTTAAAACAGCGACAAGAAGAAAAGAAGATTGGAAAGAAATGCAAGTCAGACAAACAAAAGTGAACACAGGTAACAGACAGAGTAGCGTGTGATTCTGAACGCTGGCGCGCTGACCTTAAAACAATGGACGATCTACAAGTTCACAAAGCGTCGCAATGCGACACGTTGAGAGCTTGTGGATCGGCTACTTTTTCATATTTTCTTCTTTATAGGGTTGAAGTGGTTAAATTAAGTTCAGTTTATGTATATTTTATATTTACTTTGCTTGTTCACTGTATAATTCAAGGTTCATTTCCTATATTGAAGTTTAATAGTTAAAGTCTGTGTGCAAATCTTTGAATATATATGATTTTAAAGCGTTTTTGTAACCAAAATCTTTGCGTCTGGGGGTCCCTGGAACAACATATTTTGAGATGGGGGTCCGTGGCCAAATACATATAATTTTGAGCGTCCTTGACATGAAAAAACACTGACGTACCACTGATGTAGCAACATTTAGAAGGATTTAGAAGACATTTTGTAGAATCGGCCTCAGGTCTTAATGGGTTAACAATATTATCCCCCCAATTCACCTGTGCTGTAAACAACAGGTAGCCTGATAGGGGGGTGGGGGGTGGGGGTTAATGTATTCTGGTCGCCATGGTGAGAGGGATGCACTTATGTTTGTTGTTTTTCCCCTCTATGTGCACGCATACGCACACGCACACACACACACACACACACAACCCACTACATTTCCCCTTGGGTGTGCGTGTGTGCGCGCGTGTGTGTGTGTGTGTGTGTGTGTGTGTGTGTGTGTGTGTGTGTGTGTGTGTGCGTGTGTGTCTATTAGCAAGAGCCCCCTCCCCCTCTGTTTCTGTCATCCCTTCGTGCCTGCCATTCTTCCATTGGTAGTGCAACAGTTAAACAAACTAACAGATTTAATAGATTATAAAAGCTAATCGATTTTGATAAAATAATCGATCTCGGGGGAAAATAATTGAATGAAATAATTACCAAATCTTTCAAAAATACAGAAATTAGCCTAGATGGGCTAATTGAACAGTTTTTAACATCATTGTACGACAAAGTACCAAATAGGGCTAACGATTTGGTCAATTACACCAAAAAATCTATAAAGTATTTGCATCAGTTCATTGATATATTATATATTAAAAAAACAAGCTTCTCAGTAATTTGACATAATCGAAAAAGTCATCGATAGAGTCGATATCGAGTGATATTAAGAAAATAATAAACGACAGTTTCAGGCACCTCTATGTGTGTGCGTGTGCGTGTGCATGTGTGTGTGTCTATCAGCAAGAGCCCCCTTCCCCCTTTTTTTGTCATCCCTTTCACGTTCTTCCACCTACCATTCCTTCAACCCCCCCTCCCCCCCGCTTCTCCCACTCCTCCCCCTTCTCTCCCTCCATCACCCACCCACCCACCCAGTCAGCCAGTCAGCCAGGCAGCCTCCACTAAGAACAGAACACCATGCGCTGGGCAAACAGATGGCTTGTCCTCAGAGATAGGAGGCTTGTGTTGGGAGGCAGGTCCACTAGAAATCAAATGCTGTTCCTCCTAAACACTGTGTGCGCGAACGCACACGCACACACACACACACACACACACACACACACACACACACAGACACAGACACACACACGCACGCACGCACGCACGCACGCACGCACGCACGCACGCACGCGCGCGCGCACAGACACACACTTACTCGCATGCATAATTGGGCAAATATGTATACACACACACGCACACGCAGACAGACACATACAGTGCATGTGTACAGGCACAAGCACACACATGCATTCACGCACGCACGTTTGTATGCACGCACGTACACACACACACACACACACACACACACACACACACACACACACACACACACACACAGTGCACGTGCACAGGCACCGAGAACACCTCGCACGTACGCACACAGTGCATGGAGCAAACAATTTCCTGGGCGAACCTCTCATTGTCTAGGAGTATTGATCGCATCCAGTCTAACCTCACTTCCACCGCGGCTATACTATCTCTGCCTCCTGTGTGTGTGTGTGTGTGTGTGTGTGTGTGTGCACCACGATGCTACTGTTGTGACCAGGAATGTCTCTGTACGTTTGCTAATAACATAACCTTCTGTAAAACCACCACATTAATGATACTACTATTGGGATCAGGAATGTATTCTGTGTGCGCTGTGACATCACTACTAATGATACTACTAATAGTGATCAGGAATGTATGTCTGCTGTAAACCACCACTAATGGTGAGGAATGACTCCTCCACTAAAAGGTGAAACCACTAGTCCTCATCTAGATTAACCACATTAACCCTGTCCGTCCTCCCCTATTTTGGGCAAATTGTTAACCCATTAAGACCTGAAAAAAATATAAAAAATAAATGTCCACGATTTTTCAAAAATAGCAGATCTACAAGCTCGTAACGCGGCACTCGGTACGAGCTTGTATATCTGCTATTTTTATAGCCAAAGAAATCTAAAGTGACACAGATGCGTTCCAGGTCTCAATGGGTTAAATTCTGAAAAGTATCAATAATTAGCCTAAGGCCTGTATGGTTAATTTGTACACGCTGCAGGGCGGTGTTGCACGGCAAAAAGAATCTTGTAGATCGGCTATCTTCGTCTTGGAACGGCGTCAGGCTTAAAGGGATAGTTCACCCCCAAAATGACTTTTTTCTATCGATTAGTCACCCCATGGAGACTTGAATTCATGGATATTTTTTTGTTTTTGTCGCATTCCTAAGCCAATAATTTGATGACCGGCAGCGGTTCCGGTAGGAGACACAAGGAGTCTCCTTTGTGTCTCCTACCGGAACCACTGCCTACCGGTCCGCTGGTCATTAAATGATTGGCTTAGGAATGCGACAAAAACAAAAAAAATATACATGAATTCAAGTCTCCATGGGGTGAACTATCCCTTTAAGGCTCAGTGTGAGCTTGTAGATCGGCCATTTTCGTCTGACAACGGAGTCAGGCTTAATTGGTTTAAAAAGACACGCTAAACATACAGTACATACATGGAAAAAGAGACAAGCAATTAATGAGGCTGAAAACAAAGACAGAGAAAGAAAATGTAAACAAAGCATTTACGGTGAAGAAAGACAGAAAAGATTTAGAAAACATTAGAAAGCATTCTGCACAAACACCACAGCATTAAAGAAAGAAAAGATAAAAGATAAAAGCACAACAGAGAATGTGAGAGAGATACAGAGGAAAGGTTGCGAGATGCTGTGAGTGTCTTGAATACTGTGTGTATACAGTGGGTTATAAATACCCCCCCCCTCCCAAACCCCCCACCCACCCACCCGCTTTTCAGCACCCCTCAAGTCGGTGAAGGAACGGGGGGTGAAGCTAGCCCTCTGGACACTGGTCTGGTCTCCTTCTCTTTTACTGTCTGAGGGGGTATAAGAGCCATAACTATAGAAGGAGCACCATTTCTTTCCACTGAATATAAATACAATGACACTTTGGGTTTTTTTTCTCCCTTTGCAATTCTGACTTTCTATCTCACAATTCTGACATAAAATGTCACAATTACCGGAAAGAGAAAGAAAAAAAAAACCCTCACCTCACACAAACAAATTTATTTTTGTTTCAGTGGTGGGAATGGGATGGCAGGCCAGAACCCTGGAGGACAGCCATAACCCGTTTAAGACCGGGATAGTATCTGTGTCAATTTAGATTTCTATTCAAAAATAGCAGATCTACAAGCTCATAGCGCGGCACCGAGTGCCGCGCTATGAGCTTGTAGATCTGCTATTTTTGAAAAATCGTGAAAATGTGTGCAAATCTTTGAATATATATATATTTTTAAAGCAAACATTTGTAAAACATTTAGTTCCAGGGACCTCCCAGAAGCAAATATTTGAGTTAAAAATGTTCAATATTTTTCAAAAAATAGCAGATCTACAAGCTTGTAGCGCTGCACTCAGTGCCGCACTATGAGCTTGTAGATCTGTTATTTTTGAATAGCCCAAAGTATCAAATTATGGTTATAGCAACAAAAAAAAATCTAAAATGACACAGATGCGTTCCCGGTCTTAATGGGCTAAAGAACCATAAGCCTAGATATCTGTGAGTGTGTGTGCATGCAAGTGTGTGTGTGCGTGCGCGTACATGCATGTGTGTGTGTGTGTGTGTGTGTGTGCGCGTGAGCTTACCTCGGGCAAGGCGGAGGGCTCATCGTCCACTTCCATGTCCGGCGGCCCCTCCTCCGAGTTGGACAGAGGGGGGCGGGGGGGACCCCCTCCAGCCCGCAAACCCGGGGCCTCCAGGGGCCAGGGCTCGTCGGAGGAGGAGGAGAAGGGGTGGTGCAGGAGGTGCAGGGGAGTGGGCGGGCAGTATGCTGATGATGATGATGATGATGATGGGAGAAGTGGAGGTAGAAGAGAAGGAGGAAGAGGAGGAGGAGGAGGAGAGGAGTGGCCACAGCAGCGCTCCCCCCGTTTGCTATGAACAGTGGCCCCTGACGTGGCCCCTGGCCGGAGCGTGCTGCGGTAGTTGCTGCTGGAGCGGAGCCCTGAGGAGCAGAGGAAACGGAGTCTCACCCACCCACTCACGTACAACTGCAGCTCTCTCTCTCTTGCCTTTGCCTTAGCAGCTGGCCACCAGCAGCACCACGGGAAAGAGAGTGGGCAGAGGGGGCACACAGAGGCTGCCAGGGCTACAACGCTACCCAAACTGCTACGGAGGAGAGGGGGAGGAAACGAATAAAAAACTCTGAAGTTTCACTTTCCTACCAAGCCGAGGGGAAAGGGTTAGGGCTCTCTCTTCTCTCTCTCTCTCCGATCTCTCTCTCTTTTCTTTTTTTTTTACCGCTCTCTTCCTTCTCCTTCCACCCACGTGCATTGCACGGAGGATTGGGCTTTTTTTTTTCTTCTTCTTATGAGAACGGTGTGTGTGTGTGCGCGCGTGTGTGTGTGTGTGCGTGTGTGTGTGTGTTGCGCACGCGGAGGAGAAAGAGAGAAAAAGTATAAAAATGCATAGAAGTAACTGTAAGGCTTGAGG
Source organism: Gymnoscopelus microlampas (assembly GCF_963454915.1). NCBI lineage: Eukaryota > Metazoa > Chordata > Actinopteri > Myctophiformes > Myctophidae > Gymnoscopelus > Gymnoscopelus microlampas. The sequence continues at coordinate 11,072,600 of NC_139947.1, read as the reverse complement.
ACCTTCTTTAAGAGTTTGGGTGGGAGATTTTTGTTTGTTTTTTTGGAGAGGAGCCATCTTGCAGCTGAAAAATGAAAACTTTTTCTCTCTCTCTCTCTCTACGTACGGAGGAGTTAAAGGACAGCTGCGTTTCCGACAGGCGATGAGATGTTGTTTAACCCGCCAAAGTGTGTCTCGCGTACCGTACACACACAATATACTGTAGAAGCAGATGTATGGTAGACAAAAGAACATGTTTTTTTTTGTGGAGCGTTGAGCTCTCCACAAGGTGCAACAGTCAGTCACACACACAGACTTGTCAGTGTAAACATTATGCATACAGGTGACAGAGGGGTACCAAACCTTGTACTATGTCCCCAAAAAAACGGTACTTTTCAGGAAGAAATGGAAAGAAGAACCTGTGGTTTCCAATGCATCCAAATGTAGTTATTGTTTTAGTCACAAGCTCTTGCTAATACTTTTCATGGGTTGAATAATTATGAAACCCAACACTGTCATACAACAAGGATGTACATGGATATACGTATGGAGATATCAGCGACAAAATACAGGTGCTTTTGTATGGTCTGTGAGTTGCATGGTAATTAAGGTAGTGTGTGTGTGTGTGTGTGTGTGTGTGTGTGTGTGTGTGTGTGTGTGTGTGTGTGTATGAGTGTGTGCGTGGGCAGTGTTTTAGGGAATGTGTGCAGCACAGAGTTATGCGGTGGGTTAGCCATTCATCGCCCCACTCCACTCGACGGACAGAATCACACACACAGCGAGCACCGTGAGCCTCTGCTTGCTGCCCGTGGACGCTTTCCCGGAATGTTGGACCGTTGTACACCGCGCCCTGCACTCCCCACTCCCACTTAGAGAGCACGCACATTAGCATGCGTGTGCGTGTGAGCGCGCGCACACGCCCACCTACGCTTTTACACGCGCGCGCACACACACACACACACACACACACACACACACACACACACACACAAAGGCTGGACTCCCCACCCCTTGTTAGAAGGGCATTGGAAGGAGAGAGAGGGAGATAAACAGAGAGAGAGAGCGGGGGGGGGGGGGGGGGGGGGGGATACAAGGCCTAGGTTACAGGTGAGTTGTCAGTATGCAGTTTATTAAAGTTGCTGTAAGTCAAGTGCTCCCAAACTTTTCAGTACCGCGACCCCCCCAAATATTCATTTTTGAACTGGGGACCCCCCCAAAACCCTGACAAGGACTTGGAATTGTAGGCATTACATCTAGTTTGACTCAATTCTTGTGAAAAATAGCCGAACAACAAGCTCACAAAGCGTTGTGAGCGTTGTGCACATTAAGCTAATCACCTGGGGACCCCCACAAAATAATTTGGGGACCACCCAGTTTGGGAACCACTGCTGTAAGTGATATAAGTTTTTTGTTAACAAACTTAAAGGTCTATATTCTGATAGAGGTTTTGTTCAGTAACACGGGTCTCCCCAGCTCCTTAGTAAATACATTTGCAGCTGCATTTAACACATTTCATCCAATCAGGAGAGAGAACCCCACAGAGATCGTTCACCAGCTTGCGCCCCAGAACCAATTTATTAGTTTCATCACTTCCAATTTCACTTATTTATCCTGCGTTATCCTATATGAGTTCTCTATCCTGATTGGATGAAATTGTGATCCCGACCTGAAAATGTGTTTTCTGTTCACTAGAGACACTTTACAGTAACAATTTCGATGAGAATAATACAGCTACTGTACTTATAGTATCACTTAAATAAAATAAAACCAAAACACAGTCAAAGCACCTTTAACATAGGAGAAAAGCCTAGCTGTGTAGATCAGTCTTTAAGATGTATGAAAACATTTTAGATTGATATCCTGTCAAGAGATGAACTCCACTTAATGGACTACCACTTGCTCCCGGGGTCAGGAACAGTCTGGGTACTATTAGGTTTATACTGTCGCTTTAGAGCAGACAATTAACGTGGCTAACAGGCTGCTAATGTCTCATTTATACTCCATCGCACGAGGGTTTCGCCTTCCCGACGAGAACTGAATTTCTGTGCTTGTTGTGCAAGTGATGCCGTCGCGCGAACAACGTATAAATTGAGCTTTAGAACATAACGTAATTTACTAATGTAATATCAGGCTTTAAGTCTTTCAAGGAAAGGCCAGATCCGATACAATACTATCCCTCCTACTCTGGCACCGAGACCCTTACAGGTGTGTAAGGGTTGTTAAAGGCGGGGAGCGGTTGACACGGGGGTTCTTGCTCGGATCAGCGGGGATCGCGACGCGATCATTGTTGTTTTGTCCTCCTGCGCCTAGCATGGGGAAAAAAAGCTGACCGCAATCCAGCTCTTGCCGCCGCGGGCGTGTGCACAAACGAGCAGAGCGCGAGAATTTCACGGGGCCGCGCCCGCTCGCCTCACCGCCCTTCAGCTTCTCCACGCGTCCCAAATAATCGCCCGCCTCTCATTGAAAATTAATTACATCTGAAAACAACCCTTACTCTGTGTACTAATGGAACCCGTAAGGGTTATGGGGGGGTCCTCGAAATTAAAAAGTTTGAGAACCACTGTGCTATACACTAAATGGAACAGAGCCTTCATTAGTATCATTTGTAACACCTGTGAAGGAAGTAAGGAAGGATAATATTGTAAAGAAAGCCATATTATGGCTGCTGTGCATAGAGCATAGAGCCTATTCACCCACTTCTTTACACCTCCAGTTAAACTGTGATGTGACAATGAAGTTGATTCCTGATCCTCATCTCCCACCATAAGCATTTTGACGGGCTGTTCTCCGGCTGACACGGCGTCAAAGTGTGTCTACACTTTAGATGAGTGTTTTTTCCGACTCTTAAATAAAACACTCCCTGGAAGTCTTTATGTGTGGCCGTAACACTTCTTGACAGCAGTGTTTATAGAAAGAAATGTCTCACATGAGTTGGTACGAGCAGTGAAAGCTGACCCCTTAATAGTGCTTGGAGTTCTTTTTTTTCTCTCCCCGCTCCCCCGATGTGAAGATTGACAGCAGTACTGGTACAAATAATTTAGAAGTCTTTAACGGCTTAAGCCCTATTTTATACGCTGTCGTACAGCGGTGTCGCATGGCAAAAAACAGACGATCTACAAGCTTGAAGATAAAATCGCTAAATGGAAGCCCCCCCTGTAGTAACTCTGAGGACCCCCTAGGGGTCCCGGACCCCCACGTTGAAGCCCCCTGCTGCTCTACACATTTAGAAGGTGATCTCTCTACGAGACGTGTCCTTTTCAACGTGGACATTGTCACGAGGAAGCGTACGGTGGGACGAGGCCGGCCAGGACAAGCGCTGTAGGCTTTAAGCAGTGACGAGCCATCAGAGAGAGAGAGAGAGAGAGGTAAGAGTTCGATAATAATGTCTGTATGATCCCTGCAGTTAATTGGATGTTCCTCATAGCCGGTGTAAGCGACGACGGAGCGCGTTGGACACTCAGGTGTACAGGGACCGTCCGGTCCGGGGGAAAATCCACGTTCTTCTGGTATTGATTGGCCGAGGCACCGAAGGAAGGGAGGCACCGAGGGCCTAGTCCCACAGAATTTTAATTGGATTTCGTTTTATTTATTTTTTTCAACTGTATTTTAGCATTCTCTCAATGCGAGAATAGGAATAGGGTTTTAGAGGGTCTAGATTAAGGGTTTAGATTAACCACTTATAAACCCTACATTGTTGACCCTCAGGGCTCAACACTTGCTCCCCTGCTTTATCCCCCTCTACACCAAGTCTCTTGGCTGAAAATAAAGCGATCTGCAAGCTCACCTGTTATGACATGACCAGAATAGGGACGCTAAGTGGTTAAATAATACAGAGACTTCCTTCTTTTTTCTTTTTTTTTTGGGGATGGGCACTGATTTGGGATGGGCACTGATAACGCGGAGGAGAGAACACGCCCCCAGCGCCCACAGCGTGCCCGGCGGGAATCGAACCCAGGACCTTCTAGCTCTGACCATCTGCGCCACCGTGCCCGCTGACATGGCTTCCTCTTGATGAATTCACACAAAGTTCTACATGATTCTTTTTGAAGAACAAAAAAAGAGGCACTCTAGGCAAACAAACAAACTTTACTTAAAAATGAACCTACGCATTTTGGCACACAGCCTTCATTAGGACGACCTTAGTCACCCTGATGAAGACATGTTTGTAAGCATTGTTTTTTGTTTCTTTTGTAATAAACAGCCTACAACAGAAAATCCACTTCTTGAAGTACGTAATTGAATTGAGAAAGTCAATTTATGTCACACTACCTCCCCACTCCCATGTTCATGCTCTCTATCTTTTGTTCTCTTAACCCCTTAATACCTGGAACGCATCTGTGTCACTTTAGATGTCTTTGGCTATTCAAAAATAGCAGATATACAAGCTCATAGCACGGCACCGAGTGCCGCGCTATGAGCTTGTAGATCTGCTATTTTTGAAAAATCGTGAACATTTATTTTTTAGATTTTTTTCCAAAAACTGTTAGGATTTAGAAAACATTTTGAAGAATGGCCTCAGGTCTTAATGGGTTAAAAACACACACACACACACACACACACGCACACACACACACACACACACACACACACACACACACACACACACACACACACACACACACACACACACACACACACACACACACACACACACACACACACACACACACACACACACACACACAGACACACGCGCGCACAATATAGAAGCTCTATATCAGGGCCCTGCTCTGATGATATTCTCAGGTCTTTTTGGTTGCATTGGGCCATGTGACCTCGGCCTCTACCTTCGCCTTCTCTCTCAACCAGGGATCGATGCTTTCACAGGATTCTAATAAAAAACACTACAGATATGTGATGTTCCACAAACAGCTGAAGACGTGGAGGAGAGAGAGAGAGGAGGAGGAGGAGGAACAGAGAAGAAGGAATTGGGAGGAACCTTTAGGGGGGGGGAGGAAAGCCGGGCCAGAAGAAGACGGGGGAGAACAGAAGACATGAGTATGAGGGATGGGTGTTAAGGAGGGGTGAAGGAGAAGAAATGGTGTGTGTGTTTGGGGGGGGCAGGAGGGGAATAGTAAGGGGAGGAAGGATGTTAAAAGGAGGGGGTGAAGGAGAGATATAGGGAGGAAAGGGAGGAAGGAAGGGAGTAAAGGGAAAGAGAGGGCGGGTGAGGGGTGAGGGGGTGGAAACTGGTGGAACTATAGGGAGGGTGGAGGGTGGAGGAGGAGGAGGAACCACACAGCAAAAATCCTCGGCGTGCGATTTAACTCTGAGAGGGTACGAATGGAACCATACGGAGCCGTAAGTAAATGGGTTTGGTTCCATTTTGTACCCTCTCCGAGTAACAAACCCATAAAGGTCCAACTCTCAGAGTTACAAACCTGCTTTCTTGTTTTTTTCTGCGTTTTTGGCGAGAAGAACAAGCTATATTCAACAGCCAATAACTAAAGAACGGAGGGGTCGCTGTGACACACATTCCCCCCCCCCCCCCCCCCCCGATGGAAGCAGAGACCACTCCTCCATCTTTCGCGACACTCTGTGTGTGTCGATCGTCCCGGAGAGAGAAATATTCTGCAGGCTCTTGAAAATGCTCAAGAGCCTGGCAGTTAATGAGTTAAGCGGGGTCCATTTGGTTCCATTTGTACCCTCTCGGTCTTATACAGACTCCCAACCCATACTATACGGGTCTGTTTGGTTCCATTTGTACCCTCATTTAGAGTTAGACGCCAAAACACTCAGGATTTGACAGTGTGGGTGCTGGGGGGGTGGTGGTGGTGGTGGTGGTGGGGGGGGGTCTGGGGGTTGGTGCAGACACATCCTAGTGTCCGCCCAGTGATCTGAGGTATTACAGCGTTTTGTTTATTTCCATCATCTCATTTTAGAGAGACAGACAGTGTCGGGACAGGCCCGGGGAACACAGGGGGGGAGGCGGGGGGGGGGGGGGGGGGGGGACGTCAGTGGTGGTTTTGGACGTCCTGTGTCGATTCCCAGCTGGCTAAACCCCCCCCATTGTTGTGTTGCGGGGGGAATTTTGAGACTTGGGATTTGGCAAACCAAAAAGTTTTTTTTTTTCCCCCGGGGGGCGGGGGGTGGGGGGGGGGTTCTTCTTTGGGTGACAATTGAAATATACAGTACGCATAAAAGGCTCATAAAACATTTTCTTTTTGGATCCCTGTCAAGAGAGCAAAATAATTAACATTCTCTGAATTCTTGGATTCCGCGTGTCGTTAAAGTCAAGGCCTTGTGTGTGTGTGTGTGTGAGAGAGAGAGAGAGAGAGAGAGAGAGAGAGAGAGAGAGAGAGCGAGAGAGAGAGAGCCTGCGTTTGCTGTGGCAGACTTTTCTCTTTAAACCAACAGAGACGTCTCAATCGCACACACTTAACAGTTGCACAAAAAGAGTGATGGTGCGTGTGTGCGTGTGTGTGTGTGTGCGTGGCGTGCGTGTGTGTTTGTGAGTGAATGAATGGTCCATTCAATCCAGGCCCTGTCTCATCTTTTGTAGGTGAGTGGGGGGGGGGGGGGGCTAAACTCTAAAAGGCATGATGAGAGGGCTTTCCTTTTTTTTGGGGGGGGGGGGGGGGGGTTGCGAGTCCCCGAGACCCTTTCTTCCCCTTTACAAAGACAGCTAGAACTCGGGGACAAAAGATCCAATTACTAGCCAGCGAGCGAACGCAAAGGAAACATACACGGGACATACACGAAACGCAACCAAACACGGGACAAACGTTTCAGCACACGCACGCGCACGCGCACACGCACACGCGCACACACACACACACACACACACACACACACACACACAAAACAAAACAAAATCAAATAATGAATGTTGTAGACGCAGTGTGACAGTTAACCCATTAAGACCGGGAACGCATCTGTGTCATTTTCAGATTTCTTTGGCTATTCAAAAATAGCAGATATACAAGCTCATACACACACACACACACACACACACACACACACACACACACACACACACACACACACACACACACACACACACACACACACACACACACACACACACACACACACACACACACACACACACACACACACACACACACACACACATGAGCTTGTAGATCTGCTATTTTTGAAAAATCGTGAAAAGTTGTGCAAATCTTTGAATATATATCTTTATTTTTAAAAGCGAACATTTTTAACTCAAATCTTTGCTTCTGGGGGGGTCCCTGGAACAACATATTTTGAGATGGGGGTCCACGGCCAAATACATAATTTTGGGGGTCCTTGACATGAAAAGAATTTGAGGACCATTGATATTATAGCAACATAATTTTTTCCTAAAAACTCTATAGGATTTAGAAGACATTTGTAGAATCCCCCAGAAGCAAAGATTTGAGTTAAAAATGTTCCTCGGTGCCGCGCTATGAGCTTGTATATCTGCTATTTTTTGTATAGCCAAAGTATAAAATAACGGTTAAAGTGGTTACACAGATGCGTTCCCGGTTTTAAAGGGTTAAGCACCCCTCGCTGAAAGACAAAAATAAAGCAAGGACACGCAGCCACATTTCTCCTCCTTCACACAAAGACTAACCGAGAGGCACCAGTAAACAAACACCCCGACCAAACGAACGCCTTCGGATATTTTCGCAAACAAGCTTCCAAAATAGGCGGACGAGAGGGCAGCAGCAATTAAATTGAAATGGACGATGTGAAAAAAAAAAGTGTTTCTCAAACAAAATGGCTAGAAGTTTGCCTGTTGACGTGAATTTAAGCTGAGGAGGTGGAGAGGAGGAAGGCCCTGGAAGGCTGTAAAACAGAACAATACGCAACAACCACACATGTAAACAC
>NC_139947.1:11052306-11054806 GCF_963454915.1 Gymnoscopelus microlampas | reverse complement strand
GTGTGTGAGAGAGAGAGAGAGATATACAAGTACAAACAGTACTTGTATCTCTCTCTCTCTCACACTGTACTGTGTGTGTGCATATGTGTGTGTGCATATGTGTGTGTGTGTGTGTGTGTGTGTGTGTGTGTGTGTGTGTGTGTGTGTGTGTGTGTGTGTGTGTGTGTGTGTGTGTGTGTGTGTGTGTGTGTGTGTGCGTGCGCGTGTGTGTGTGTGTGTGTGTGTGTGTGTGTGTGTGTGTGTGCGTGCGCGTGTGTGTGTGTGTGTGTGTGTGTGTGTGTGGGGTGGTTTGGCTGCAGAGGCAGAATAAAGGATAGTTTGCATCAAAAGTGCTCACATAGCTGATGCCTCATTCATATCATATCATAGGTTGATGCCTTTATTCACGGTGAGGAAAAAGCTCAGAAAAACAATCGGCCTCGTTCCAAATAATCGCACGAAAAAGAAGAGGAGAACAAAAAAAAGGAGCTTAACCACGTGAACCTATAGCGTCCCTGTGATTCCAGGCATGTCATAGTAATAAGCGAACATTCACAAACCATATCCCATCTACAAGCACACAACACTTCATGAGCTTGTAGATGGGATATTTTGAGCCCAGAGATTCGGTGCACGGCACGCGGGGCTAAAAAGGGAAAGAGGCCTCTGGGGGGACCCCCGACCAACGAAGTATACGGGCCTTAACCCATTAAGACCTGGAACTGTGTCATTTTTAGATTTGAGCTAAAAAGCATTATTTTACACATTGGGCTATTCAAAAATAGCAGATATACAAGCTCATAGCGCGGCACCGAGTGCCGCGCTATGAGCTTGTAGATCTGCTATTTTTGAAAAATCGTGAAAATGTGTGCAAATCTTTGAATATATATATTTTTTAAGCGAACCGTTTTTAACTCAAATCTTTGCTTCTGGGGGTCCCTGGAACAACATATTTTGATGGGGGTCCGTGGCCAAATACATATAATTTTGGGGGTCCTTGACATGAAAAAGTTTGAGCACCACTGATATAGAAACATACGTTTTTCACAATACTGTTGAGATTTAGGAGACATGTAGAATCGCCTTCAGGTCTCAATGGGTTAAGTGGTTAAGACAGTCGACTAAAGACGAACAAAAGACGTGTGTGAGTGAGTGACCGTGTGTGTGTGTGTGTTCGTGTAGTGCCTGAACAAACTGTACTTCAAGTTTGTGTTGTTGTGTGAGGGACGGACGGACGGACAGCGGTGCGGTTCGTTCATCATCCGTTGAGAGGAGAAGAGTTATGGCTAATGGACAACAGCAGATCAGGTTTTTTTTATGTGCCCTGTGTGGATGCGTTCAGAGCAGCAGCAAGCAGCAGCAGCAGCAGTGCTGTAGGTCTGTGGAGAGTGCAGTCAGTCAGTCAGTCGGTGAGTGTGTGCATGTGTTTTTACGAGGGGAGTCGTGTTATTAAGAGAGCGCGCCGCTTCGCCGCAGTTAAAGAGGAGGGCGAACGCCAGGAGAGAGACAGGAGAGGATTTTTTTTCTTTCTGAAGAGAGGGGAGTGCGGGGTCGGGCGACCTAGGCTGACCCCGTGACCTTCTGTTCTTGCCTTGCACTCAGGGAGTGTGTGAGAGTGTGTGTGTGTGTGTGTGCGTGTGCGTGTGCGTGTGTGTGTGTGTGTGTGTGTGTGTGTGTGTGTGAGTGTGTGTGTGTGTGTGTGTGTGTGAATGCATCAAATGGATCAACCCCCCCCCTACTCTGAATGAAACACAAATTCTCTTGTGTGCGTGTTGTCACAGAGGAAGGGTCCGTTTTCCGGAAATATCAGGTTTTAAATGAATGCTAATAGAAAGAGACACACAGAGTACACACACACACACACACGAGATGTGTAAGATCGCTCAGATTTTGGAAATATAAAAAGTCACTTATGCGTCGGCATGCATACTCCCAGCAAATACGAACACACACACACGCACACGCACACGCACACGCACACGCGCACACACACACACACACACACACACACACACACACACACACACACACACACACACACACACACAGAGAGAGAGAGAGAGAGAGAGAGCGCCGGCCGGCCGTACAGATCGGATCGACATGGAAACAAACGGCGAAACACAATGAAGAGGAGAGAGAGGGTCCAGACTGGGTTGAACGGCTAGTCGCTGAGGCACATCGACCCCACAGGAGATGAGTGTGTCAGGGGGGGAAACCAGGGCTGTGTGTGTGTGTGGACTGGAGCTCCCTGTATGGGAGTGCAAACAAAGGAGAAGGAAACTCTCTCTCTCTCTCTCGCTCTCTCTCTCGGCTGGCTGGCTGGCTGGCTGTAACTTTGTGCGTGTGTGCGTGTGCGTACGTGCGTGTGTGTGTGTGTGTGTGCGTACGTGCATGCGTGTGTGTGTGTGTGTGTGTGTGTGTGTGTGTGTAAAAGAGAGCGAATGATGGAGTGAAGCCTCAGCTTAGGCCGTTCCAAACCAGTTAATGGCTACAGACCAAAAAGCACTACAATACATGTGTT